>NC_142145.1:360833-709166 GCF_024610735.1 Ursus americanus
ACACCTTTCTTTTTTTTTTTTTAAACTCTATACCCAGCGTGGGGCTTGAACTCATGACCCCGAGATCAAGAGTCACACATCCCACCGACTGAGCCAGCCGGGCGCCCCAGCCACCTTCAAGTGTATAATACAGTATTGTTGAGTACAGTGACTGTTCTGTACGGTAGATCCAGAACTTACGCACCATACGGCTGGAAGTTCGTACCCTGTGCCCGACATCCCCCCCCCCCCCCGGCAACCCCATCCTACCCTCTGTTTCTGTGAGTTTGGCATTTTGCATTCCACTTGTAAGTGAGAGCATACAGTACTCGTCTTCCTCTGACTGGTTTTACTTAGCCTAATGTCCTCAAGATCCATCTGTGTGGTCACAAAAGGCAACATTTCCCTCCCCCCTTTTTAATGGCGGAATAATATTCTGATATATACATACAGCACGTTTTCTTTATCCACTCATCTCTTGATGTCACTTAGGTTTTTCCAAGTCTTGGCTGTTGTGAGTAATGCTGCAGTGAACACGGGGTGCAGACGGCTCTTCATGATAGCGATTTCATTTCCTTTGGTCATATTTCAGAAGTGGAATTGCTGGATCATTGGGTATTTCTATTTTTAATTTCTTGAGGAACCTGCATGCTGTGTCCACAGGGGCTGCACCAGTTCGCTTTCCCACCCGCAGCGCATGAGGGCTCCTCTTTCTCCACATCCTTGTCAACACCTGTTGCTTCTGTCTTCTTGATTTTAGCCATTCCGACAGGTGTGGGGTGATCTCTCATTGTGGTTTTGGTTTGCATTTCCCTGATGATGAGTGATGTTGAGCGTCTTCTCACGTGTCCTGTCTTCTTTGGAAAAAGACCTGTTGTCGTCCTGTGGCCGTTTTTATTTTATTTGTTTTTTTTTTTTAAAGATTTTATTTATTTATTCGACAGAGAGAGAGACAGCCAGCGAGAGAGGGAACACAAGCAGGGGGAGTGGGAGAGGAAGAAGCAGGCTCATAGCAGAGGAGCCCGATGTGGGACTCGATCCCAGAACGCCGGGATCACGCCCTGAGCCGAAGGCAGACGCTTAACCGCTGTGCCACCCAGGCGCCCCACTGTGGCCGTTTTTAAATTGGGTTGGCTTTTTTTTTTTCCTTTGAGTTGTATGAGTTTTGTATATATTTTGGATAGAAACCCCTAGTAAGAGTGACAGTTTGCAAGTATTTTCTCCCACTCTGTAGGTCTCCTTTTCGTTTTGCTGGTTGTTTTTTTTCTGTGCAGATGCCTTTCAGTTTGACGTAGTTTGACTCATTTATTTTTGCTTTTGTGGCTTGCACTTTTGGTGTCATATCCAAAAAACTGTTGCCAAGACCAATAATGTCAAAGAGCTTTTTCCCCCCTAGAGAATAGAGAAGTTTAAAATTTTGATATCGTCCAGTTTATTTTTCTTTTGTTGCCTGTGCTTTTGTTGTCACATCTAAGAAACCATTGACAAACCCAACGTCCTGAAGCGTTCCCTCTGTATTTTCTTCTAAGACTTTTATCTCTCATGTTTAGGCCTTTGATCCATTTTGAATTAATTTCTGTATTTGCTAAGGTAAGGGTCTAGCCTCAGTCTTTTCTCAGGAACTTTTGGTAAGGATTTTCTGTTAGCACTTGTTAACTGACTTGCTCCTTGAAGACCTAAAATAGAAAGGCTTCTGACAGACTGACCTCAGACCTGGTTTCCTAAGGCCCCCGGGACCCTCACCTGGTATCCTCAGTTCCTCCCTGTCCTGGTCCAAGTGCTCGGCTCTGACCATGTTCTCTCCACCTTGGGCACAAAGGCAGGAGCTCCAGCCAGGTCTCAGATTTGTCCCCTTGCTGCATCCTTTCAGGATTTCATATCTTCTGTAGGGAACACCTCAGTGTTTCCCCCCGGCTCTGTGTGCCAGGCTCCCCTGCACACTCAGGCCACCCCCATGTTGCAGCTGGGGTTTGTTCGTGAAGCCCTGCTCTGGGAAGTGTCATCACACCTGCAAACTGTGTTCATCCCTCCTCTGACCCTCCTGCCTGCACTCCCCCTTTCTCGCTCAGACTTTGGGCCATGTTCTCATATGGAGTGAGGGAGTGGAGCTGGAAGGGAGGGCCCGGGGCTGGGAGGACAGACGCGTGTGTGCAGCTTGGACATTCCCCTCAGGGTGCTTCCTGGCCCCTGGATGGCAGCCCCGCCGCCCCACACCCTTGCCCATGCCTGCAGCCCTGGCAGGGCGCACTGGCTCCAGACCCTGCCAGTCTAAGGGCCAGGCCAGTCTTGGGGCGGTTCATGCCCCCTTCTGTCCTCTTCGTGTTTATCCCCATTTTCCTGACCTTCCCTGAGGCCACTCTGTCCCCAGGACCTCGCGTGTGTACCTGCCAAAGCCCAGGAACTTCGTGTAGTTGGCTGGTTTGTGAGTGCTTGTGACTTTGGTTTCTGCAGGGCACACCTGTCGAGCAGACGATAACGTTCCATCAGCAAAGTGTGCAGTGATGAGAAGTACATACCTTTATCGGGCCCTTGCTATGGGCTGAGCACTTTATAGGGTTCATAAGATTAACTCACATAACTATTAAAACAACCGTAGGAAGGTAGGTGATGTTATTCCTCTTTTACATCTGAAGAAATGGAGACACGCGGCTAATGCGGTTGTGGAGGGAAGCAGCGAGGCTTCTCCCTTGGAAGGCGACTGCAGAGGCTCCAGTACGATCCCTGCACTGTGTTATCAGTGCATGTAAGGATTTTAGCATCTTTACATTGAATTAATACCTGTGTCAAGGCTCCCTCACAACTGCCTTGGTCAAGAGCATATGGAGCCCCACAACCCATATCTATCTTCTGTACATTGACCTTGACCTCCTTGCCAGTTCACCTTCTCTCCTCACACTGACCTTGACCTCCTCACTCAGTCCACATCGTCTTCTCATGCTGACCTTCACCTCAGTTCACTCTCTCCTCATGCTGACCTTGACCTCACTCAGTTCATTCACGTTCTCTCCTCACACAGACCGTGACCCCCTCACTCAGTCCACATCGTCTTCTCATGCTGACCTTGACTTCAGTTCACTTCTGTCTCATGATGACCTTGACCTGTATACCTAGTCTACATTTTTTTCTCCCTCTTGCCCTAGACTTTGACCCTCACCACTTCTGGCACTGGAGCAGCTTTGGGGACTACGTGCAGTGTGTCCTGGCCTTCACGGGAGTGGCGGGCTACGTCACATACCTGTCCATCGACTCAGCCCTGTTTGTGGAGACCCTGGGCTTCCTGGCTGTGCTGACCGAGGCCATGCTGGGCGTCCCACAGCTCTACCGCAACTACCGCCACCAGTCCACTGAGGGAATGAGGTAGGCGGGCTTGTGTTGCTCTCACTGTACCTATTGGTACCAGTGTGCACACATGTTTGGTAAAAATCGAATGTGTACTGGCTGCTGTATTTTTAGTTATATTTGTGAAACTGCCAGGTAAGAGCAGTTTAGGTTTGAGCACATTGGTCCTTTGATGTCTTGATGCATGAGCAGATACGTTGGCGTGGAACAGGCAAGGGGACACTGAGACCCTCTTGTGAAGCAGATACACGGTACAGGGTCCTTCAGGTTGAACCTGAAGCATCGTAGTGGGAGGGATGTGCCAAGCATAGAAGAGGGGGTGAGAGGGGAGAAAGCTCTGCCCTCAGAGCATAGAGGTGTGCGGAGGTGGCCCTGGCGGAGGTGGCCCTGGTAGGGGCTGCGTCATGAGATACGCTCTTGGTGGTTGCTGTGTGTCAAAGCAGAGCAAATGTGCTGTTGCCATCCGGGTCTTCAAATGTCCTCCAAGTAACGGGAGGCCAGTGTGGAATGGGTCTCAAAGGTGTTGGGTGGAGCCCTCCACTGTCCTGTCCTGGCCCCACGAGAGTCACCTATGGCATTGGAATAGGGTGTCCACTGGAATTCCAGGGGTCCCCTTGGATGGGCTTGTTCAGAACCTTTGTCATTCCTGCCTGGTGTTCCCTCAGCCCCTCCCAGCGTGGTCCTGTGCGTGTGAAGGCAGCATGGTGACCCCACCTCCCTGGGGGCCTCTTCCCTGCGCTTATCCCCCTCAGGTCCATTGGCCATCCCTCCTGTGATGTGGCTTACAGCGCCTTCCCTACCCAGTTCTCCCTGGATGGGTCTATTCAAGTGAAACATGACAGAAGAAGATTAGTGTGCATCTTCAGATCTGAATGTGCTGTGGGAGGCCTCTCCAGTGGCTGGGGCAGGGTATCTCCTCCCTGGGGACCCTTGGCACCTGCAGACTCAGTGAGGCCGGCCACCTGATTTGTGGCCACAGCGTGCTCACAGTGGGCTCACACTGCTGCTGTACCTGCTGCTTCCAAGCCCACCTGTGTGTTTGGCTGCACCTGGACTGTCACTGTTGACTGGTTAGATCCTGTAGGCAGCTCTTATTATATCCGGCATGCAGGGGATACCCTGACAATTGAATCCAGCATTGTCTCAACTTTCCAAGTCTAAGCTTCTGTGATGGGAAAGGACTGTCCAAGGGTCAGAGGCAGGCCAGAGTAGAGGCTGCTGGTGCCTGTGGCTGGAGGCTATGCTCCACGGACAGGAAACAGAGTTCACATCCCTAGAAGGCATAGATTCAAGCTGCTGCTTCTTCTTCTTCTTCTTCTTCTTCTTCTTCTTCTTCTTCTTCAGATTATTTATTTTAGAGAGAGAGTGGGGGGAGGGGCGGAGTGAGACGGAGAGAGAGACTCTCAAGCAGACTCCACGCTGAGCATGGAGCCCAACACAGGGCTCAGTCCCAACACCCTGAGATCGTGACCTGAGCTGAAATCAAGAGTTGGATGCTCAACCAGCTAAGCCAGCCAGGTGCCCCAAGAGTCGAGCTTCCTGGTGTAGGAAATGACACAACAGCTTAATCCCCCAGCACGAGCAGCTTGCAGGGCACTCAGGAAATTACAAAAACAATTCCATTGGTGGTAACATGAAACGCATAAATACTTAGGAATTAATACTGAGGAGGTAAAAGACTTATACAATGAAAACTACAAAACGCTGTTGAAAGAAATTGAAGACATAACTAAATGGGAAGATGCCCCGTGTTCATGGACTGGAAGACTCAGTATTGTGAAAATGTCAATACTACCCAAAACAATCTCAGATTTAATGGAATCCCTATCAAAATCCTGTGATTTTTTTTTTTTTTTTTTTGCAGAAATAGGAAAACCAGTCCTAAAATTCATATGGAATATAGAGGGACCCCAAGGAGTGAAAACAATCTCAAAAAGGAACAAAACTAGATTTCACACTTTCAGATTTCAAAAATAATGGCAAAGGTACAGTAATCAAGGTGGTGTGTTATTGGCATAAAGGCAAATAAACCAGAGGGATAGAGCAGAGGGCCCAGAAACAACCCTCACATATACGGTTAAATGATTTTCAGCAAGGGTGCCAAGACCATTCAGTGGAGAAAGGACAGTCTTCTCAGCAAATGGTGCTGGGGAAATGGGATATCCACGTGCAAAAGAATGAAGTTAGACCCTTACCTGGCACCATTTATAAAAATTAACTCAAAGTGGATCAAAGACCTAAATGTAACACCTGGAACAATACAGTTCTTAGAAGAGAACAGAAGAAAAGCATTGTGATGTTGGGTTTGACAGTGATTTCCTGGATGTGACACCAAAGGCACAGGAAAAAACCAAGGGGCATATTGGACTTCATAAAACCAAAAAGTTTTATGCATCAAAAGACTATCCACAGAGTAAGAAGGCAACCAATCTATAGAACGGGAGAAAATATGTGCAAATCATCTCTCCAATAAGGGATTAATACTGAGACTATAGAAAGAGCTTCTAAAACTCAATGACAAAAAAACCAAACTACACAATTAAAAATGAACAAAAGACTGGAAAAATATTTTTCCAAGGCATATGTACAAGTGGCCAATAAGCCCAAGAAAAGATGCTCAGCCTCCCGACTCATCAGGGAAATGTAGCTCAAATGCACTGAGGTCCTACCTCCCACGGAGCAGGGTGTGACCAGCACCAGCAAGTGTTGGTGAGGGTGTAGAGAGAGAGGACCCTTCATGCACTGTTGGTGGGAATGCAAACTGGTGCAGCCCCTGTGGAAAACAGTATGAAGATTCCTTAAAAAATTAAAAATAGAATCACCATATGATCTAGTAGTTCTACTTTTTTTTTTTTTTTAGATTTTATTTATTTATGTGACAGAGGCAGCCAGCGAGAGAGGGAACACAAGCAGGGGAGTGGGAGAGGGAGAAGCAGGCTCATAGCGGAGGAGCCTGATGTGGGGCTCGATCCCAGAACGCCGGGATCACGCCCTGAGCCGAAGGCAGACGCTTAACGACTGAGCCACCCAGGCGCCCCCACAGCAGTTCTACTTCTGCATATCTACCCAAAGGGTTGAAAGCAGGGTCCTGAGATGTTTGTACACTCATATTCACAGCTGCAGTATTCACAACAGCTAAAGTGTGGAAGCAGCCCAGGTGTCCACTGATGGACGAACGGATCAGCAAAATGTGGCATATAAATTGCAATATAACGGTTTATAAGAAACATCTATTTGGTTGTTCAGATGACCTCTTCAGAGAGCTTCAGGCTGGTGAAGACATGCAGATTTGGGGAGAGGGGTACATCTGGAGAGGGCATGGGAGCTCCAGGCCCTTGACCCAACTTTGTTGAGTTTCCATTGCCCATTTCAAGTGTACAGTTGGAGGGATTTTAGTCTGTCCACAGAGCTGTGCCACCACCACCATTGTCTAATATCAGAACATTTTCATCGCTGCAAAAAGGAACCTTGTACCTGCCGGTAATCAGTCTTCATTCGCTCCCAACCTCTTCCACCCCCTGCCCTCGGCAACCACTGGTCTGCTGTCTCTAAGGACACTTCACGTAAATGGAGTCGTGGAACCCTGACGCTGTTCCCAGGCTCCGCCGTGTACGACGTATTAGTGCTCCCCTCCTGAGGCTGGACCGTACTATTTCGTTGTACGGATATTTCAGCGTCTGTACTTCAGTCGACGGACATTGGATTGTTCAGCATCTTTTCGGCTATTACAAATAACGCTGCTGTGAAATTCATGTGCAAGTTTCCGTGTGGACATTTGTTTTCATTTCTCTTGGAAGAGACCGGCAGTGGAACTGTTGGTCAGATGGCAGCTCTGTGTTTAATTATTCGAGGAGCTGCCGTGCTGTGTCCACGGTGGCGTGTGAGGGTTCTTTTTTTTTTTTTTTTTAAAGATTTTTTATTTATTTATTTGACAGGATAGAGACAGCCAGCGAGAGAGGGAACACAAGCAGGGGGAGTGGGAGAGGAAGAAGCAGGCTCACAGAGGAGGAGCCTGATGTGGGGCTCGATCCGACAACGCCGGGATCACGCCCTGAGCCGAAGGCAGACGCCCAACCGCTGTGCCACCCAGGCGCCCCGCGTGTGAGGGTTCTGATCCTTGGTGTCCTCTGCAGCACGGTTACTACGTGGCCTTTCGGTTCTAGCCATCCTAGTGGCTGTCACGTGGGATCTCAGTGTGGTTTGGAGTCGCATTTCCCTGATGACTAATGGTGTCGAGCATCTCTTCATGTGCTTTTTGGCCATCTGTGTATCTTCTTTGGAAGTGTCTGTTCCAGTCCTCTGCCCATTTTTAAATTTGGTTGGTTGTCTTTTTATTACTGAGTTGTCGAGTTCCTCGTATGCACTGGATACTAGAACCTCATCAGGCATATGATTTGCAGTTTTTCCCTCCCATCCTGTGGGTTGTCTTTTCACTCTCCTGATATTTTCCTTTTTGGCACAAAAGATTTTAAATTTGCTGAAGTCTGATGTGTGTGTGTGGGGGGTGGGTGTTGCTTTGCTTTTTTTGTCATACCCAAGAAACCTCCGTCTAACCCAAG
Organism: Ursus americanus; assembly: GCF_024610735.1. Lineage (NCBI taxonomy): Eukaryota > Metazoa > Chordata > Mammalia > Carnivora > Ursidae > Ursus > Ursus americanus. The sequence continues at coordinate 368,711 of NC_142145.1, forward strand.
GTCACAAAAACCTATTCCTTTGGGATGTGTTTGGGGTGGATTTTGAATTACAGGAGAGCTTGTGATAGGTGGAAAGAGGGAAGGTCTGCGTCTAGGCTGGGGGAGTAGCAGTGAGGGGAGGGCTGGGGAGACCATAGGAGTTGGCATGCCTGAGTTGGGCTCTGGGGGAGGCTGGGCAGACACGGGAGCTGGGCCATCATCTCTTGGGGCACCAACTGGGAAGAGGCTTTCTGGACTGCTGGACGGGGCAAGGATGAGGTGAGAGGAATTTTAGGAATAGTTTGGGAGGAAAAATGCAGGAGCCAAGAATGAGGTAACAGGAGCCTGGATTAAAATAGTGGAAGGACCAGGGCAGCAGGTGGGGTTGGTGACGGGAAGAGAAATCCAGCTCCCAGGCTACCAGCCTGAGCAGGAAGGACGCAGCCTGGGGCCTGGGAGGTGACAGTCTGGGCTTCCTGCATTGTTGGAGCTCTGGGCTGGTTGAGTGCTCTCCATCCAAGGAGGGGGGTCTGCTGGGGTGGGAACTCCAGGACATACATCCTGGCATGTTGTGGGGCGATAGCCCAACTCCTGGGGCTCATCCCTCCCTCCCACAGTTGTTGTGGGTGATGGGAATTCACAGCTCGTTGAAGGTCCTGGGAGGTGTGGGGGCGGGGCACCTCGGGGTCTCAGGGTGACAGCTTGTACATCCAGAGCCCTCGTTCCTTGCCCAAGGGCGTCCCTTCCTGATGAGCAAACCAGTCAGGGTGGGCTTTGTTTCCTGCGCGGGACCAGGCAGGAATGACTTGATTAGTATCTGACCTGGCTGCCATGCCCCCCCCCCCCCGAGCCCCCCACCGAGGCGGCTGGCGTGGGGCCTCAGCAAGGCTGTCCCATTCCTGACCCTGAGCCATAGCCGGCCCACGGGCCAAGGCCGGGTGAGGCATCTCTGCAGCTAAGAACGCTCCTTACGTCAGGCAGAGCCCCGCCTGCCGCGGTGACCTCACGTCTCCACTGGCGAGGGTGGAGAGTGCACCTGTGCGTTCAGGGCCCAGAGGGGCTCTGACGGGGCGCCAGGCTCCAGCTGCTCCTTCTGCCTGCCATGCAGGGAGCGTGCCGTGTGCCTCTTGTGTGGAGTCCCGCCTCACTTGGAGCCAGCAGTGAATGGAGGGTCCGGCTTCCTGCAAGGTGGCCGTCTCAGGGGGGCCGGGAACACCCTCAGCCCAGGACTGGCCCGCCCTGAGGAGCTGGGGACACAGGCAGGGCCTTTCCAGGCTGGCGTCCCTCCAGCTCCGGCTGCTCCCCCCGCAGGTCGGCTAGAGAAGGTTCCAGCCCGGCTCCCTGACGGACCCCGCTGCCTGGGCTAGAACAAGCTCTGTGGCTCGTTAGGGTTCATTGTGTTTTGAGGGAGTCTTTCCGTCTCCTACTAAAATTCGGGTATGTCTGGCGAAGACTGTGCCTTGAGCTGTTAGTTCCGTTAAACAGAACTAGCCTCCTTTGCTGAGCCCTCTTGCTTCTCTCCTTGTCTTCACGGCCTTTTGCAGAACCCTTGGTTGCTTTTTGACTTCTCCTTGGAATGCTTGCCCTGTGGGTGCTCGTTTTCCTTGGAAAAGCGCAGGGGTGTGAGTGTGGGAGCTGCGAGCAGGCCCACCCCTCCACGGTGCCATTCAGACCACACATCTCACCCAGTGGGCCAGGTGCCTGCAGCCTCCCGGGGGGCCCGGCCCAGGCCTGCAGGCCTCTGTGTGCCATCAGCTCTGTCCCCTGGTTGACCCGCTTCCCTCCCTCCGTTTGTCGCTCGGCGTGTCCTCCACCTCCGTGGCCCCCGCCAGTGCTAAGTGTGCAGTTAGCCCCTGCCCCTCAGTGTTCCACCTGCTGTTGTCTGTGCCCCCCGCCATCCAGTCCCCTCGAGGGCCTGGTGGCAGGCTGAGCCCCTCTGCTGCAGGCCGAGATGCCCAGCTGGTGCCCCAGACCAGGACCACCCGGACCGACCCAGAGGCACGGCCTTGGGAAGTGCAGGGTTTTCAATCACCACAGGCAGCAGATCCCGTGGGAACTGTCCCTCCTGCTGCTCGGCTGGCGTCCGGGGTGGGTGAGGCCAGTGGTCTACGGGGACCAGCTGGGGAAGGTGGCCAGTGGTGCAGCGCCAGCCAGAACCACCAATCTCAGATCTTTTTCACGGGGCTGCTGAGGGTAAGCCCATCTCTCCCCGAGTGCAGCTGAGCGCCTGGACAGAGGCGCGGGGCTGCGCTGGGGGCTGCGGCAGTTGGCGGGAGCCGGCAGGGTGGGGGAAGGAAGCCACGTTCATGCCGGCTGCGGGCTGTTCTGTTCTCTGTCCGTGTCTGCCAGCCTGGGCTCAGCATGGCCTGGAGCTCAGGGCTGTGCCCTGGGCCGGGCAGGAGGATCTCCCAGCTCGGCCGCCACTGCTCGGAGTGTGGGAAGGGGTGAGGAGGAGCCGCGGCTGTTGACGTTTTGGTCCTGCTTTTACACCTGGGCCCCAGCAGGCCCCAGTCCCGAAGTGGCAGCCTTCAAAGCTGGTGGCAGCCCCGGGGTGGCAGAGAAGAAGATCCTGAGAGCGAAGGGGAATCCCGTGGCTCTTCCCCTCCCCCTCCCACTGCGCGGACCCGGAGGCAGATCAGTGTCGTGGGAGGTGCACGGCAGGCCCACAAGACTAAAGCCCTGGCTCTCCGGCCGGAGGACACCGGAGAAGAGTGTTTCTGAGGCACAGAGTCAGGAGGATGGGACAGGGATCCGGTGAAGCTGAATGTGAACTCCCAGGCTCATCCCCAAGCGTCGTGTGCATGGATTTGGCCCTAACCTACCTCCCAAAGGCGTTGAGAACTGAGTGGTGGGGTAGGTCACTGCCCACGTCTCAGACCAGCCACTGCGTGCTGCCCACGGAGTACAGACCCAGATGGCCCTGCAGGGGCTTTGAAGACGGAGCTGAATTGAATTGCAGCCTATGTGCTGCTTGAACTGAACCGTGCCAATTGCCCGTTAGAACAGAAAACCTGATATTCTCCATAGGCTCTAGTAAGACTTAGAGTCTCATTATGTAAAATGTTAAAAATGTCCAGGATACAAACCGAAATTACTCAGCATAGGAAGCATCAGGAACATCTCAACAGCTCTCAACGGAGAAGACAACACAGACCATCAGGGCGCGTGGGCTTGGGGACGGTCACTGGGACACGGTCTAGAGAGAAGAGCAAACACTCTGGAAATGAATGGAGACGAGACATCTCAGCAAAGAAATGGAAGCTATAAAAAAGAACAAAACAGAACATTTTCAATTAAAAAACACAGTCAGCCGAATAAAAGTGTACTTCGAGAGTTCGGTGGTGGAATGCAGATGGCCTGGGAAGGGGTCTGTGAACTTGCGGACAGGTCAATAAAAATGCACTCTCAACAACAGAGAAAAACGGGGAAAGAGACTCAGGGAAAGTGCCGAAAAATCTAACAGTGGTGTCGTCTGAGTCGGAGGAGAGAAGGGTGTGCAGCAGACAAAAATGGTTGAAGAAATGTCTGAAAACGTTCCACATTTGATGTCAGATAAACTTACGGATTTGAGAAGCAATCCCAAACACGCATCGCGTCACAATCTGCTAAAAACCAAAGTCAGGTGTTGAAAAGCAGCCCGAAAACGAGGCTCTATTGTATATAATGTGGATGTTAGAGATGCGGAATTAGTTATCAGCTCACTCAAAACAGAATTTTGAAATACTCTACGAGCCAGTATTACAGGCCACATCTGGTGTGTCCGTGGGCTTCTTTGGCTGTGGAGTGCCTGTCTGCAGACAAGCCGAATGGGGCCCGCCAGCCCTTGGAACACTTTGCCAGTGACCATCCCGGAGGAGCCCTGCGTGTGTGTGTGCACGCGCGCGTGTGAGGTCGGGAGGGCTCTCCGCTTCCCGCCTGCGTTCTGTGTGGCCGGTCAGACTTCTCAGTGGGCGGAGGAGGGCGCACAGAGCTCCGTCCTCGGGCTGGGAGTGTACGAGCCGGGACTCCTCACCCTGGTTTTAGGCATGAGCGGCAGCCTGGGGTCAGAGGTGGTCAGAATGCCCGGGACTCTGGGGTGCAGGGCTGGCTCCCTGCAGGAGCTCAGCGCCTGCCCGGCTGTTGGCCTGGTGTGGGCAGCTCTGATGTGCGCCCTGTCTGCTTGGGGGTCTTCACCTCCTTCCTGCTGCCTGGCAGCACCCCTCCCTGAACCTCTGTGGTTGGTTTAATGAGCTGTGAAAGGTTCAGGTGCTGGTGGAAATGGGTCTGATTGGAATATACCGTGTGCAGGACAGCGCCGTGGTGCTTGTGCCCATGACTCGGGAAGCCATGGCGTTTGAAGCTGTGTGCAGAGACGTGTGTGGGGGCCGTGGGCCGTGAGTGACAGTGTTCCCTCGTCACCCCCTGAAGATCCCTGTCCCCCTGCGGACTGATCTGAAACGTTTGAAGGGGCGTTGGCTTTGGTGACCAGAAATGGAATCACCCTCCAGTTATCTTTGGAGTGAGGGGTCTGGCCAGGCAGGGGTTCCCAAGAGCAGGGCTTTGCTCTGCTTCCGCTGGTGGCCTCTGGTTTTGTCCTCAGCACCCCCAGGTGCGGACTGCGGGCTCCCCAGCTAGGATGGGGAAGCTCCAGGTGAGAGGGCCTCCCCTCCCGGGCAAGGCTCCACGGCCAGCAGGGCACAGCCTGCCCGTCCCTGTGGCCGCGTGGTGGTCTCCTGAAGTCTTCAGGCTGTGGCTGCTGCCCCTGCCTGGTGGCCCCTGGGATGCTGTCTGGGGAGGGGGTGGTCTTCCCTCTCCCGTCTGAGGCCACAGCGTGTCTCCCGAGGGGCACGGCACACATGCCTGCAGCCAGGAGGGACGGATGCTCGGGAGGCCACGTGGGCCCTGCCGCCGTGTCAGCTGCCCTGCCTGGATAGCTGCAGGGCCTTCCTGTCCCTGTGGCTGTGCACACAGCGGCCTCACGGTGGGGACGGGAGGGATGGGGGGGCAGGTCGCGGTCTGGATGCCCCCTGACCCCTGGCTCGTATCTCTGCAGCATCAAGATGGTGCTCATGTGGACCAGCGGTGACACCTTCAAGACAGCCTACTTCCTGCTGAACGGCGCCCCCCTGCAGTTCTCCGTGTGTGGTCTGCTGCAGGTGCTGGTGGACCTGGCCATCCTGGGACAGGCCTATGTGTTCGCCCGCCACCCCCAGAAGCCAGTCCCCCACGTGGCGCACCCTGCCAGTGCCAAGGCCCTCTGAGGTGGCAGGGGAGGACACGGATGTGTGGCCTCCTGCCGTGGGCACTGGCCCGGCCACCTGTCCTCCCTGCCTGGGGCAGGCAGGCACCGTGGTCCGAGAGGGTGTCTCGGCCGTTGGATCTGGTCAGCCTCTGTGGGTCTGGGGTGGGCTGGTGGGGGGCCTGGGTGCCAACGTGTGTGCTCTTGACCCTGACGACAAGTGCGAGTGGGCTTTATACCCCAGGGCTGGGCTGCGGCTGTTTTCCACGTGATGGAAAACCAAGTGTTCTCTTTCTTCCTCTCAAAAAAACACCTGTCTGCAACTTGGAATATGCTCGCAGACCCAGGAAAGGGCAGACTTAGGGCTGCGACAGGACAGAGGGCACCAGGAAGCCCCCTCGGGGTCTCAGCTTGCAGGGGTCCGGCATGTGGACTGGTGGGGGCCCCCAGGGCCTGCAGCCGGCTCTCGCGGCAACCCTCGGCATGGGTAGGATTGGGGAGCAAGAGTGAGAAATGGCACCAGGAGAGCCTGGGGTCCTGGCACGCAGTGCCTGGTCTCAGAATGCCCAAACATGGACGCCCTGGTGACAGCATGTACACTCAGGACAGGGCCCCGGCACAGGAGTGTGGCTGGGGTTTTGTACGCGCCTGATGCATGTGGAAAGGAAGCCGCGAGGGGACACGTTACAAGTGCTCTTGTTGACCTGGCTGGAGGTGGCCTTGCGAGGCCCGCCTCCAGAGCAGCTGCCTCACGGGACTCAGGACTTGGCCCTCAGCTCGGCAGCGGGACCCCCATGCCTCATTTCTGCGTTGGCTTCCTCCTGGGAGATGCTGGTGTGGACCCCACTGGCAGCGAGGGGGCAAGCCTGCGTCCATGCCAGCAGGGCACTGGCAGAGTGAGCTCAGGGGTGTTGGCACCAGAGCCTAGAGTTACCCACGAGTCCTAGGGGTGTGGTGGGGGGCCCGTGGCCCGTGTGTGCTCCCAGGAAAGCCAGGGGCCTGGGACCAGGTCTGGGCAGGTGCAGCGTGCCTCCTGGATTCCGGGAATTGCATGCAGCTGCAGCACACAGCCTGTGACGTCCGTCTTCCAGGACGGGGATGGCCTGCAGGTCAGGAGAGGGGACACGCGAGGCAGGTGTCACTACGCTCCTCTCGGGCCGGGGGTGGCATTCCGGGGGGGGGGCTATGGCCAGGCACGGGCATCTCTGGTCCCCCTTTCAGTTTTACAGGAGCATCTCGGCCATGCCCAACAGTCCTGGGCAAGCTCCCAGGCCCCAGCGTCTGAGTGTTCTAGAAGCTTCCGTGTGGCTTCCCTTTTACGGGGTGGAGGGGCAGCTCTGGGGTGTGTTCTTGCGGGCGGTGCCAGAGCTCTAGTGATGTCTGCTGTTCGGAGCTGTTTCCTCTTCCCGAGTGTTCCTCAGAAACTCCTGAATGTTTGAGTGAGATCCTGCTTAGTTATTTGGGCTGTAAGACGCTTTGAAAATGTTTATTTTGTAAACACAAGGGGGAGTGTCTGTAGCAGGAATTGCCTGCAGATTAGGCCGCCTGCGACTGCAGCAGTGACGGCCTGTGCCCACCGGGGGGAGCACTCACAGTTGTCAGCGCGCGACTTTCACTCAATAAACCGCTCGCGGATCCAGTGTGGCCTGGTGACTGCAGGGAATGGAGTCGCGGCGGGGGCCCAGGACAGAGTGAAGCATTGGTCCCCGCCCTTCCTTTGCCATGGGGTCTCCAGGGAAGGGCGGGCACCCCCTGCTTGGGGTCCAGTTCTGCCCCTGTGAGACCCAGGCTGCTCTCTCAGGACACATACCCCCCCTCCCCGGCACACCAGCCCCCCCGGACAGACCAGACCCCCAGGACAGACCAGTCTCCCCCGGACAGACCAGCCCCCCCCGGACAGACCAACCCCCCAGGACAGAACAGACCCCCCCAGGACAGACCAGTCTCCCCCGGACAGACCAGCCCCCCCCCCCAGACAGACCAGCGCCCCCGATAGACCATTCCCCCCCCCGGACAGACCAACCCCCCAGGACAGACCAGACCCCCAGGACAGACCAGTCTCCCCCCCGGACAGACCAACCCCCCAGGACAGACTAGACCCCCAGGACAGACCAAACCCCCCCCCAGGACAGACCAGCCCCCCCCCGACAGACCAGTCCCCTCCCTGGGACAGACCAGCCCCCCAGAACAGACCGCCCCCCCCCCCCCCGGGACAGACCAGTGGAGCCAGGCCAGGGGAGGCCCTGGCCGCTGAATGCCTCGGAAGGGTGAGAGGTGTCTTGTTTGAAGAAGAAGTGTTTCAGGAGGATGGACAGTTGCAGAGAAAGTAGGGATGGAGGTGTGTGTGCTGAGCAATTTTTTCATGGAGACAATTTACGTTTGGGGGCAAGATATCAAAAAGATATGGTGAAAAATACATGAAAGTATTTTCTTCAGCACCGGCCCCTAGTGTGAGAGTGAGTCTGGCCAGGGGCCGGTCCAAGCTGGTGACACCCTCTGTGGCCCTCTCTCAGGCAGCCAGCACCCCCAGCCTGGACCCTTGTCCTGCTTTGGGGGTGGATTTTTATTTTCCTTCTGATACTGTCAATTAAAATTAACTTTTAATTAATTTATGCATGCAGTAAAAGTCCCCACAGCGAAGTGAACAGTAAGACGACGGCGTCTTTCTCTGCGAGCCCATCTCAGTTCTAGAAAACTCACCAACTCACCTGTAGCCTCTGTGTGTGGCTCCCGAGAAGGGACGTGGAGCTGCGTAGGGAGTCGGAGCGGAAGAGCGGGGGTGGGGGGCCCAGGGAGCGCGGCGCCCTGAGCTCTGTCAGCGGGAGGGCCCAAGCTCTCAAGAGCCCCCCACGAAGTCGATGAGGGTCACTTTCTGTAACCTGGTGGCCACTGCTGTCCACAGGATAGCTTTTGGAAACGGGAACCAGGTGGTGACACCGCTCTAGCTTCCCGGGTGAGCGACAAAGGGCAGCTCGTTCCGCGGGGCCTGAGAGCGCGGAGCAGGCCGAGGGCTGTGAGCGAAGCCTGTGCAGGCCGCCTCCAGGCCAGGAAGAGACTGGGTGCAGGGGTGGGACGCGTTTCCCCTCAGATGAGTACGGAGTCTTCGGCCAGGAGCGTGGGGGAGGGTTCAGACTCCCCGCATGGATGACGGGGCCTGTTCGGCCCTGGGGCTGCCGTGCTCGGTCTGGGCGGTTCCGCAGGCCCCCCAGAAGCACACCCGGGTCAGCCAGGGTGGGCGGAGGGGCAGGGGGTGTGGGTGGTTCCTGGAATGTCGCAGCCCAAGTCACGCCCCCCTTAAATGCTCACAGTGGTTTTGGGTAACCAGAGGCCTCCGGCTGACTGAGGGGGTCAGACCCCAGTGTCAGAGCCTGCCTCCCGCGTCAGTGATCCTTCCGGGGCCAGAACGACCGTCGGCAGAATTGGGCGGTGGTAATGGCGTATTTCCAAACTAAGCTCCTGCCCTCCCTGTGCCGCCATTATGCGTTTCCAGCAGCCTCGGCACCGTCAGCATCACGCGTGTGAATCCCATGGCAGGTGCTTTCAGTAGACTCTGTCAGTGTGTGAGGCGGCAGGCTGTGGGGACCTGGCGAGTTCCTGACCCCCCCGACCCAGCCGGGAACGTGAGGCCACAGCCAGCGTGGGGCTCCCCCGGGACCAGCAGTCAGCTGTGTCACCCGCTCCTGAATGAGCCACAATGCTGTCACTGCGAGAGCGCGGTCACCTTGGTGTGTTTCCGGTCCCCAGGCCCCACCCTGTGGGGGTGTCAGCTGATGCGGCGATTGGCAGGAGGCAAGGCTGTACCTTGGGGTCCAGTCTGCCTGGAGCCTGCACTCAGGTGGGCCCCCTGTTCCCCTGCCCTTTCTCCTGGCAGACCTCTGCTGGCCTTGGCTTAGGTATGTGGCCCAGGAGGGAAGGAGAAGGGGACCCTGCCCCGGTGAGTGCAGGAACCAGGGCCCGGCTCTCCCCTGAAGGGAGAAGCTGCAGGTGGGGCTTGGGCTGGGCAGGCACGTGTGAGGCCAGGTGCTGAATCTGGCCTGGTCCGTGGTGGACAGACCATGTCTCCATCTGATACAAGGGCACCCTTTCTGCCTCAGAGAGCTGATCTGAGCAGCCGTGCAAGAACACGTATGGGAGACAGTCTTCGCCTCCCTGTGGTTTGGGGGCCCTCAGCTCATTCTGATCCCAGAACGTTTCTTGGTTGCTGGTAAGATCGTTATTTCAGCTTCCCTGCGCCCCACTGCCCTCGTCCCCTTGACACTGACCCAAGAGCTGGAGCCCAAGGACTTGTGTGCATGCAAATCACAGCTGGGGGTGAGGAGGAGGAAGAGGGAAACCGAGTCTCTGTCAGGGCAGTCCAGCCCGCCCCACCCCTGCAGAACTGGGGCTCACTGTGTAAATCCTGACAGTTGCAGCCCTGGGTTCTTTCCAGCCTGGTTCCCTGAGAACACCCAGCCCTGCCCTGCGGTGTGCAGTGCGGCTGCACGTTTGGAAACGGGGCTCTGCTGTGGGACTCGGAGGGGTACAGCTGGGCTTTGCCTGCGAGGGCTTGTCCAGCTGGAGGTGTCCCACTGTCTGCACATACCGACTGCCCCGTGAGCACAGGAAGCCCATCCTTGGCCTGGCTGTGCTAGGGCCTGGTGTGGACGCTGGTGCTGCTCAGGAACGCAGTGCAGAGGCAGGAGAGCCGTGTGTTTATTAGTTAGCACGTAGCATCATGGGACATGGCCTCAGAGCAAGGGCCCCACCCTGGTCCCCACCCCAGCCTCTCCGGCCTCCGGCCTCGCACTGGGGCCCTGCTGAAAGCCGTGATGGGTGGCAGCAGGGGGTGCCAGGTGTCAGGGTGCCCTCTGGGGTGATTCAGGTGCGCCTCCTCCGGGGCCTGGGGCAGCAACGTCTGTAGTACCACGGCTCTGCTCATTAAGGTGAAAAGGTACAAAGTACGGTGATCTGGAAAGTCCCATTCCTTCACTCCCGAGAGCAGAGACAGCCTCACGCCTTGGTGAGGACAGGCTCCCAACAGCTGCATGCCTGGGGCCCCTTCCCCGTCTCCTCTTGGAGAGCCCAGAGGGTAAAGGTGACAAAAAACATGCAGACCTTGAGCTTTGCAGAGGTGTTTTCAGGGAAGACTGTGTGAGGAGGGGTCCACGAAGACCCCCATGGAGCTAGTGTCAGGGGAGGGAGGTCTGAGGTCAGGGCTGGGACCCCCCCCCCCCCGAGGAACCGGATGGCTGTGTTAATGTCACACTTCTGTCTCTGTCACTTGTCAGGGATGCGTAGAGAAGCCTCCCTCCCGATGGGGCACCGCACAGTGTGGGTGACCCGCAGAAGCAGGAGCCCCCCCAGACTCCCTACCTCAGCCCCTCCAGGAACCACTGGGGCGAAAAGGAAGAAAGCAGGATGGTGCGGCCTGGGGGCTCGTGTGGCCTCGTGGCAAATGCTACAGGCTTGGAACTTCTGGCCTGGGGAACCCCAACTCCGGCGGGAGGGGCGAGGAAAGAGGACAGGAGTGACAGGAAGCGCAGGAGCGCCTTCCACCGGCACCTCCGAGTCAGGCTGGGGGTGGGGCTGCGCTGGCTGGAGGGACATGCAGTGGGGACCGGGAGGGAGCCAGCCCCCCCCCTCCCCCCCCCGGAGATCACCAGCGGGAGGTGAGGACCGTGCTTCTATTTCTGAAAAAGCTCGAGAGGAGCGGCCTCTTGGGCCAGGCGACAGTCGTGGCCACCCCCAGGTGCCAGGACCCCGGCTTGGCCGGCGCCGACGGGCCCCTGCAGGCTGTCCTCGGTGGCCGTGGCCGAGCGCGTGCTGTCCTCGTGTGTGCTGTCCTCGCGCAGGGCTGGCTCGGGGCTGGTGGCGCGCTGCTGCTGCTCCTTGAGCTCGGAGTAGGAGCGCGAGAAGGTGTGGAAGATGGACGTGACCGGGAAGGCCATGAGCAGGATGCCGCTGAGAATGCTGCTCAGCGCCACCACCTGCCCGGGCAGGCTGCGCGGCACCATATCGCCGTAGCCCACGGTGGTCATGGAGATGACGGCCCACCAGTAGCTGGCGGGCACACTGGAGAAGTCGCGGCGCGCGCCCAGCTCGCGCTCGGCCAGGTGCACCAGCGGGGCGAAGAGCGCCATTGCCACGCAGAGGAAGAGCAGCAGCAGGCCGAACTCGCGCGCGCAGCGGCGCACGGTCAGGCCGAGCGAGCGCAGCCCGAGAGAGTGGCGCGCCAGGCGCATCACGTAGAGCACGCGCAGCGCCCGCAGCAGCCGCAGCGCCAGCCCCGCGCGCTCCAGGAGCGCCGCGCCGCCCGCGCCCGCGCCCGCGCCGCCCGCCGCCAGCCCCGCGAGCAGCGACACGTAGAAGGGCAGGATGGCCAGGATGTCGATGATGTTGAGCGGTGTCCGCAGGAAGGCGCACTTGCTCTCCGCCTGCAGGGAGCGCAGCAGGAACTCGAAGGAGAACCAGGCCACGCACACCGTCTCCAGCACAAAGAGGCTGCGGCACTTGGGGGAGCACTCGCCCTGCGGAGGAGGGGGGGTGGTCACGCCGGCCTGCCCTTCCCCGACCCACCCCAACCCTTCCCGGTGCACGACTGCAGGGGGCCGGGTTTCCTTGCAAAAAGATCCCACCGGAGGCTGGTTTCCTGCCTGGGAGCCAAGGAGCTCAGCTGACCTGCTCCCCAGCACAACTGGTGAAAATCATTAAAAACAACCATTAAGGCTTCTTTCAGGGCAAACAGCAAATGCAACATCTATTCAAGAAAATTTACAAAAATTCATTTAAAAAGGCAAGAGAAATACCCCCTTCACACCCCCAGCTCAGCTCAGCGAGGAGACACACTCCCTGCCCCCAGCTCCCTGGGATAGTGTGGTTGAGAAGGGGTCAGCTTTTCCTGCCCAGTCCCCGCTCCTGCCCTGGGATGGAGGCTTTGCCTCCTGCTGCTCTGAGAACACTGAGGTCCCCCCTCGCCCTTGCCCCTGGCTTTCACGCCAGGAGAGGCAACCCAGAGGACCTCAGCCTGCTGCTCTGCCCTCCCTCCCCCCCACTCAGCTCAGAGAATGGAGCGTCATCAAAGAAGCCAGGCACTGCCCCCATCCCCAACTCCAGAGCCCTGGTGCAGAGGTGACCGTGGGCGTACCCAAGCTGTGTGTCCCTGAGGGGCAGCAACAGGGCTGAACGCTCTGTGTGTGTGTGTGTGTGTGTGTGTGTAGGTACATGCATGTGTGTGTACATGTATGTATCTGCATGTATATGCACATGTATCTGTATGTATGTGTATGTGCACGCATGCATGTGTGTACATGTTTCTGTATGTATGTATATGTGCGCATGCATGTGTGCGTATGGGCGTACAGGTACATGCATGCGCGTGTACATGCATGTGTGTATGTATATGTGCATGTGTGTACATGTATGTATCTGCGTGTATAGGTGCATGTATCTGTGTGTATGTATATGTGCGCATGCATGTGTGCGTATGGGCGTACAGGTACATGCATGCGTGCGTGTACATGTATGTGTCTACATGTATATGTGCATGTTTCTGTGTGTATGTATATGTGCGTGCATGTGTGTATGTGTGCATTATGTACCTGTGTATGTGTGCATGTGTGTATCCGTGTGTGTGTGTGTGTGTAGGGGCAAGAATACATGCACTAAAATGATCCATTCAATCACTAAAATAGGGAACAGTAGCAAGCCCTGAAAAAAGAGGGGACATGATCCAGGGTTGCTGTATTATCTAAAATGTCCAGTTTCCAATAAAAAATCCTACAGCAGGCAAAGAAAGAGTGAAGTATGATCCATACATCAGAAAAAAATCAGGCAACAGAAACGACGCTTGAGAGAAGCAGATACCAGATTTTTGGAAAGCGCTGGTCTAAATGCGCTCACAGACCAGAGGAAGAGCAAAGGAATGGAACATGGGATGGCAGGCTGTTGCATCAGCTGGAGATTATCGATAAAGAGAAGACTTTTTAAACGACCAAATGGACCTTTTGGAGGGAAAAGTCAACAAGAGCAAATTCAGTGGCATAGCTGCACAGTAGATCTGAACCGTCAGAAGAACGAGTTCGGAACGAGACGGTAGACTGATCGTGCTGAGAAGAGCATGGGGAGGCCCGCAGAGTCTGAGAAGAATGTGGGGCGTGTTTGTGAAACACCGGTGCCAGAGGCGAGGGGAGAGGGAGGAGGAGAACACCTGCGACAAGTAATGGCTGCAAACGCACCAAGTCCCCTGAAACACAATGACCTGCGGACCCGGGAGCGCCGTACCCTCCAGGCAGGGTCAGGGCAGACCCCGGGTGCCTGGAAGGGTCCGAATGCCACAGGCCAGGCGAAAACGGCCCGTGGTCGCACCTGAGCAGAACCGGCACAGGCCAGAATGCTGGGGCGTGTGTATTCGCAACACTCAGAAAGAAGGTCTAACAAGAATCCTGTCTGCAGCAACGCCGTCATTCCAGGATGACGGTGAAATACTTTCCCAGATGAACAACGTCGGAAAGAAGCTGTTTGCAGTGCAGCTGCCCCGCAAGACATTCCAAGGGGAGCTCTGCAGGCTGGAAGCCGTGACCCCGGCATCTCCGTGACCTTGGATTTGGCAAAACGTCCTTAGAGATGACACCAAAAACAGGAGCCAGCAACATAAAATAGATACATTTAATCAAGATTTAAAACTTCTGTAGGGTCTGAACTGTTTCTCCTCAAAATGCGTATGTTGAAGGCGGGACCCATGACACCTTAGAAGGTGACTCAGTTTGGACGAAGAGGGGACGAAGGCACAGTGAGGTCATGAGGATGGGCGTAATTAGCACGCCTGGTGTCTCGGGACACAGACAATCACAGAGGACACGAGGCGGGGAGGGGAGTGTCCCACGCCAGACAGAGGCCTCGGGAGAAACCAACCCTGCCGACACCTTGACCTCCGACTTCCAGCCTCCAGAACCCAGAGAAAATAAATTTCTATTTCAGGCCACACAGTCTGTGGCCCTAGCAAACTAATACAGTCACCGTCTGGAAAGTAAAAGACACTCCACCGAATGGGAGAGAGTATTAGCAAATCATTTATCTGAGGAGGGACTTGTACCTAGAATAAATAAAGAATTCCTACAACTCAACAATTAAGAACCCCATTAAAAGATGGGCAAGGAGTAGACGTTTCTCTAGAAAAGAGACACAAATAGCCAAGGAGCCCATGGAAAGATGCTGCACATTATCAATCATCAGGGAAATGCAAACGGAAACCACCAGAGACACCGTTTCCCACCCACCCCAGGACGGCTGGAGTGAAAGCAGCAAGTGTTGGGACGGTGCGGGGGAAGTGGGCCTGAGACCTCCCAGCCGCTTTGAAGAGCGTGAGGCCTCTCAGACAGCTGGACATGGCAGCACCACACAACCCGGGGGTCCGCTCTTGGGTGTGCCCACACAAAAGCTTGCACACGCGTGCTCACGGGGTCCTGGCGTGCATACGAGCCTCAAGCTGGGAACAACCCCGATGTTCACTAATGGGTTAGTGCATACATAAAATGTGGTAAGCCCCCACATCACTGGGCCATAAACAGGAACGAAGTACTGATTCGGGATGCGAAGGGAAGGAGGCTGGCCCCAGAGGGCGTGCCGCAGACCCTGTTCTCACTGGGGTCCAGAACCAGGAAACGTATAAAGACCACGTAGACCGTGCTTGCGCAGGGGGGCGGCAGGGCCGGCGGTGGGGGGAGTGTTAAAGGCACAGGTCTCTTGGGGTGACGGAAATGGGGTGGGTGCACAACCCCGTAAGCACGCTAAAAACCATTGAATCGTTCACTCTAAATGGGCAAATTATATGGTGTGTGAATTACATATCAGTCAAGCTATTTTAAAAGAACACTTAATCTCTAGGCAAATCTGAGAGTGTGGCCGGCTGGGTGTGGAGTGAGTCCAAGGCCCTGCTGGGAATCCAGTGCAGGGGCGTTCGGGGGCATCTGCTGATGGAACAGAAGACAGAACGTGCAGACCTCTCCAAGTGCCCAGCTGCTGGCGGGTCCTGGTCTGGCCCTGCCTCACCTTTGACCCTGAGCTCCGGCCTAGCCTTAAGCCCCTGGGGGCTGGAGAGAACACAGCAGACTCTGCAGACACCGGTGTGCTCTCATGGACCCACCCCACGCTGGAGGTGAGAAGACCTGGGGGCCTTCCGCTGTCCCCCCCGGCTCATGTCCCTCTGAGCATTTGGGGACAGGACCTCACACCTGCCCAGCTCCCTGGCCCTCTCCAGGGTGGGCCAGCAGTGCTGGGTCTCCGTCCCCCACAGACAGCAGGTCGAGGACCCGCCTGATGCTTCAACGGGGGACCTGTGATCAGTTTTTACTCACCGCCAACATCTGTCATAGCATTGACCTTGGCACTGTGAGGGCACAGTGGTGAGTGGGACCCCCAGGTCCTGTCTCGTATTTCCAGGCTCTGATTTATCACGGGTCCTCAGGAACGCAGGGCAAACGGGGCTCCCACAAACCTGTCTCCGATGTGCGCTGCCAGCCGGTGGCCCGCCACTCCTGATCGGCAGAGCTCGGCCTCTCCGTCAGCGAGCCATCAGAGCCCAGCACCCGGCGGCCTCACTCTCACCGCCCGTGTTGTGCCTGGGAACGCTGGGCAGGTGCGGCTTCTTACTCCATGTGCTCACGTGAGGGGCACAGCTTAGGCACACACCCTCGGCAGGTGTGTTCCCAAGCAAAGGCAGTGCTGCGGCAGCCCAGAGGAAGGGGTTTTCCGACCCTGGGCGGGGGTGTGCAGGGGACTGGTCGAGGGTCTTCAACGGCCCGTCTTCCCAAGAGGCCTCTTCCTCCCAGGGTCCGCGGTGTTTTAGCCAGTCCAGAGGCTTTCCAGGAGTCACGTGGCCCATCCTGGCTTGGGAGTGCACAGCTAGCTCGTGGCAGGTCTGGTGGTGCGGCTGTTCTAGAAACCCCGGTGGCGTCTCTGCTGCCCTTGATTCACAGACAAGCAGGGGCTGCAGCCTGACCGGAGGGGCCTGGGTTCTTTGGGGACAGGTCTGCGGCACAGCTGGGGGTCCCCAATGTGTCCGGTCTATGGCTCTGTGTCGACCCCTGCGCCTCCGTCCCTCTGTCCCAGAGGTGGCTCTGGACCTCCTAAGGATTAGGAGCTGCTGTGTGGGGGGCGTTCCGGGGCTCCTGCCCCCCTCTCCACCTGCTCCCACCTGCCAGCCTCAGCCCTCCAGACCCAGGCTCCCTGGGGAACCCTGGTGAGGTGGGGATATCCCCCACTCGGCTCCTAGCAGGGTGGGACGCTGGGCACGCTCCCTCCCCTCGCAGAGGGTACCGTGAGGGCTGGCTGGCTCTCCTCACCCTGAGGCACCTGGCGAGTCCCAGATCCTAGCAGGAGGGCGCGCGGGGGGCGAGGCCTGGCGGGAGGACCGTCCACAGACAGGGACAACAGCACTTAGGGAAAGCAGAGGTCAGCAAGGGCGTCTACCACTCACGCTTCTGGAAGGTTCCTTGGGACCAGGGCGAGCTCTCACTGATTTCCTCCTTAGGACTCGTGTCCTAGGAGTCCTGGGGTGCAGAATTCAGCGCAGCTGCAGCTTCTGGGCTGACTGCAGCCCTAGTCTGCTTGTCCTGTGTGGTCTGTCCGGTCTCCCAGGGCTGCTTCCATGCCCCCCGGACCTCACAGCCCCGGGGCTCCTTGCTTCTGGAGCCACCCTGCCCCCAGGTTGTCCAGGTTTGGGGTACGAGTTTTGTCCCAGCTCTTTGCTATAGGAGTGGAAAAGCTTTGAGTCCACTCCTGGACCTCAGGGCCAGCAAGCCTGAGGGACTTACTGCCCCTCCCCTCCCGAGGATGGGGTCCGACCTCATCGCACCCCCCTGTGTGGAATCTAGTTTAAGCTAAGTCAGGCTCCGGGAGGTTACAGGACTTCCCCAGCGCGTGCCTGACGCCCTGAGGATTCCTGGGCACCTCAGCACCCGTGCTGGACGGAGAGCCTTAGGACACGGCGGCCCCAGCATTAGGTGTAACAAGCGGGCAAACTGGATTCGGGTGGAAAACCCCAACTGACAAGTTTTCAATAAAGAGGCTGCTGGGACCCAGGGGCTAACGTAAGACACTCGGCAGGCGGAACGGCTGCGAACTGGGAAGAGGAGGGGGCTGAGGGCCAGCACAGCGACAGGTCAGGGAGGTGAAGGCATCACGGCCTGGCCTCCCTCGTCTGCTCGGGAGTCTGGTGTCCTAGGACACACAGTCCCGGTAACGCCCCACGTGACGCCCCGTTTCCAGGCCGACTGTGCCCAGCTCCCGTCATCTTGGCCATGGGCAGCTTCGAGTCCCCGTCTGGGCAGCCTTGACCACCTTGACCTCCGTCCAGAAGGAGGAGAGATGGAGACCCTGGGCCCTTCTGGGGATGGCTGTGATGACCCCAGTACGCTCACCTGGAGCCGGGCTGACCCTGGGGGTTCAAGGTGAGACGAGCTTGTCGGAGCCCACCAGAGCCCTGCCCCCGGCCACCCTCTCCTTAAGGACCAGCCACAGAGGTTAACTGGAAGGACCTATTTCTGGAACTTTCAACCCAGAAAACAGACCCCGATTTATCATAATCTGACACATCTGGCCTGTTTGGTCAAAATCGGGTCGGACGTAAGTCTACGCTCAGCCTGGCTCGCCCAGTTTTAAGGGCCTCCCTCTTCTATTTGCTCTTGTCCGGCGTTGGCTGGCATTTTCGCGTACATGGAGGCTTGCGTAAACCAGTGTACAAGTTGCAGATGCCCCGTATGGATATGTCCGTGCACCGGCTCGCTGGGTGGTGCAGGGACGCAAGCCGCAGCTGCCCCCGCCCGCACCAGTGGGGCTGGGGTCTCTGGACCCCAGGCTGCCTGAGCCGATGCCTTTTAAACTCCGCCCCTTGGCTCTGGGCTGCAAACTTTGTGTCCTGGCCGTGGTCACTGTGTGCTACTGTTTGGGGACTGGCCTTCGGGGACTGGACGGGGTGTCCGGCCAACGGCTTCTGCCTGTCTCCTGTCAGGGGCAAGGGAAGAGGGCTCTGGTCCTGGGGGCTCGGGGAGGACCTGGGGACTCTGGTACAGACACTTCTGCAGGGACAGAAAGTGGACCCCCGACTCTGAGATGGGTCGGGCGGTGCCGGCGCTGGTGGAGCCCCAGTGGTGGGTGGGGGCCGTTTCACCCCCACACCCCCTCCACGTTCCCCCTATGCTCCTGTGAGAATAAAGGGAGTGTGCTTTTGTCAGCAGCTGCGTGTGGGACACATTGCTCCCCACATGCCCGGAACATGCCCGAGCGCCACTGAAATGCACGAATCCCCGGGGCCCAGGCGAAGCGGCCCCAGAACCTCTTCAGGAACCTCGGGCACATCTCAGCTCCCTGCAGGAAACGGAAAGTAATAACCAAGGGAATCCCAGGGGCTGCAGCCCCAGCCCCACCCTCTCTTGGGCTCCGCAGGTCCGGGTGCAAGGACTGAATATAAGCCAAACCTCTGTGGGTTCCCTCCGGCTCCATGTGCTGGACAGCGCCGTGGGGCTGGGGGACACCAAGAGGGACCGTGACGGGTGCAGGGGCTCCGCCTCCGGGGTACAAGGGTCAAGCTGGGGTGTCAGGAAGGAGGGTCCCCTGCAGGTGGGTGGAGGTCCTGGGAGATGGGCATTAAAGGGGAGCCGTGGAGCATGGCCTCGGATGGCTCCTGTGGATGGAGGTCAGCACGAGGAGAGACTGGAGGCGGGGGGCTGGGAGGGGAGGGGAGGGCCCAGCCCTGAAGCAGCAGGAGAGGAGGCAAGGGTGGGAGGGCCAAGATTTGGAGATGGAACAGCCCAGACGGCTGGGGCAGCGCAGCGCGGACGTTGCTGCACACATGGCCGGGGGCTGCGTGTTGACGCTGCACTCAGCGGGGTCGAGGCTGGAGGGCAGGCAGCAGCTGCCAGGACTGGCTCCGGGCGAGAACTTGGACGACTGCAGCAGGCAGCGTTCAGGCTGAGGGGGGAGCAGAGCAAACTGCAAAGGACACCTGGCCTCGAGGCCCCGGGCAACGTGAAGCTGGGGCCGGAGGTCACGACTGAGGACTGGCAGACCTTGACCCACCACCAGGATGCCTGGGGGGCCACTGGATGGGGGCAGGGGTGTGGGGGAAGCTTCCAGCACAAGCTTTCCTAAGCTGGGGAGGCCCAGTTGGAAGGGAGTCCACTGAAGTGGGGATGGGCCCAGCAAAGGGAAGAAAGAGCCCCGGGACAGCACGGCTGCAAGGGCCGGAGTGGATAGGGAGGGGGAGCTGGGTCAGCACACGGGCCTGCCACCAGCAGGGGTTCAAGTGAAGCAATGGGTTCTCACAGCACAGAAGGGCCCCGGCCTCCCTGAGCTCTGGAGGCAGAGCCTCGCCTTCCCACCTGCCAGGAGCCCTCATGGTGACCTCTCCTCCGGAGACGAGCTGGGGCAGCCTCCCGCAAGGTCCCACGGGCAAACTTCCCTTCTTGGGGAAAGGCCACAAGACACTGTGTGCCCTTCCCCAGTGACCGCCCGGGCCCTGGGTGTGAACCTTCAGAGTCCTCACGTGGTGGGCAGGGAATGAAAAGTTACCCAGCAGGTGCCTCAGCCCGTGGGCTGTGGGTCCGTCCTCTATGTTTTGTTTTCTTTCTGGAAGAGGAACCGGGCATCCTTCAGTTCCTTGTGGTTCAAGAACCAGAGATCAGCTGCCCGAAGGAAGCAGGCTCATTAACGTGTTACCTCTGAGCTAATTACAGACACGCTGTGAGGACATGGGGTGGCTGGCTGCAGAGCCCACACTCCTTCCACATCCCCTGTATCTAGCCACTGCTAAGCCGAGTATCGGATTTGGAATGTGTCTTTAAACCTTATGTAAATGGTATCATCACAATTACCAAAAAACAAAACCAAAACCAAAAAACAAACAGCCAAACAAACCTGCTAGGAATATTGTGCACGCACACGTGTTAGAGCTTGTCGAGGGCTTTCCTGGGAACAGGGTTACTGGTTTGCCAGACAGGAACATTTTCATGTCTGTCAGGAATTGTTGAGCTGTTCCCCCAAGTAGCTCTACAAATTTAACCCCTCCCCACCAGGCCGAGGATCTGGAGATCCTGGGTGGTTCCAGGCAGAGCCCAGGTCACTGGGCAGAGTAATGTGTACAAATTCTCACAAGTGTATTTTAAAAGCCTTCAAGTGTGTATACACTCGACCTGGAAAGTCCAGTCTGGGGAATGGGTTCTCAAGAAATAGTGGACACACGCCCACAGACTTAAGTAGGAGAATGTGCACCCTGATTGCACAGGTGTCCAGCCCTGTGACCACCACCACGGTCCCCACCATCTCTGTGCCGCCTCCGTATAGCCAGATTGTCCCCGCCCCAACCCCAGCACTCAGTGACCCCTTTCACCTCTTCCAGAACATCCCACAGATGGAATTATATTGCGTCTGGCTCTTCCCACTTAGTATAATCTGAGACTCATTCATGTTGTTTTGAATATCGGTGGTTCGTTCTTGATCTCTGGTCAGCACTCTGTATAAATCTGTTTGTGGACTTGTGTGGTTTCCAGTTTGGCTGTTTCACATTAGCTGTATGCACTTTCATGTACAAATCTGGGAACGGACTACACTTTCATTTCTCTTGGGTAAAGACCTAGAGTGGATTGCCGGGTGGTATGTGAATGCACCCACTTATTTGTTCTACAAGCTTTTTCATGACTTTTTGGGCATTAAAAAAATATATACAGTTTTGTTTCTTTCCAATCATATGCCTGTTATTTCTTTTTCCTACTTCGTTGCACTGGCTAGGACTTCTAGTCCAAGGCCCAATCTTGGGGGGGAGCATTCAGTCTTTCATCTTTCATTATTATGTATGTCATCAGCTGTAAGTCTTTAAAATAGATGTTCTTTATCAGGTTAAGGAAATTCCCTTCTATTTCTAGACTGTTGAAAGTTTTTATTTTAATCATGAATGGATGTTGAATTTTGTCAAATGCTTTTTCTACATCTATTGAGATGACCAGATGGCTTTTCTTCTTCCATGTGTTTTTTTAAAAAGATTTTTATTTATTTGAAAGAGAGCGCACACGAACGGTGGTGGGGGAGGAGGGGTAGAGGGAGAAGCAGGCCCCCCACTGAGCAGGGAGCCTGACGCAGGACTCGATCCCAGGACCCTGAGATCATGACCTAATCTGAAGGCAGTTGCTTAACCGACAGCGACTCAGGCGCCCCACTTCTTCAGTGTGTTAATATTATAGATTCTACTGATCGATTTTTCAGATGTTGAGCCAGGATTGCTTTCCTGGGAAAGCTCGTCCTGGTCATGATGTTTTATCCTTTCTATCTATTACAGTACTTGATTACTAATATTTGTTGAGGAGTTTTGCATCTATGTTCATGAGATGTTGGCTTGTGTTTTTTCTTTTCTTGTAATGTCTTTGTCCAGGTTGGTACCAGGACAGTATTGGTCTCATAGAGCAAGTTGGGAAGTGCTCCCTCTTCCTGTATTTCCTGGAAAATATGCAGGATCAATATTATTTCTTTCTTAAAATTTTGTTAGAATTCACCAGTGAAATCACCCAAGGCTGGAGTTTTCTTTGTGAACGATTTTTTATTTATTTATTTATTTATTTTAAAGATTTTATTTATTTATTTGACAGAGAGAGAGAGACAGCCAGCGAGAGAGGGAACACAGGCAGGGGTAGTGGGAGAGGAAGAAGCAGGCTCCCAGCAGAGGAGCCTGATGTGGGACTCGATCCCAGAACGCCGGGATCACGCCCTGAGCCGAAGGCAGACGCTTAACGACTGCGCCACCCAGGCGCCCCTGTGAACGATTTTAAACTATGAATTAAATTTCTGTAGTTAACATAAGATTATTCAGGTTATCAACTTTTTTTTTTCCCTTTTGGGGGGGGTTAATGGGCTGAGAGGAAGAGTGGAAATCTCAAGCAGACTCCTGTTGAGTGTGGAGCCCAACATGGGGCTCGATCCCACGACCCTGAGATCATGACCTCAGCAGAAATCAAGGGTCGGAGGCTCAACCGACTGTGCCCCCCAGGTCTCTGGGATTATTCACTTCATCATGAGTGAGTTTTGGTGATTGAACATGTTTTTAATTTTAATTTTTGTTTAATAAAACCAAGACATGCATATAATTAAAAAAAACCCAAAACTTGATGAGGGGTGCCTGGGTGGCTGAGTCGGTGAAGCATCGGCCGCTCAGGTCATGATCTCAGGGTCCTGGGATCAAGTCCCGCGTCAGGCTCCCTGCTCAGCGGGGAGTCTGCTTCTCTCTCTGACCCTCCCCCCCCCCGTTCATGTGCTCGCTCGCTGTCTCTCTCTGACAAATAAACTCTTTAAAAAAACCCTCAATTAATACTAAAAGGCTTATAGGAAAAAAAGAATACTCTCACCCCACCTCTTATCTCCCAGAGGCAATAATTTTCAATTTTAATTGGTTATTCTGACAGTTATTTCTGTACTTTTAAATAATATCCTTATCCGGCTATTTATAGGTATATTAACTTCATACATTTCTGCTGACTTTGTGTGTTGAGGATTTGGTTTTCATACACCTACCCCCACCTCACCTCACCATCCTCACATCCATGACCCCTTTCCTCCAAAAATAGTTCTGTCACATTTTGGGGTAAAATCAGTAACTATTAAGATAATGTAAACACTGGTCACTGCTGGCCCGGGTCGTGGTCTACAATTACATTTTTCCCTCATAAAATGTTTTGTTTTCCCTGAAGTTTTATGGCCTTATTCTAAAATTGCTTAGTTGCTCGCTATTATGAATCATGGTGTATTTTTTCCAAACGCTCAAACACATCAGACAGTTGACGGGTTCTGTTTCCTTTCCGAGGCCCGCCTCCCCTGCGGGGACGTCCACCCCGCTGCCGAGAGCTGTGGACTGGAGTTTCTCTGCCGCTGTTTTGAGCACTGTGTCTCCCCGCCACCGTCCGCCCTATTCCATTATTCTGTTGAGGTGTGTCTTTCAGTAGCTTCCTAAGGAAAGGTGCGTGGGAGGCACAATTCTGAGCCTCTGCGTGCCTGGACGGTCTTCGCTCTGCCCCCACGCTTGATTGCGGAGACAGCTGATGCGGAATGACGGGCAGGAAATAATTCCCAGGCAGAATTTTGACAGTGTTCCCCGTTATGTCCGAGTTTTCCACAAAGCTCCTGAAGTTTAACATTCGCACGGAAAAGTGCATAAATCATGCAGTGCATTTGCAAACGGAGCGGACCCACATGACCAGCACAGAGCCAGAGCCAGAGCCGCGGGGCCCGGCCGTCCTGAGGTCCAGCGCCGCTGGGACGGCTCACCCTGCACTCACGACCTGGGCTTCTCCCTCTCCCCGTGACGCTCTGGGCACTGTTTCCTGCGCCAGGGGCTCTGGAGAGACGTGTGTTACGCATGTTTCCATCCCTGGCCCTGTTCTCATTTGAGAGCATCAGACAGCCCGTGGCACCGGCCCTGCCAAGGAGCTCTGCGGATTCCATCACACTAGGCGCCCTAAGTCTCGGTCGATCGAACCGTGTAAGGAGGAGCAGTGAAGGCCAGAGGAGTGGATTTGTCTCTGCAAACCACACGGCAAGGGCACCTTGGTGCTCGCAGCCTGCACACCCATCACCCTGGCACAGACTGGGGGTCTCGTCAAGGATCTCCCAAGGCTCGAAGACTTTCCTTGTGTTTACCTACTGTGTCATTAAATTCGTACAGTGGTCATGTCCCTCTGCTGTCTCTGCGCTTTCTGGACACGGGCGCCCGTCTCGCCTTTCGCGGACCTCGTGTCGCTGGCACCCTCAGCCGCAGTGCGTTAGCAAAGTCACGGGTTTGACCTCTGTTCACAGACCCGGTACCACGAACGAGAAATCCCATTAGAAGAACTTATCCTTATTAACTTATTTACTCATTCATGAATGACTTTGTGGGCAGATTTTATCTTTAGCCTCCCGTAAGTGCCTAAAGGAAAATGTTTATTAACTCATTTCACTACGAATTTATAATAATTTGACTTTGAACTGAATTGAGATTTATTCTTTCCAATTATCTATGGAAAAAGGCTCTTGTCATGCAAATAGAAAAGTAGAATATTAAATCTACTTAAAAATAGCAGTCATTTACATAGAAATAATGAATATACTAATTTCAAATTGTCCCCACTGAAGCAGGGTGTCAATTCACTTTCTTGCTAACACCCCACTAACTAGTTTAGTGCGGTCTTACGTAAAGAAATGGTAAAGTACTCCATACTCTGCCTGCCCTACCGCGAACCAGCCTGGTCTTCCAACGGCTTCCCCTGTGAGCAACGTCCTGGAGCGAACACCATGAAGGGTCTCCACGCAGACAAGAAGGAACCTGGGACCGGAGCAGCCTATGGTCTGTGGACTGAGACGGGACAGTGACAGCAGCAGACACGCGCATGCCATGGGATGCCCATTCGTCCACTCAACCAGCTTTGCGGCGTGTTTGCATGGGCCCAGAAGTGTGCGGGGGCCCAGCTGGGGTCCCTGCCCCCGTATCCTCGCGGGACGGGACTGACGGGAGCCATGCACACACAGAAGAACAAGGCAGGTGACACCACCTTCTATGAACGAGTGAAGAGGGCGTCCATCTCAAGAGGGAACAGTTCCAGATCACGAAGGGGAATTCTGTTTGAGGCAGAGACAGCAGCACACAATCTTCAGCCACCGTCCTTCCTTTGGTTCGTTAATTTTACTGGTTTCTGAGGGGTCCTTCCCGGCTCGTGCGCTCTTGGCTGGAGGGCAGATTCCCCACATTCGGCCGTGCTCAGGCTGGACGCACTTAGAGCTTCTCACGACTCCACCCCGGTTCAGCGCTGCCGCGGTCGGGGGCAACGAGCTCCCGCCCACCGACTCCGTTACGCGGGTGAATTTGTCGCACTGTTACAAACGGTGCTTCAGAGAACATCCTGAACCTACATCCCCAGGCACGTGGGCCTGTCCTGGCACAGACTCCCAGAGGTAGTTCTTCAGTTAAATGGTTGCACCGGTAACATCCGCAGAGCGGGTTCCAGTTCACCTGTTTGCAGACCCCCTTCAACCACACAGGGAGGGGATCGTGCCCCAGCGCCCTCACTCACACAGGTGCGGCCGGTTAGTCCGTCTTGGCCGGTGGGACTGGTGAAATGGTCCAGATGGGTTTCTCTCTGACCAGAGGGCCAACATCTGTTCCTGTGTTTTGACCCTTGCTGATGTCCTTTTAATTCCTGGCTCACATTCTTAGCCCTCCTTTGTACTGAGGGCCTATTCTTTTATTAATTCACTGGAATTTCCTGTATATTAAGGACAGCAGCCCTTTATCATCTGTGTTGCAGTTTTATTCTTAGGTTTCAGTTCTATCACTGTTTACATTTGGGTGGGGGAGGCTTCCGTTAGTTTTTAACTTTAATTTCTTCAGACGTTACTTTCCTTGATGGTTTCTCGCTTTCCTACCAAACCTAGACAGAGTTGCTCATGATGCTGGCCGTGAGCTCTGCTTTAGCCCCCAGGACGGGCCCAGGGGCCTGTGCAGCGTCTCCCTCCACCGTAAGAAATGCCCGGGGTAGCTTCCTAAAAGAAGAGCCAGCAGAGTGTCTAGCAACCGCCGGCAAGACCCAAACGCATAGGACCTACTGATACTATGCAGAACACTGAGTGACTGATTTGTGCATGTCTATTTTTTCTTTTTTTTTTTTTAAAGATTTTATTTATTTATTTGACAGAGACAGCCAGCGAGAGAGGGAACACAAGCAGGGGGAGTGGGAGAGGAAGAAGCAGGCTCCCAGCGGAGGAGCCTGACGTGGGGCTCGATCCCAGAACGCCGGGATCACGCCCTGAGCCGAAGGCAGACACTTAACCACCGAGCCACCCAGGCGCCCCTTGTGCATGTCTATTTTCAAACCAGCTACCTTAACTCATTCATTTATAATAACTTTTCAGCTAATTCTCTTGGGTTTTGATTTGAGCTGCAAATAATGTAGCAAATTAAATACTCAGTATAGAACGCCTGCCAAAGTCTCCCGTCGGTGACTGGCGAGGGCCGCAGGCACATCACCGGCGAGTGCGGCCTGAATGGGGCTGGACGCAGAGGGTGGGAGGCGGATCTGCTCGGCCCCTCTGTCCAGCTGTTCCCGAAACGCGCATGATCTCAGGGCCGCGCCTCCGCTACGACGGGACTGTGTCTGTACGTCTACACCCACTGTTTTATCACTTAGAATTTTTTGTGTCAAAGAGCATTTATGTTTATTTCACCATTCGTATTTTATATTTTTTTAAACGAAGAACTTGTTTATGCCAACTTTACTAAAAGCTTATTAGAAATAAATGTTAAGTTTTGAGAAATGTTTCTGCGGTTTTTCTTCTGCCATCTGCTAACAGGATGCAGTACACGGACAGAATCCCCAGTGCTCAGCCTGGTGATGGGAGAAGATTCGGGGCGGAGACCAGGTTTGGGAAGCCGGGTGGGGGGGCAGCACCCACCGGTGATCACAGGGAACTGGCAAAGCCCAAGAGCAAAGCTCGAAGTCACACCGGGCTGCACGCAGACCACGGGCCACGAGAGGTCAGGAGCACCCAGCCTGGGCCTCGCCCCTACGGGTGCACCTGGCTAAGGGGCTGGTCCTGGGGGCCGCCTCAGACGTGCTCCACCGCGTCCTGCAGCCTCCCCCGGCACGTCTGACCCCGGTGCCCCTGGGGGCTGTGACCCGTGAACACGCTCTGTGGCGTTTCTGTGTCCGTGGGGGCCACGGCGGTGCGGTTCACCCGTTGCCAGCACAGGCTGCGTCTTTTCTTGGGCTAAATCCCCCCTTCCAGATTCCAAGGCTGTTCCCTGGGTGAGGATGGCGGCCCCTCTGCCTTCACCAAGCACCCTCACTTTACGGTGATCACTCGCGGCTCTCCTGTCAAGAGCTAGAACTCGAGAGCACCCAGGAGGGTCCCCCGCGTGCTGTGCTCACTGCGGATGCAAAACGCCTCTTCACTGGGGGCTCCTGGTTGTGAGGGAGGCACAGCCAGACGCCACAGTCCAGGAAGGTCCCAGTGCCCATGGTAATAAAATAGGTGCAGAAAGAGAGGCTGCAGATGACGGGCACAGTGTGGGACGGCTTGTGCAGGGGTGGCCGTGGAGGGTTGGAGGGGAGAGCAGCAGGAGAGCTATGGAGAGGACACCTCGGGCACAGGAGGCAACAGGAGCAAAGGACAGAGGGGCAGCGGGGTGGGAAGGTGGAGGCTGAGTGGGGGGCTGAGGAGGGCCAGCAGGGGGAGGACACGGCGGGCAGGGGAGGGTGCAACAGGCAGGGCAGCGGGCAGGGGAGGATGCAGGGGTCTGGGGTGGATGCAACAGGCAGGGGAGGACGCAGTGTGCAGGGGAGGCCGCAGCGGGCAGCGTGAGGCCCCCTCATGTGGCGGAGGCTCGCCGTGGGCCCCTCCTGGGCAGTGTCCGCGGGAGCGTCTGGGAAGACAGCTGTAAGGCACACAGAGCAAGGCTACAGCCCAATGAATGCAGACGACGAAGACAGATCCTCGGAAGGGTGAAGAGCAAGCAAAGCTGTGAAGAGACGTTAGCCTCCTACTGACTGCGTGCAGATTTCAAAAGCCAGGAGGAGCTTTCTTCAAGGGTCAGGCCAGCTGTTCCGGGGACACGGCCCGTGATGTGCTCACGTGGATCACATGGCCTCCTCTGGGCCGCAGAAGGGGGCCCAGTGACACCGCCGCGCACCGGGTGGGGGTACCCCAGGAAATAATCTGCGAGCAAGGGTGTTCATCCCGGGGTGGCTCAGCGCAGCAAAGAACTGGAAACGAAGCGCGAGGAGGGAGAAAGCAGCGCGTCTGTTAGATGCTGCGCTGGGTCTGGAGACGGCTTGCCGCTTTCCGAGGTCCCGGAGGGGCATCAAGAAGCAAGGCCGGACGGTGTATGCTGTTTTCTATAAGGCACAAGTGCTATGCTCACGGTCGGGAAGACACTTCTGAGGAGTGGCTTGTTCTCCAGGATGCGTGGGGGCAGAGGGACAGGCGGCTCGGGACCGCTGGGGCTGCGGGGACAGCTGGCGGGAGGCAGGTGGGGGAGGCACCTGGCTGACCCCCCGTTCCTGGACAGGACCCGAAGTTTGCCAGGTGCATTCTCTCAGCTCCGTAGCACGCAGAGGCCACAAACCAGTTCTCGGGGGAGCACCCAGCTTACTTCTCCAGATAGACGTTTCCAGGCCAGCTCAGAAAGCAGCACCTCTCCCACCCTTGAGTCGTCCCTGGAAGCCCTGCAGAGCCCAGCTGGCGTGGGACATCACCTGCTCCCGTCAGAGGGCCCGGGACCCTCCAATTTACCAATGTCACAGTGTACTTTCTGCCCATGTCCTAACTCCAAACCCTTACTAACTATTCACAGGTGCTGGTAAACTAACACTTTTGGTAAAATAAAGGGCATGAGCTCATTTGGGAATAGCCAGTTTGCTGAGTTAGAATAGTTAATGTCTTATTATTAAAAACATCCCTTCATGTCATACTTAATATTTCAGGCTTAAGTGGAGCCTAGAATCTGAATTCTCTGGTCTCTTCCCCCAACTGAGTGGTGCCTGATGAATTTGTGCTTGGATGAATTTAGGTCCCTTAAAAATACAACTTGTAAGTCAAAATAGTTCAGTCCTATGAGGGAAATGCTGGAAGGCAATGGGATTATACACACTTGGAGAGATCTTTCTATTTCCACTTATTTCCAATAAACATTTTCTATTCTCATAGCTGCTCCCATGCTAGCAGCTGCAGGGGAAAGAGAGGACAGACAGACCCCTTCAATACACGTTTACAGTAAAGCAAAGAGTGAAGTCCACCTTCTCCCTCTCAGGTGGAGCCTTCTGTGTGTGCGTGTGTGTGCGTGTGTGTGCGTGTGTGCGTGTGCATGTGTGTGCGTGCATGTGCGTGTGCGTGTGCATGCGCATATGCATGCGTGTGCGTGTGCATGCGTGTGCGTGTGCATGTGTGTGTATGTTGGGGGGGCGGCCTCTCGTCTGCAGGCCAGAGAGGGTCTTGCTCGGACTGCGCCCCGGGCTGCAGGCAGTCCCATGGACCCCCCGCCCCCACCGGCCAGGGGCTAGGAGGGAGGGTGAGGACGCTTCTCCTGCCCAGCGGCTTCCCTGGCCACAGTGCGGTCTCAGTCCCGCTGAGCACCCTGAGGGGAGGTGATGGTGGCGCCCAGCGCAATGGTCCCTGCTGATCGCCACGCAAGGTTGGCGTCCGACTCTAAGTGCCTCTTTGGATCGGCGCTCCCCGCCACTCTGTAGACCGTTTACAGAAAGCAGCTTTCAGAGAAGCACACCCGTGGCCGCTGCCCTCAGCCCTCCTGACCGCCAGGCCCGCCCGCCATGTCCTGCACGCACATCAGCACCCTCCTCGTGCGCAAAAAGGTAAAAGGAGCTGCCACTTCTTTAATTCTGTGCGCAAAGCACCACCCAACGTAATTTGCGTGAATTATTCAGTTTATTCTCACCAGCTCTGAAGTGTCTGCCTTTACTACATGAGGTAGCAGGGCTCGAAAAGCAGACAGGAGAGTTTCAGGCCCTGTCGCTGTCCTACAGGAGGTGGGCAGGGGCCCTGCTCCGCGTGCAGCATCTGAGAACTGAAGAAACAGCCAATTCTGCCTCTTCTTTTGGATAGACGATGGCAAAAAGAACCTTGGGACCGGGTCTCAGTTCTGCACCAAAGGGCCTGGAAGTCACCACCCCGTCCCAACGAAAGCTGAGCAGACGGGAGAGTCTCAAGCAAACTCCCTGCTGAACGTGGATCGCAGGACCCGGAGCTGAAACCAGGAGTCAGACGCTCCACCGACCATGCCACCCAGGTGCCCCTTCAGGGAAATGCAAATTAAAGCAGCAACGAGATACCACTACCTACTAGAATGGCCCAAACCCAAAATACCGACACCACCAAATTCTGGAGAGGACGGGGAAGAACAGAAGCTGTTGTCTATCGCAGTGGGATGCAAAGTGGGGCAGCCCCTTCGGAAGACAGTTTGGTGGTTTCTTTACAAAACCAAATGTACTCTTATCATTTGATCTCACAGTCATGCTCCTAATTATTCAAATGAACTAAAAACTTGTATCTGCCAAAAGCCTGCACGCGGTAATTACAGTCGCTTTATTCATAATCGCTAAAACCTGGAAGGACCAGTGTCCTTCAGTACGTGATGGGTAAGCTGTGGTCCACCCAGACACGGAACAGTGTTCAGCAGTAAAAAGGAGCACACTGTCGAGCCAAGAGAAGACACGGAGGAACCCTGAATGTGCATTGCCAAGTGCAAGAAGCCCGTCAGAAAAGGTGACGTCCGGTGTGACTCCAGCCCTCAGACGTTCTGGAAAAGGCAGAACCATGGAGACGGTACAGACCGCGGGGGCCGGGAGCTGGTGGGGAAGGATGAAGAGGCCGAGCGCATGGAGGCCCCCACGATTTTAGGGCCGTGAAACCACTCTGTAAGATGCCGTAATGGTGGACACGTCATTCCCATCTGTCCAAACCCGCAGAACATACACCACGAGTGGACCCGCATGTCCCCTGTGGGCTTTGGTTGATGATGACGTGTCCACGCAGGCTCATCAACGGTGACAAACACACCACTCTGATGATGGCCCGTGTCAGGGCAGCAGGTCTACGGGAAATCTCCGGACCTTCCTCTTAATTCTTCTGTGAACCTGAAACTGCTCTAAAAACTGGTCTTAAAAGAAGAGGAATCTTGTAGCCTCTATTCTAGGCATTTGAGTACAAGTCTTTTTTTTTTTTTTTCCAGACTGAAGCACAAATCCAAAACACACATCCCCCCCCCATTTTTTTCGTGCCAAATTTGTGCAGAAATGGAGGGGACAGCCCTGAGCTTCACGCTCAACCCCTGGGACTCCTGGCTGTTTCCAGAGCCTGCACGGGCCTCACTGACGGACCTGGGACTGCAGCTCCAGGCCCAGTGGTGGAGCAGGGAGCCTGGTGCCCGGGCAGCCGGGGAAGAGGAGGGAGCAGCAGCCTCATCACTGAGGAGCCCATTGGGGGTGAGTGCATTCTCGGAGCACCTGTCCCACACGGCAGCCCTGGAGGAGTGACCGTCCTCCTCTTACCAAACAAGAATGAGAGGCTGATCGGGCAGGCACGTCTGGCTCCCGGATGAGGTTCCCGGATGAGGTTTGGCTCATGGCACAAAATTTGCCACTGGATTTTGTTGAGTACTGGACCAGATCTTTGCAAATAGGAAAATAAACCAACCTAACCCATTCTCTTTTTTTCGGGGGTCCGGGAAGCCTCCGTTTCTCCGCGGGCACTCCCTGTGCCGTTCTCTGCCCTGCATCGTGCAGCCCTGGGGAAGCTCCCAACGGTCTGTCGGGTCAGGCTGCTGACCGCTCTGTCGCTCCTTCCTCCTTCGGCAGAGAGCAAGTGAAGCTTCACCTGGGCCTGTGGCCGCCTGGTCAGGACAGCAATCCCGGCTCCTCCACCAGCGTGTGCCCAGGGCACGCACGACACAGGCTACTCACTGTGCAGCCATGTTTCCACATGGAGGCCACCTGTCCAACGCTGCTTTATCTGCCATTGTGGACGGGAGCAGCCCCTGCAAGAGCTCAAGAGAGACCCCAGGCCCCGTGCTCAGACCTGGGGAAGGGGTGAGGGGTCCCTCTGGGTCTCTATTGTAAGGACACTAATCCCGTCTTGGGGGCTCCCCCCTTGTGACCTCATCACCTCACAAGGCCTGACCTCCTAAAACCATCACCGTGGTTTCAGCATGTGAATTTGGGGGGACAACCCCGATTCTTGTCCTTCTCACATGCAGAATACGTCCACTCCAACAGCCCCAAAGTCTCACACGTTCTAGCACCAGCTCTAAAGTCCACGGCCAGAGCCTCGCTGCATCTTGACGAAGGAGATGTGGGTGACACTCCCCACCCACAGAGGCCAAGTCCCCTCCGCTGTGAGCCTGTGAACCAGGCCAGGCGTGGGCCCCCACATACAACGGTGGACCGGACACAGGACAGACATTTCTATCCAACAGGAAGAAAGAAGGAGGAGAGACAGGCCCTCTTTCGTTGGTTCTGCCTCTGTTTCTCCAGAAAACCGTAGCAGAGCTCACAGTGAAGCTCCGACCCCGAGAACCTGGCAAAACTCCACCCATGTGTTGTGGGCCACGCGCCGCAGAAGCTCTGTCACCAGCTTTCAATGCCGTTACCAGAATGTTCCTAGTGAATTCGAGGCTGAAGTCACAGTCTGGGACCAGGCAGGGTGGGTCCGGCGGGTGGGGGTGAAGACGCCGGCAGCCATGGGCCTGGGGGACACGGGGTGCAGTGGGGAGGGGGCCAGGTGTACCTCGAGATGCCCGGAAGCAGGGAAGCATGCCTCTTTCTCAGGTTCTAACGAGCTGTTGGAGACATGTGGCACGTGTGTTGCCCACAGATAATTCCGGATTGGAGTGTGTTCCACACGTGTTCTAGGCGCTCTGTCCTCCTGCTACAGACACGTGCCTGACGGCGAGGTCTCCTCTCCTTACGCATTGATCGCCACCTCCTGAGCGAGACCGCAGTTCTTTCCTGGAGACTGCAGGGCGCAGGTCTGACGCCACGGTGCTGAGCTACCACTTTTCATTTTCAGGCCCAGATGCCCTCCCAGGAGGGGGATTCCTCACTGAAAGATGAGACAACTTAGGACTGCTCAGTCTGAGACGGTGAGCACAGCACAAGCAGTGTGAGCACAGGCCAGCCCAAGAGAACAGCGTTTCCAGTCTCCTGGGGACGGTCCTGGATCACGGTCATGTCATCCGTGCCCTCAGAGAGGCAGGCCTGAGAGCTGGAGGGGGAGGAAGGAGCCCATGAGGAGGGGGGAACAGCGTGGACCGGGAGCACGCCCGCCCTGACGGCTGGAAGGCTGGAAGGCTGGAAGGGAGAGGACGGTGCCCTGCCCGGGGTCTAGCCAGGTCCCGGGCCAGGACTGTGCGGGGAGACACGTGGGACCCTCCACCAGGCAGTCTGTGGCGGTTTGTTTCTCTGGCAACAGGGACATACAGTGACCCGAGATGGAGCTCCGCGGGAGTCAGCGATCAGGTGCTCACAGTGACGGCACCTGCCAGCCAAGGCTCCTGCAAGGGGCCTAACCGTGCACACTGTCTACCTCAGAACGGCGGGTTTTGGTGGCCTGGGCTCAACCCCGAGGGCGGCTCCAGCCCCACGGCCCCATGATGAAGGAGCCAGAGAAGGGGCCCTTGGGTCCCTGAGGCCCTGGCTGCACTCACAGCCCTGGGGGTCATGTGGGGCACACACTGTGGCCTGGCCTGGGGTCCTCCTGGGGCCAGCCCAGGGTCATGACCCTTGCCTGGCACTGTGTGGGTTCGTGCTTCTGCACGGGTGTCTGGACACTGGGGGGCACTGAGTTGAGCAAGTAGTGCCCCCCTCCCCGGCCCCCCTTGTCTTAGATGGAAATGAGTAAGGAGGGGGCTGTGCATTCCCTACAGCCTTTCTGGAGCAGCCCTGAAGGGCCACCCGCCCGAGAAGCCCCTCTGAGCTCCCCCGAGCCCCCAGGACTCAGTCTCTCACTGCAGTGGGAGAGCTAAGCCTGGGGAGGGACACCTCACGGCCCTGGGTCCTCGGTGTGTTGTGAGGTGGTGCCTGTGACCCCGGGGCTTCAGAGCCGGGCCTCAGGTTTGGCTTGAGTGGGGAATGGGCTCCAGGCCCCGCCCACCCAGCTCCAGGCCCCGCCCCCGGCTCTGCCCACCCCGACTCCGGGCCCCGCCCACCCCGGGCGCCAGCCCCGCCCCTTCCAGGCCCCGTCCCTGAGCTTTGCCCACCCGGACTCCAGGCTCCCGCCAACCCTGTGCTCCAAGCCCCGCCCACCCAGCTCCAAGCCCCGCCCCACACCACAGGGGCTCTGCCCACCTCAGCTCCAGGCCCCGCCCACCCTATGAGCAGCAGGCTTGGGCCCTCCAGGTGTGACTAGCTTGTCAGGGCAGCAGCTTGTTCCCGAACTGGGTGCGTATCGTCGGTGGGCGGCGCCCCAGGGTGAGAGAAAGGACACTCCAGGGGACTGGAGACCAAGAAACCAGGACCTATTCGCGTTAGGACTGCTGCAGAACCAGGTGAACCTGGCGATAACGCAGCTTGGAGTCTCCAGCTGTCCCGGGCAGCACCTCCAGACCCTCAGCCTCTCAGGGTGCTCGTCCTCCAAGTCCTCCAAGAAGCAGCTTCAGCCGTGGGCTCCCTGCAGCTCGGCACGGGGCTGGGACCCCACTCACTCGCTCACAGAGGCAAAGTATGGACCAGCCCCAGGAACCACACACAGCCCGCCCTTCTCCTCCAACCTCTTCAATACTGGACGGTAAGGACGGTCTGTCTCCTCCACGCTCCTCTGTGCCAACACACAAAGTAACTGTGGACACCGGCCCTGCCAGAGAGGAAGCGGACAGCCGATGGAGGGAACTGCTTCAGCTCACTTAGGGTGCTCAACGACACACCCTGCTCCCCCAGAATGGCTCTCCAGAAGACACTGGGTGCCTGTAGTCAGAACGCCCGCGGGAACGTGGTGCAGGAGAAGCAGGCATGCTTCTCGCTGTGAAGGTCCCCGAACCTCAGAGCCAGAGGCCCAGGGGCCTGCCAGCCCCCTCGGAGGGGGAGCCTTCAGATAGATAGTTAAACTTAAAAAAGAAATCTTTTAGCCAGAAATCACATACAGAAAATATTTTAGCCCTGTGACTTTCAAGTTAAATTCTACTGGAAAAACCCCAACAAGAAAATGCTAAAGAGCTCCCAGTTTCTCTCTTCCCCTCTGCCCTCCACCTCGTCTGCCTGGTGCCTGGAGAGAGTCGATGGTGCAGCCACTGCAGAGAACAGTAAGGAGGTTTCCCGAAAAGGTAAACATAGAATTACCATATGACCCAGCAAGTCTACACCTGGATGTCTACCCAAAATAATTGAGAGCAAGGACTCAAGCAGGTGTTTTTATATGAAAGCTGGCGGCAGCATCATGCACCATGGCCCAAGTGTTAGCAACCCAAGTGTCCATAGATAGACGGACAAATAAGCAAACTGTGGTGTATACATAACCGTGAAATACTACTCAGCTTTAAAAAGGAACCAAATTCTGGCACCTGCTACAACATGAATGAACCTTAAGGACATTGTGCTCAGTGAAATCAGTCAGTCGCCAAACATAAATACGGCATGATTCCACTTATGTGAGGCTTTAAAGGAGTCACAGTCATAAAGACAGAAAGAGGATGGTGGGTGCCAGGAGCTGGGGGGGGGTCCTCTTTAATGGGGACAGGGTTACAGTTTGGAAAGATGAAGAAGTTCTGGTGATGACCACACAACATGGATGTATCAGTACCACTCAGCTACACACTTTACAATGGTTAAGATACTGGTAAATTCTGTGTCTAGTTTACCATACCTAAAAAGTCGATAAGTGACACCTACTCTTTCTTTAGTACCTGCCACCTGCAGAGGGCCAGGTGCTCCACAGCCGTCCCTCGCCAGGCAATGGGCAGCACACAGACATATTCCACCACGAGCTCACCGACACTGGAATTATTCCTTCGTAATCCCAGACCTGACTGGACGAGGCAGTACCTGGCCAGTGTGAAGTGATGTTTCAGGAAGTGGGGGGCAGGGGGCCGACAAATACGAACAGTGGGAGACATGGAGGCCAGTGGGTGCCCCGAGGACTCCACAAGGGCCAGCTGGACTCCCGAGAGGATGTCAGGAATCCAGGCAACCCTAACTTCTCCGGCGTCCTGATGCTTATGTACATGACTCCCCTCCTGCCTACCATTCGGGGTTATTGCCATTTAGAAAACCCAAACACAGCAAGTGCCTTTTTGAAGCAGAAGTTAAGACACCTGGAAGTGACAGCTCAGGAATCAGACATCCAATGGCAAAGGGAACCAATTTCCTATAATTTACATTTAAATTTAATCCGCAGTCAGAGTCGCCATGCTCTCGGTCAGCCGGCTAATAGATAATGTTTCAGCAGGACGTTTCCCTTCAGCTCTTCATTGTCTCTGGATAAGGGGTGACCCCTCCACGTGTGCTCCAGGCTGACCTCCTGACCTCTGAAGGGCTCTGAGGCTTTGATCTCGAGCTCACTGCCCAAGGAAAGGGTTCCAGAACCTCTGCCCAGCCCCTGGAATGGGGGAGCAGGGGACTGTGGAGGGATTATCACCCCCAAGGAGGAAACATGGGCCAATACTCGACTCTGTCCTCCAAATACCGCAGGACTGTCTTGTCTTCCAGCCCTGCTGCCCCAGACAGCACACACTCCAGGCCTTTCCTGAATGTTCCCTGGGTGTCCCATGGTGCACTCAGTGCACAAACGCCGATACACGTTGGGTCACATTGGAGCCTGGGAACATTTCTGGCCACAGGGGCCGGCATTCTCACAGACCAAACGGGCAGAGAGTCTACGATTTGCTCAGAAACGCGCCCCAGCATCTCAACAGAGCCAACCCTGGGTTTGCCTGAGCAGACACCTGGCCCGGCTCCAGGGTCCTGCAAGAATGTGAGGTCATGTCCCCTTGGGTTCACAGCCACAGGACTAGAGATTAAAGCTCACAGCTCTCCAGACCTTTATGATAATGTTTAGATGCAAGTGGCGGGTCCACGCTTTGAAGGCCTGGCTACTGGATAGGTTCAGGGGAGGCCTGCTGACCAGAGACACAGCCTCACTGAGTTCCTGAAACCACCTGATCAGCGCACAGCCGCGGGTCTGGTCTGTGCGCCTCTTTGAGAAGGCTCACTCTGGGTGCTGTCAACCACAGCGGGGGACGGTGGGCCCAGCACTGCGCTGTCAGCCACCATCAGGGGAGGGTGTCAGAGACCGGCACTCAGCTTGTTCTCCCTTGGCCTAGCTGCCTCCAGGCCCCCGCTGTCCCCAGCCTCTGCCCTGGCCACAACCAACCCAGCCGGGAACCAGCAGGCCCTCGCCGGGCCCTTGCCAGGCCCAGCTCCGCCTCCCTCTGCCGGCTCCAGTCTGCCCACCACCCCAACTCCACCCCCATCCACACCCCTCCCCACCCCCCGTCGCCACCCCCAGCCCGTCCGGGCCGCCCACACTCACCCGCTCCTCCTCCGCGCGGATGTCTGGCATGGTGCTCAGGCAGAGGCCGACCGCCGTGGCAGCCACGAAGGCGACGGACACGCAGGCGAAGAGCTTGCCGGCGGGTCCGGAGCGCGGGTCGTCGAGCAGGTCCCGCAGGCGCCGTCCGGGCCCTGCGCCCCCCGGGCTCCCCGGCGGCTCCGCGCGCGCCTCGGCCGCCTCCTCCTCGCGGCGGCGCAGCCGGCGCAGGCAGCAGCGCTCCAGGCGCGCCTCGTCGATGCCCCAGTAGGCGAGCTCGTCGCGGAAGGCCAGCGCGCACGGGCCGCGCAGCAGCCGCAGCTTGCCGGCGCGCAGCAGCGCCACGATGGCGCGGAAAGCGCACGGGCTGCGGTCGAAGAAGAACTCGTCGCGGCCCGCATCGTAGTCGTCGCACACGCGCAGGACCTCGTCGCGGCCGCGGCAGGCCCGCAGGCGCTCCAGGCGCGCGAGGGGACAGCGCGCCAGCGCCGCCCAGGCTAGGCGCACCCTGCAGCCGCCCACGTTGATGATGACGACGCGCCGGCCGCCCGCGGGCTCGGGGCGCAGCGCCATAGCCCCCGGCGTCCGGCCGGGCTCAGGACGCAGCGCCTGCAAAGGAACAGAGGTAGGTGTCAGGTCTCGCAGAGGACCCGGCCTGGGAAGGAGCCCGGTTGTCCCACGTCCACACGTGACCCCCGGAGTGGACCCCTTCAGGGCCCGCAGACCCGCTTAGGTGGTGCCCTGGCCTCAATTCATGTGCTGGGGACGAGGGCAGTGGCCAAGGGATGGCCGCCCTGGCGATGCCCCCCCGCAGGGGATCCCAGCCAGGCACACCTGCTCCTCGAATAAGGGTCAAGGGGGAAAGGCTGAGGGAGAAGTTTTCATCAAGCTGTGGGGCGGTGTGCACTGGGCTTTGGAAAGCCAAGCTGGCTGCTCATGGGAGAAAGAAACTGATCAACTCAATCTCGTGTGTGCTCTGCCCACAGTCAGGAGACACTGAATGAACATGTGTGCGCCAGACACCTGACACTGAGGACAGCACTCCTCGGAATCCGTTTGGGGGACAGAGACAGCCCAGCACCCCCAACTGCAAGGGGAGGTCTATATGAGAGAGAAGAGGGTGCTCTGGAGGGCACCCAGAAGCCCAGAAAGGTCCTGGATAGCCAGGAGGGCTTCTCAGAGGCAGTGGCTAGGCAGAAAGTTGGGGGAAATGTGGAAGTTGTGTTGAAGGAGCGAGATCCCATTTATTTGAAAGCAGTCATAGTTTAGGTCAATGGAAACTTTCTGCCAAGATTTCCTGCTGCTTCCTCAAATCCAAGACTCTGAGGGATTCAAAGGCTCTGAGAGTTCCAGCTGGTGCAACCCCCCAGGCTCACAGACTGAACCTCCTTAACGGGGCAACAAGACATCTGAACTTGAAACGGCAGGAATCAGCAGCCTCAGCAGCAGCGATTTCTCAAGGAAGCCTTGTGGGGGCAGCGAGTGGCACTCCAAGGGCCCCGTCCAGTGTCCCGGGAGCAACGTGTGGCTGACCGGTGAGGACCAGTGGCTGCCGTTCCGGGGAAGCTCAGAAGTGGCACTTCCCAGAGGGAAAGCACTACACGCCCTCTCTCAAAGATGGGGCAGCGGTTTCTGTCAGCTTCCATGAGGGGCAGAGAAATAACCCGACTTCCATGGCACCCATGCTGGAAAGCCTGCCTGGGCTGCACAGGGCTTCGATCCCTCCCCCTCTCACAGCCCCTTTCACACCACCTTGGAGCCACGTACTAAATTTGTGGAACAGGATGATGGACTCCTTTTGTAACTAAATCAAACGCGTGCTCCAAATTCTCTGTAGGTGGTGAATCATCATTAAAAGCACGGGATAATCAGCTAGACCCTGGAACTTCTGTAAACAGTTTCCTTCCCCAGAATATACAGTTAGAAATATGACTATAATTCATCCCTTACTTTAAAAGGGTTTAAAGTCAACTTCTTGCTGACTTAAGAGACGGCACCATCACTCCAAGCACCTCGAACACATCCTCCGTTCCCAGCATGGAACCCAACAGACACCTAAGCCCTGCTGATTTTAAGAGGACTGACGGCTCAATAGAAAAACGGGCAAAAGTCATAAAGTTTACAGGAAAGGAAAAAATAGCCTCTAAACATATGAAGAGATATTCAGCTTCACTCATCATAGCAAAGCGATGTCTCAGATCACCACGGGGTAGCGTAAGGGAGTCTGATCCCTCTACTGTCCGAGGTGTGGGGTCTGTCAGACTCGCTCACTTTGGATAGACGGTAGTTCAGTCCACCTGTTAGGACAGCAGCTGAGGAGTGAACTCCCGAGGCCTTTGCTAGGCTACGCCCCCAGGAAAAGGATAAACTAGAAGAAAATCCAGCTGCCGGTATAGGACCATGAGCTTTCTTTGCCCAGCTTTGGTGTAAAATGAGAGCATGGATCCCAGAGCCCCCCCTGCAGTGGTTCTGAGGTTGGAATTCTGGTTTGTGAGGCTCAAAGCTAAGAAATGATCCCTAATGGAAGGGAGTCTGGGTTTGCGGCTGTCCCCATGGCCCGTGTTGGAGCCATACACACTCCGTCTAGAGTGGTGGTTCTCTAGCGGCCGCAGGGCGTATGTGGCGAGGCCTGGAGCCATTGTTCACTGTGGGGATGGACAGCCGTGTGCAGAGAGCTCGGGTGCTGCTGACCCCTGCCATGCACAGGACGTCCCCAGAACCAAGGGCTGGAAAGCAGCGCAAATACCAACGGTGCCCCTGGTTTAGGGGGACCAGCTCTCCCCTCTGGCCTCATGGGATTCCCACCGACGGTGCCTCAACGAAGCTGAACTTAGAGAACAAGCCCATGGAGCACACAGGGCAGCAGCCCACCGAGCAAGTTCCAGCGGGCTTGTGGATACTAAGAGCCGGCTCCCAGCAAGTGTGCATGACAGAAGCTTCACACACACGTGAAGACATGAAAGAGGGAACTGAAAACGCCAGGGAAAACAGACCTCCGTAAAGAGACCAGGAGGAGCGTATCAGGAAACCGAGTCCCCCTGGGCCCGCATCCCCAGGACCCATGTTCCCCTGGCCCCCAAATCTCCCTGGGTCTCCCCTGGCCGCACACCCCCAGGCTTGTGCACACACTGGGTGGACTCCTAGCTGCCAGCATGTGTGTCTCTTTGCCTGGGTCTCTCCGGCCACCGGGGCCTGCCCTGCCTGCCCAGCACAGACCAAAGATGCTGGAGACTCAGTGTCTGCAGGGGCAGCTCTCACCGGGGCCGAGGAGCTGGGGTGAGAGGCCAACACGGCTCTCTAGTTCCACGAGGGGCCTCCCTGGCTGACTCGCTCTGCGTTCCCTTTCTGGTCCCTCCAGACTGGTATTCCTGGGGTTGCTTCCCAGGTTAGCTCCTGGCTTCTGCGTCCCTTCCTCCGAGTGCCCTGGAGGAATTGAGCTCAAATGTCTGGGGGGTGTGAGGCCAGCTGTGTGTGGAGCGCACAGTCCCTGGGACTTTAAAGAAATAGGAAGATGCTGGTGCACAGATGGGACGGCTCCCGGAGGGTCCCGAGCTCCTTTCCTGGCCACACCAGCAGAAACCAGGCCTGGAGGAGCAGCGAGGTCTGGAGGAGGGAGAGGAAGCCTGACTGGGGAGCCACTAGGAGCTGGTGCAATGTTCTGCGATGTAACACAAACCCCCAGCACCTCGACCTTTAGCTCACGTCTGTAACACGCACACACTCCCAGCACTGGCTTCAGAATGGGACGTCGAAGCCGGCCTGGCCATTCCCTCGTGTCCAGCTCACAGATTCCAGCGGAATGAGGTCCGTGCTGCTTCTCTTAGGGCATTTTATAGGACTAGACACACAAGGTTGGGAACTACATGAAGAGGATGCCCAGACCCCCCATCTGCCAGGAGGGTCACAGTGAGGCCAGGCCGGCTTCCCCTTGAGCGGTGTCCATCCCGCGGGAAGGACCGCCACATCTGGCCCAGAGGGAATGCACATTCGTCCCCGACCTCCTTGCCCATCAGCACAGCACTGGCAGCCGCTTCAGGCCGGCCTGTGGTCCCAACCTCTCAAACTTCTGCAGGAACCCCTCGAGGCTGATCACAGGTTGCTGACACCCACATCTGATATTTTGGGGAATTCCTGACTTGTGTTGATGGGCGGCAGGGTCCAGCCACCGAATGCCTCTGGCCTGAGCCACCATCCTCTCCTGCTGGGGCTGCTTGTAACCGCTCCTGACAGATTTCCCTACCGGTCCCCTACGCCCAACACTGCAGCCAGGCCTGACAGCCATCCCTCCCACCCAAACTCCCCTGGCATCAGTTCCCGCGGACGAAGGTCCGGCCCATGCAGTGCTCACACGGCTGGTGCGGTGTCCTCCCCATCATCCTCCTGCCCCTCGCCTCCCTGGGGGCTGTTCCTCTGCTCTGAGCACCTGCCTAGATGCCACAGCTACAGTCTTGGTTCAAACCTTACCTCCATCCCTCGCTCACACCACACCCCAGACCCCGTCCCTCCCCAGCCTCCAACCTGCCGAGTGCTGCCCTTCGTCCGGAGCACTTTGCTCCTGGGGGAACGGGCAGCTTACCCACTTGTCTGTTTTCTTTCTGCTCCTGCTGGAACACAAGCTCCACCAGGGTATGGCTGCCATCTCTTGTGCCCACTGACGTATCAAACACCCCTGGAGCGTAGCTGGTCCCTGGAGCGTAGCCGGTGGTCAGGAAGTATTCACCGTAGGGACGGGCTAGTGATGAATGAGCCTCCGCCTTGCCCCATGTGTTCCCAGCCTATTTGCCCCACACGTCACCTGCCCCCTGAATGGTGGCAACGCTGGCGTGAACGTGGCTGGAGTGTGGTCCGGCCCATGGCCCAGTGCATAGGAGGTTTCTGGTTGAAGTGGTTAGGAGGCCTAAGAACATGGCCCATGTGATTTCCCCAGAAAAAATGGCAAGAGTCCGACTAAGGCAGGAGCCTGAGTCCTGACCCTGAGGCAGAGGAGGACCAAGTTGGGGTCAGAGGCCAGGAGTTTACCTGTGGCCCTGCCACCACTTGGCTGGGGTTCCACGGAGAAGCTCTGTCCTCCTTACGTCAAGTGTCCCCACCAGCAACCCTGGCTCGCGGACCCCTCGTGGGTGTGGGAGGGCCAGGGTGGCCGCGGCCCCGTCAGGGACACAGCAGCCTGCCACCTGGGTTCCACGCACTGCTCCGGTCATGCTGCCGGGTGGGCACCACGTCGTCTGGGACACGTCCTCTGCATTAACTAATGTCTACATCTCAGGGGTGACTCAGCACGTCCGGACCGAGCTCAGGCTCCTGGGCGTGATTTAACATCACAGAAATACAGCAGAGATTAAGTTGAATACAAGATGTTCC
Organism: Ursus americanus; assembly: GCF_024610735.1. NCBI lineage: Eukaryota > Metazoa > Chordata > Mammalia > Carnivora > Ursidae > Ursus > Ursus americanus. The sequence goes on from NC_142145.1 coordinate 411,282, forward strand.
TCAGGGAGTGAAGAGTCCAGACCAACGTGTCCCTGAGCGGCAGGACACCCTCGTGAGAAGGGAGGAAGCTTCCTAAGTCGTGTCGCCGAGGAGCAGACAGTCTGGTGGTGGTCGCCGTGGGCACTTGTAATGCCCTCAATTCCAGCCCCATCGTGGGATAGCATGATGGCGGCCGGGCCGACACCGACTCCCGCACGACCCCACGAAGTTGCAGATCCCACACCCATAAACCAGAATCAATAACAGGACAACAGCAGCTGCCTCGTGAGGATGGAAAACGTCGTGTGAACGCGAGCATGGTCTCGGCACGTGACTCCTCCACGCACGCTGAGGCCCACGCTGTGCTCCTGAAGGGGCGTTGCCGTGTTTCTGGGCCTTCTGGCTAGGGTCAGTGTGGCACCTCTTAGTATGGTAGACGTCCTGCTGGGAACAGTGTCCAGACGGAGCCCTGAAGCAGGAGGAGGGAGAGGAGGGCTCCGTCCAGCGAGGCACCGTAGCGGGTGCCGTGCTGCGTGCCTTCTGAGGACAGGCCTCCCAGCGGCTCCCGCCCTGTCAGGAACCTTGCTGTGGGGCTCCGGTGCCACGTCGTGAGGAAACCAGGATGACACAGGGAGCCACATGTGGCTTTCCGGCTCCAGCCGGCATCAGCCACCTGTCGGGCGAGCGCGTGAGCCCTGGGGGATTCCAGTCTGGCCCTTGCAGCCCCCCAGCTGAGGCCCCCGGCTGGAGACATGTCAGCTGCCGTGTGCAGCTGTGAGCAGCTACACAGAATGGGGGACCCACACGCCGGGGACAGGAGGGCCGGGGGGCACCTCGAAGCTGCCGTGAGCACCGCAGACCCGCAGGCCTGCCTGGCTGAGCCCCGGCACGGGGAGCGGGCGGCCGGGGAGGGACACCTGTCCGCGAGCCAGGAGCCAGGAGGGCAGGGTGGTGTCCATCTTGCTTTACCGCCATGTCCCGAATGCCGAGAACTCCACCTGCGCTTAGTAGGTGCTTAGGAACAATGTGGAATCGAGGCTGAGGGTGGAGCTGAGGAAGTGCTTCTGAGTGGGTCCACGGGGTTTTCCCACATGCCGATGTGTGAGAACAGAGTGAGGTCACCCTGGGGTCACAGAAGCTTTTCGGGAAACGTAATAAAGAGCAGCTGCTGGAACATGGCGACCTTCTCTGAACTGAAATCACTCAGAGCTTCTGGAGGTGCTCGTGTGGGGCCCTCGCTTCCACTAAGGACGCCTTCCCCCAGCGGGCGCCTCGCAGCTCCGACAGCCTGTGTCCACGCGCCCCGCCAGGGTGCCACGGAGTGGCTCCAGGACACCCTGTCTGGCTTTCAGACCGGGGCTCCCACCCAGGGGACGCGGGCACCGTCTCCCGGCGTTTCGGGTTGGCACCGCGGGCATCGGCAGGTGGAGGCCGGGGGCTACTCCCCGCGCTCCGGGCCTGGGACGTGCACGCTCATGTCAGCAGTGCCGAAGGTCAGAACCGGCTCAAAGCAGACTCAGTCAAGCAGCCGCACGAGGGAAGACACGATAAAGCCAGACGTCCACGCGGAGGCTGGCGGACATCGCATGGCGGCCGGGGCGTCCACCCCACGCGGCACGGGAGACGGGAGGGCGTCCTGGCGAGGAGGAAGCTCAGAGTGGTTTGGTCTCTGCTTCACAGCCATTGCCTCAGCATCTAGAACTGTTTTCACACAACAGATGTTGCAAGATAATTAATGCAGCAATTAAAGGCTCTGCTGGTTGCTCCCGCCTCAGTTTTGGTTCGGGGTGTCTTCGCAGAGCGGACTCCCTCCCTGCTCACCACCAGCCACCGCAGCCGGGAGCGTCCGTCCAGCCATGTCCCCCTCCCGGCGTGTCTGGTCTCCTCCCAGGCGCACACTCTGCTCCGTGGGGGGAAACATTTAACCTCTGGGATGACCTGTGTTCACAAGAGCAGACACGTGCACCAGGCCTGGGGCCACAGGGAAACATGGTCTCAACAACACACGCTCCCCTTCCACCAGCCGGCTGGCGTGGGCCCGTGCGAGCCCACTCGCCTCCTGATGCGAGAGCACCGGCTAATGCCGGGGGAGGAGCCGCGCTGTTTAAGTTCTTACCGTCCCACAAGACCAACGTTGCATGGATTCAGACAAATACCACCTGCTGTTTAAAAACAAAGAGTCAAAAGTAAATAACTTTAAAACATGACTCTTAGGAGATCTCATAGTCTTAAAAGAATTAGTACTTATTAGGGTCATTCCTATAATTCCTTTCTGTTTTTTTTTTTTAAGACTTTATTTATTTGAGAAAAGAGTGTGAGCAATAGCAGGGGGAGGGGCAGATGGAGAAGCAGACTCCCCGCTGAGCAGGGAGCCCTACGCGGGGCTCGATACCAGGACCCGGGACCATGACCTGAGTCAAAGGCAGACGCTTCACCGACTGAGCCAGCCTGGCTCCCCTGATTTTTTAACCTCATATGTGTTTAATTACTTTGTTTTGAAATGGGTTTATTTTCTGTATGTCAAGGCAACACAAGCTACAAGAGGCTTCTAAAGTGTATATATGAACTGAACTGAAAACTTGCTCATTAGCCATGTTGTTGACAGAAAAACGGATGATTATTTTCCAGTTGTGATTTATGGGGACCACGTATAATCTCCAAATCCGTAAGACACAGGAATCTGGTAAGTCACAAAGCAAGGTGTATCGGTGTGTAGGCATGCACAGCAGTGCGCTTGGGTCTATGCCCTCAAAGCCTTCTTTAAATTAAACTTTTAATTTTAAGCTTGCAGAGATCCCGTGTGCCCTTCCCCCGGTTTGCCCACCATAGCATCTTGCAAATCTGCAGCCCAGTCTCACGGCCATGGTGTCGGGTGACGCAGAGAGAGCCGCCACCACCCCCAGGGCCCCCCCGCCGCCCACCTCCCTCCCGGCCCCTCCATAACCCCAGTAAACACCAGCCTGCCCTTCTCTGTCCTCCAGTCAAACCCAGGAGTGGTGGGGGCACCTGGCGGGCTCAGTGGGAGGAGCCTGTGACACTTGATCTCGGGGTTGTGAGTTCGAGCCTCAGACTGGGTGTAGAGATTGCTTAAAAAAATTAGTAAATGAACTTAAAAAACCCCAAAACCCAGGAGGCACATAGATGGACCGTTAGGTAACATCCAGGACCGGCTCTCTCTGCTCAGCTTCCTGCTCGGAAGCTCGTCCAGGCTGCTCCTTGTCCTGGTGATGGCTCGTGGCATGGAGGGGCCACAGTCTGGGTAACCATCCCCAAGCCGCAGCACGCCGGGTCACTTCCAGGATTTGGCCACCACGAACACAGCTGCTATAGACGCTTCCGTAAAGGACTCTTTCCCTCTGGGTTAAGTGCCCAGTGGAGCAAACATTTTTACTTTGATAAGGTCCAATTTATCGTGTCTTCTTTTGCTGACTGTGCTTTTGGTGTTAAGAATGAGTCGCCAAGTCCAACACCCCGAAGGTTTTCTACTGTTCCTTTTCTAAAGATGATAGTTTTCCATTTTACGTTAAGCCCGTGATCCATTCTGAGCTACTTTTCATGTAAGGTATAGGACTTGGCTGGAGGCTCACTTTCTTGGCGTCTGTTCCAGCACCTTTCCTTCCTTGAATCGTTGGGGGGGCGCGTGGGTGGCTCAGTCGGTGAAGCGTCCGACTCTTGGTTTGGACTCAGGTGATGAGATCGAGCCGGGCGGAGTCTGCTTGAGATCCTGTCTCTCCCACTTGGGCTCTCGCTCTCTCTTGAATAATAAATCAATCTTAAAAAAAAAAAAAGACAAAAAAACCCGCAGTTGGGCCTGTTTGTGTATCACTTCTGTGGGTTTTCTGTCTGTGCCGTGGAGGGTGCCAGCGTCCGCTGCTGACAGCATGCAGTCCGGCCACCACTGTGTGCGGCTTGTCGCCAGACCCGGGCTTGGGCTCGTCCCCTTCATTCTTCCCCAGACAGCCTTCGCTGATTCTAATCCCTGCGCCTTTCCACGTACGTTCCAGAATAAATTTCTCTTTCTTTACAAAACCACCTCACTGGGGTTTCAGAGGAGCTGTGCTGACCTCAAACCCGCTCCCACCCCGGTCACAGTCACCCCGCTCGGCACTCCTCGTGCACACACGTCGCGTGGCTGTGTCTCCAAGGCTTGCGTCTCAGCGACTGTAGTGTCCCTCTCTGTCCTGGCGTTGTGTCTGCCCCTCATCCGCGTTATCAAATACAAAATACGGTCGCTTCAGCCTCCGTGTGACTGATGTTTGCACGATACGTCACACCTCCTGTTGTCAGCCTGTGTAGGGCACTGTATTGAAGTGCTTTCCTGTAGACAACATACAGTCAGGTCCTGGTTTCCCATCCAGTCTGTCAATCTCTCTCTGCTTTTTGATTGGTATTTGTTTTCTTTACACCATTTATGCTTTTTTTTTTTTAAAAAATGGTTTAAATAGACTTCTTAAAAAAAATAAGACTCTCTACACCCAACGTGGGGCTTGAACTCACGACCCTGAGATCAAGAGTCATCGGCTCCACTGACTGACTCAGCCAGGCACCCTTATACCATTTATGCATAATGTAATTATTTTTTAAAGATTTGTTTATTTATTTTTTAGGGGGAAAGCGTGTGCACAGGGGGAGGGGGAGAGGGAGAGGAAGAGGGAGGGAAGCAGACACCCCACCAAGTGTGGAGCCCGACACGGGGCTGAGAACATGACCTGAGCAGAAATCAAGAGTCGGACGCTTAACTGACTGAGCCACCCAGGCGCCCCTGTGCTTAACGTGATTATTGATGATTAATGTAATAACGTAATTTTTTATAAAATGCCCCCCTTCATTTTTTGTTTTCTGGTCTTCGTTTCTGTGGATTACTTGGATATATCTTAGAGTTCCATGTGGACTCAGCGCAGTGTTTCTGAGTGTTTTAGGCTGTTTTGGACATTGCATTACATATACACGACTTGTCAGTCTCCTGGTGGTGTTCTTCCACCAGCTTGCTATCCTAACGGTTCCGTATACACCTACGGTCCACACCTGGTCCTAAGTCATTCCTCTACGGGCCTTTCTAAGCCCATCGGCAGGCATTACAGTTTCCACTCCCCCCCATCAAACATGACTTAGGAAGCTCCAGGGGGACAGAAGAGCCTGTTTGCTGCCCGAGTCTTCCTTCTGAAGGCTCCTCAGTCCCTCTTCCTCTTCGGAGAACTTCCAATCAGCTGATATTCCAGAAAGGACTGCTGGTGACAGATTCTCTTAGTCAAGACATCCTGAAAACGTCTTCGTTTCACCTCATTCCTGAAGGGTGTTTTTGCTGAATGTAAGATTCTGAGCTGATCCTTCTTTTCCAAAACTGAGCCCTTGAAAAACGTCTCACTTCCTCTGGCCTCATGGCATCTGACGAGAGATTTCCTGATGTTTGAATCATTTCCCTCCAGGTAAGGTGCCTTTTCTCTCTACCTGCTTTACAGATTTTTAATTTCTCCTTAGTTTTCAGAAATTTGACTACGATGTGTCTTGGTGTGGCTGTTTAGAGTTCATTCTTGAATCTGTAGGTTTATGTCTTTTGCTAATATTTCAGTCATTGTTTCTCCAAGAACTTTCAGCCCCGCTATGCTCCCCCCTCCAGGACTTGGGAGACACAAATGTTGGATCTCGTTGTGGACCACAGTGTCCGAGCCTCTGTCCGTGCTACTGTCAGTCTGTTTCCTCTCTGCTCTTCAGACAGGCCAGCCTTGCAGTCCACGGATTCTTTCATCCGTCCTTCCTCTCAGCCCTTGAATCCATGCACGGAGCTTTTCATATCATTTATTTTTCAGTTCTAAACTTCTAGTTTCTTCTCCCTTACATCTTCTCTTCCTTCTCACTGAGACTGTTTCTTTGCTAAGGCTCTATTTTCGTGTCTGTGTCAAGCATGTTTGTAATTGCTCGCTGAAGTGTTTTTACGATGGCTATGTAAACAATTCTAACGTGTCTGTCATCTCAATGTTGGTGTCTACTGACTGTCCTTCATTGAGTTTGAAATCTTCCTGGCTCTTGGTATCATGACTGATTTTCCCATGAAACCTGGAAATTTGGGGCATGATGTTATGGGACTCTGGGTCTTATTTAAACCTTCTGTTGTAGCTTCTCAGAATAGAATGAACACATCCAATGAGCTCGTACAGCTAAATGCCTTCTCTTTTTACTAAAAATGCTCTTAGCCATCAGAGATGGGTCCTTCCCGCTCGAGCTGCATCTCACAGGAAGTGCCGATTCCCAAGGGGAGGCAGGCAGAATCTGCGTGAGATCCAGTGCTTTGTGACCGTAAGACAGTTTTGTGACAATTGGGGAAATGTGCATGTGGACATGATGCATTCATTACTGTTGATTTTCTTCAGTGTTACATGGTATTGTGGTTGTGGAGGGAGAGTCACCCTTAACTATTTAGGGATAAAATGTCTTGATTTCTGTAAGCTACTTCCAAGACGGACCATTATTTCATGTCTATGTGAACACACACACGTTTCCTGTGTACACACACATGTACATAGAGACGGCCACGTTTTCGTTGTACTACTCTTTCAACCCTTGTGTATGTTTGAAAATTTTCACTTAAAAAAAGCTGGAGAAAAACAGTAAAAAAAAAAACACAAAAAAATCCCCTGAAAAAACTCTAAACCAAAGAAACGTAACTCTTATGACGTTCCTTTCTGCGTTGGGCACTCCCATTCTTGACCGTCTGCTGTGGGTCACTAAGGCTTTCCCTTCTCGTCCCGGGGCCTTCGGGTAGAGCCGGGAGCGTCCTGCACACAAGGTGGCCCCAGGCCGAGGACTCGGCTCTGACGTGTGCCGATCTGCTGCGTCTTATTTCTGTTCACCGCAGTCCGTGAGAATGGACCACGCTGGTCCGCTGACCAAGTGGGGAAGATTAATCTTTTTAAAATACAATTACACTGATTTGTCCACTATTCATTCATGTATGCAGACACTTTGACCTGCTCAGCGCTTTGTCCATTGCAGGCGGTCCCTGTGAAAGTGTACTTCTAAAACTACTGTGTTCGATTTGGGTTTGGTTCTTACGTTCATAGCTCCTGTTTTCTCACTCCCCAAACACCACCGACATGAGGGCGTTGAAAGAGAAACAGAATCACAAGGGAAACTCCCAGCAAGGCTAACAGTCCCATCAAAGCGCAGCAAGAGATTTAGCTGAGATGTCAGGCAATCCTGAGCCAGTCGTGGAGCCGAGAAACACGGAGACACCGCGACAAAGAAAACTCATGTCCTTCTCTGACGGTTTTTAGGGGAAGTGAAGCTTCCGCCTTCCCTGACAAAGGGGTAAGTCCCGGCTCACAGCCAAACGCCGACAAGAGGACCAGCCCAATTCTAGACTCTAGCTCATGGCCAGCAGGCATGTGGGGGCCGTGACAGGAGGGATGTTCCTTTGAAACCGCACGTCTGAGTGTGCGAAGCTATTGTGACCGCCGAGTGCTATGCCCAACAGGACTCTTGCCACAGAGGTGGGAAATCCTGAGGACTGAGTCAGGGGAGGGGGATGGTGTCTTGGCCTCATCTGTGTGCGTCTGGGGCCCACCCCCCAAATCTCTCAGGGTCTCAGGGTCCAGGCAGAAATCTGAGGGTTGAATGAAATAATCTCTAGCTCTCCTCCAGACTTAAGGTCTATAAGTACCAGATAAGAGTGGACGAGAAGGGAGGTGTGGCATTCTGGGAAACAGCAGAGAGTGGGAAGAAGAGCGAGGAGGAGTAGCAGCAAAGACTGGAGAGGGGAGAGGCCCAAGCTGGTGTGGGAGAGCCTGGGGGGCAGGTAAGGGACCGAGATGCATGGAGCGGGGTGGGAGCTAGTGACACCATTTTGCCTGGGCTGGTGAGGACCTAGATCCCAGCACAGCCTTCAGTCCAGATCTTGGGGCGAAGCTCAAAGAATAAACAGCTTCCCAGTGTCTGTTCTGCACCTGTCCTGTGGAGGGTGACCAGGCTGGAGCCTCGGGGACTCACGGGACAAAGGACAGGGCTGGGGGACAGTGGACGTAGGCTCTCGGGGGGACCCCCAGTTCATCACTTTGCCACTCTCCCACTCTTTAGTTACAACTCAGGGTCTTCCTCGGCCATCTCCTGCTGGCCTCCCAGAGCACCCAGGTCCTGCGGGGACAGGTGTCCAAAGTGGCCACGCCCACCGGGTTCATCCTCAGGTTCTTTCCCCAGAGTTCACCCTCCTTCCCCTCCCTCGTCTGAGCTCCGAGGAATCAGTGTGTTTGCGGTATCATACGATAAGATTCTTTAAATGAGATGCTTTCAGGGAAAAAATCAGCCTTCCGGTTTTCTCCTAGCGGGATGTTGGGAGCAGGCACACGTCTTACCCCAGGTCGGTGTCCTCGTGTGGTGGGTCATCCCAGGTGGCCCTTCGCAAACAGTGCCATCCCCTCAGACCTCTGCCAGCGCGTCGTCTCAAGTCCCTGAAATGACAGGTCAAATCCCCCTTTTACTTTTTTATTTTTGTTTAAAAGATGGATTTTATTTGAGAGAGACAGAGAGCGCGTGAGGAAGTGGGGGGAGGGGCAGAGGCAGAGAGAATCCCAAGCTGACTCCCCACTGAGGACACGCGAGTCCACGACCCTGAGATCATGACCTGAGCTGAAACCAAAAGTCGGATGCTTAACCAACTGAGCCACCGGGAGCCCCTCAAATCCCCGTTTTGGGCACGACTTCTGAACCTTGGTTGGGCCTGAACTTGTTAGAGAATCCGACCGACACGATCCAGCTCCTGTGTATAATTTATGTCACCGCGCACATCATCTTGGCTCAGCCTGGGGTTTCCCGGGACCCTGTGAAACCCAGCATGGTCACATGGACCACAGCTCCCCAGGTAGAGAACTCGTATTTCTAGGGGAGCCTTCTCTATTTATCCCATTTGCCGATTTCATTATATCACGATGGCAGACAATGCTGTCCCTCCCGTCTACCAAAGGTAGTGTCACCCAGCAGAAGGTTTTGACAAAGGAAAACCTAAGAACTTCCCAGAACTCGCTCCTTTCTCCTATCTTACCCAGCCTCCCTTTGCAAACTAGGCAGCTGCTCAGGAGCCCTACACTATAAGTGTGAGGAGTCTTACCTCCAGGCTCCAACACAGGCCCTCGTCCCCCTGGCCCCTGGCCATGTCCGTCCGGATCTTTCTGGAGGCCAATCCCGCCCGCCGGCACCCTCTGGAAGACCTCCCTAATTGTTCCCTCTTTCTGCGTTTCTCACATGTCCGCCATGGGCTCTTGCAAGTCAGCACAGAGACAGATGGATGGGCCCGCTGGGCCCCAGACAGCCCCCAAGCATGGGCGTACTTCTCACGCTCCCTCCTGGTGGAGGGTCTCCACCGCCCCAGCCCCACGCACTCTCACCGTGGTCTTCCCCTACCCCACACTGGGCTCTTCTGTCCTAACTGCATGAGGCCGGTCTTGGTTGACCTCGAATCCTCTCTTCTCCGTGCCGCCTGTCCCGGCCCCGGTCTGGCTCCTCCTGCTTCTCCCTCTGCACCTGCTGTGTCTGACTTCCTTCCGGATGTCTGAGCAATGCCCGCACACGTCACATTCTATGTGCCCAGAGCTGTCCCCTTGCCTCCCCCCAGAACCAGCTGCCCTCTGCTATAACAGAAGCCCACAGTCGCTGTGACACGGGCCACCTGCCCACCCTGCTTCAGTCTCCCGGGCGGGGTCCAGCTGACCCCAGGTGTCCCCTCCAGGTCGGCCATACCGCCAGGCCCTGCTACACTCTGGACTTTGTTCATCGTTTCACAGGACGTACATCCCATCAGAGGCGGCCTGTCCCTCGCCTACAGTCCCATCAGTCTGCAAAGCTAAACACGCACGTCCTCACACGCATAGGTAACCTCTCCAGGCCGGCACGCCTGTTTTAAGAAGTACACTTGTAACTGCTGAATCTGCTTCAAGGTTCAGGTGAGAGGGTTATAATTAGCACAGTCGTATGCAAATGTACCATCAAGCCCACTTTTTCTCAGCAGTAGCTACTTACACGGGTGCTTTTGCTCGTGGAGCCCAGAGAAGAGAGACCTCCCTCCACCCACCACACTCCATGTAAGAGGGCTGAGCAGTGGGCGGGTGGGGAATGGAGTCGCCCGTCCGCTTCCTGATGGTTTCTGGGCCCAAGTTTGGAGGAAATGGAATCCTGGAGGGAGTGGTTAACACTCCTGGGAGTTGCGTCTTTCCTCCTAGCATTTCCCAAATCCATCCCGAGCACCCGTCATCTGTGATGGTCTCTTGGAGACAGGGGCTGGACCCTCAGTGTCACCGGACCCCAGGGCACTGGCCAGGGATGCCCCCAGGGGGTGTGTTCCTGCCCCATCCATTTCTAACCTGGTGATGGTGATGTGCATGACCCACGTTTAAAAGAGCTCTTTGATGGCCTAAATCACCCTTAAGATGGAGACGTCTAAGAGCCGCTAAGCCGAGTCTCCATCGCTGAGTCCCCATCGCTGGGCCCAGGACGACTCCAGCCAGTGCTGAAGCTGGGACAACTCCTGTGTAGCCAGGCCCCGAACACTGACCGCCGAGCAGGCGTCTTCACAGCACAGAGCTACCGAAAGAGCAGGGGGAGCTAACAGGGGTTTGGCTTGAAATCCTCATGCATTCCAGGAGCTTCCCTGTCCCTACTCTCTGCCCCCCAGTATTCCCAGCACCCGACAGGCAGGTGGGCTGCGATCAGACCAGCCACCAGGCTCCCCGCACTCTTTCTCTGCTGAGCCTTAAGTGAGGGGCCCCCAGGCTGGAACTCAGGAGGCCTGAGACCTCTGTCATGTCCCCATAAAGGGCAGCAGAGACCAATGCTGGGCCCCCCTCCCCACGTCCATGAGAGCAGACACAGAACAGGAAGGGAGCAAATTTCTCAGATAATTGAATTTTACTTTTCAATTGTGACAATTCTTATTTGGTAATTTCTTTTTCAAATCAATTTTGTAAAACAAGTGATTAATCATTCCCATACCTCTGAAACAGCATGTCATGCACATAATTTAACTTTCCGTGAGAACTGCACACACAATTGTGAGGTACCACACTGTGGGGCCAACAGCAGGGCTGTGCGGTAAGCGGGGGGGGGGGGGGGCTCTGATGTGGGCCTGATTTCTCCGTGACCCTCGCTTCCTCACAGAGGGGACAGCACACCTCCAGGACGTCTGGCACAGCCCACTGGCTGCAAAAGTAAGGTCTGAAGCAGGATCCAGGATCCAGACATTCCCTCTGCCAGTTTGAGGACAAGGCTGTTGGACGTGACCTGGCGATCCCGCAGCCCTCAGCAGCCCGCCTCCTCCCTGCCCGCCAGGCTCATGCAGCCCGAGGGGACATGTCCTGCCATCCCGAGCCCACAGACCCACAGCTCCCCTCCAGGGAGCTTCCCCTCGTGTGTCTTTTTCAAGACGTTCTCTTGGAGTCTGGGCAGTGACATCTGTGACGAAGGACCAGAAAGAACAGCAGGTTGCAGAACAGCACAGACCTACGGCTGACCTTTGTACGCAGTGTTTCTCTTTCTGGGGAAGATGCGTAAAGAAACCTCTGGAAGGAAAGTCATCAATAGGCTGACAGCACACAGGTGTGGGCCGTGCAGTTTTAGGTGACTTCTACTTTCTTCATTACGATTTTCAATCCTGCTCCACCCCCCCCCACAAAGGATCCAAGCAACTTTAGTAGCCGGGAAAAGGAATAAAACCATTCTGATTTTAGGCGGGAAGTCACATCTTGTAGTTTTTTATATGATGAGATAGAAGTCCCCTGAAATGTGAAACGATGGACTTTGTGTGAAGCTGTCCTGGCATTTGGCTCCCTGACTTTCTGCTCTGTGAGCTGCTGTCGGCCGGCACCGGGAGCCATCAGCCTCCACGGTCACTGAGCCCCGGCAAGTGTCAGGCAAGAAAACTGCTTTTCATGGTGGGCAGCTCTCTGCCCAGCAGCACAGAAGAGATGTTTCTGTATAACCACCCACCGGCTTATTTTTTGAAAACTGACGTAGAGTCATACTCGGTAACACTGCTTTGAAAATAATAATGCTGATGATCTTTTCTGGTCACTCAAACTTCTTTCCTCTCTCTCTCTTTTTTTAACCACGTGATTATGTTCAAGAAGTCTCACTTTTGAAATGGAATATAAAGAATCACGAGACACTTTGAAGTCTTCCATGCCAATAAATCTGCAAACCTAGAAGAAACGGTAACTTTCTCAGGAAATAGAGACTATCAAAATGGATCCCACGAGAGTTAGAGACAGAAACGTACCAATCTCCACTGAAGAAACAGAGAATGTGGTAACGGAGCTACCCCACAAAAGGTACCAAACCCAGATGAGTTTCCTGGGAATTCTGCGAAACTTCACTGAAGACCAGACCGTCCGGCTGTGCTACGAAGTATTTCAGAATGCCGAAAAGGAAGGAAGGCTTCTGCGCCCTTTTTGTAAAGCAGGTAAACACTGATACTTACACCAAACACAATTAGTACGAAGAAAGAAAACTACAGTCCAATATCACTCATGAGCATCGATGCAAAAAATCTAAGCAAATATTATTAAACAGGAAGAACCACAATGTGTCTTTAAAAAAACACTAGAAAAAGTGGAATTTATTCCAGGAATGCAAGATAGGTTCAATAGTAGGAAATCCATTAACATCACACACCATAAAAATAAACCCAAGGGGTGAACAATCACATGACTATCTCCACAGATGCCAAGAAACGCTTGACACACACTCCAGAAATTGAGGACTATTGCACTGACACAATAAACCACCATGCTGAATCCAAGAGCCAGTCTCTCGTTCAATGAAGAAACACGAAAGGCATTCCCACTAAGGTAATGAGCAAGGGAAGACACGTGCTCCCCGGTATCATGCAACGTCGTCCTTGAGGTATTAACGAACGGAATCATCTGGAGGCAAAGACGGTAAAACCAGCTCCACTTGCAGAGGAGATGGTAGTGTGACTTGGAAAACCACAGGAACCAATGCTCAAACTTTCATTTATTGAATAGAAGAACTGAGTAAAGTAGCAGGCTACAAAAGCAACAGCTTTCCTTACACAAACAAGAAGTAGAGGATTTAGTGACTGAAAAGTCCATTCACAACAGCAACAGGAAAAGACTAAATACGTGGGAATATATTTCAAAAGGAATGTGTGCACTTTTTACGAGGAAAAATTTTAGAACACTCCAGAATTGCCAAAGCAGAGCTGAACGAGGGAAAGCAAACCCTATTCTTGGATAGGACGACTCAGCATTTTACATAAAGAGGTTTTTCTGCTACGGTTAATTTATACATTCGATTCAATCCCAGTAAAAAACAGAGCAAGCTATTTTATGGAGTTAGTCACGTAGTTTAGGACTAAAAGCCAATGTGCAAGAACAGTCAGAAATACTCTGAAAATGAAAAACTAACACAAGAAGAACTCATACAACTGAGGGACAAAGGACCAAAAACCCCATAGAGAAATGGGAAAAAAACATGAAAAGGCAATTCACAAAAAAAGATAAAAATGGCTCTCAAGTGTGGGGAGAAAATGTTCAAGCACACTCATAATCAGACAAGTACACATTAAAACAGCACTGAGACATCATTTCTCATCCATGGAACTTGAAAAAATTTAAAAATCCAGCCACAGTGTGTGGGCCGGCTGTGAGGAAGCTGTCTCTCACCCTGGGGGCGGGGGTGCACGTGGGCCCAGCCGTGGCGAGGGGGTCCGCCAAGAAGTGTGAGACACGTGTGCCCGGGTCGCTCGCCGCAGCACTGTTCATTCCTGCAAAGTGCTGGGAACAAGGAGCTGAGCCAAGAAAACAAAAAATAGATTAAAGACTTTTGTGCTTTGAAAGGCACTATCAGCCACGTGGAAAGATAGCCCACGGAACAGGGGAAAATATTCCCACATCACATATTTAGTAAGGACTTAATATTAAGAGTGTGTAAGAGCTCCTACCACTAACAACGAAAACAACCCAGTTAAACAATGGGCGAAGGACTTGAATAGACATTTCTCCAGAGAGGACATTTATACGGCCAATAAACACCCAGAAAGGTGCTCAACAGCACTAGCGATTAGAGAAACACCATCACAGTCACACGACATCCCACTTCTCATCGACGGGAATGGCTGGAATCAAAAAGACAGACAATCACCAGCATGGGCGGGGGGGGGGGGGGACGTGGAGATACCGGAGCCTGTGGTATCCTGATGGTTGCAGCCACCGCGGAAAACTGTCTGGCGGGTCCTCGAAAAATTAAACACAAGCATATGACCAAGCAATTCCCCTTCTAAGTAGATAACCCAAAACAATCCAAAGCAGACTCTCCAACAGGTCTATGCAAGCTGGTGTCCCCGCAGCATTATTCACAACAGCCAACGGTGGGAGCGCCCACCAACAGATGAATGGATAAAAAAAACGTGCTATATTCGTACAAGCTTATGCTTTTTTCTTGAAGTTAAGAGAACAAAACAAAAAAAAAGCTTATAGAGTATTTTAAATTAAACCACAGATTTTTACCAAAAAGACAAGAAAAGAGAAGAAAATGTGGTATGTACATGCAATGGGATACTTTTAGCCACGAAAAGAAGTGAAGTGCTGACCTGTGCAAGAACGTGGATGGACCTTGAAGACGTTCTGCTCAATGAAGGAAGCCAGACATCAAAAGGACCGATGTCGTGTGGAACAGGCAAATTCCTGGAGACAGAAAGTAGCTACGATTAACCGGGGGGTGGTGGGGGGAAGGGGAGTTTCTGCTTAATGGCTACAGGTTTCTGTTCGGGCTGACGGGAACATGCTGGAGATGATGTGGCACGGCACGGTGACGGTACTTGCGGCTGCCCCGTTGTCACATCTCAAGCGGCTGGAAGGCACAGTCTATGTTTTAGATGGTGGACAGCTGCCAGCCGAGCCCATCTGTGAAGCGGGGCTCATACACACACCACAGACTGGTCACCAGCGTGGCTCAGGACTCATGAGTCATGACTGGCGTGGCGCTCAAGCCGGCAGGGCCTGACACAGCCCAATGAGAGTAGACGGTGTGCCCGGACGGCGCCCGGCGTGGACAGGCACTGTGTCTGTGACAGCGATGAGGACGTGCGGGTGGGGGGCTGCACAGAGGAGCCCGGGCCCTGGAGTCACAGCCCTCCCTCTCGCCTCCCAGCTCTGTGACCTGAGCCCCAGCCGCACTCATACGGCCACCTGGAGCGTGGCAAAGGTTAGTGCCGCCATGTGCCAGAGCACAGGGCAGCTGCCTTGTGGGAGCAGGATGGAAGATATGCTGCCTCACTCTGCCATTGACCTGCCATTGACCCGCCGTGTCCTGGGCCATTCCCGGCCATGGGCTTGTCCAGCGTCCCACGGCAGGCTGCTTCCAAGGCCTGCGTCCTGTGGGCATGTGGTCTTGGCGAGACCTTCCTGGGGAGTATCTGTACCGGTTATGTTTCTTCTCCAGGAACTCTGGCCTGTGGCGTCTCAGGGACCCTGGGGATAAGGAGCCCGGCAGGAGTCGCAACTGCTGTCCTTGACTCACTGGACAGTGTGTGTGGGGGTGCAGCTGGACCTGAGGTGGAGGGGGAGCTCCATCCGTGGTTGCAAAGCCCGGTGGCAGAAGCGACAGGAGGGAAGCTGGGCAGCAGAGGTGTGTGGGGAGGGGCCATAGACCCTGCAAGGCCCAGGCCACTCTAAATGGAAAACAAGTCCACTTACGATTGCATGAGAAAGAATGAGATGCTTAGGAATACAGCTGACCAAGGAGGTGCGTTTTCTTACCTACAAAGGCTGCTGGAAGAAATGAAAGAAGACGCAGCTAATAGGAGGTATACGCCATGTTCACGGACCGGAAGACTTACTGTACGAAGAGGTCCACACCCCCCAGAATGACCTAGACTCAATGCAACCCTATCCAAGTCCCAACAACATGTGTTTGCAGAAATAGAAAAATCCATCCTCAGGTTCATACGAGATCTCTGAACAGCCACAACGATCTTGAAAAAGAACAAAGTTGGAGGTCTCACACTTGCTGCTTTCAAAACTACTACAAAACGGAGTGTGGTCCTGGCATCGAGACAGACTGACAGACCAAAGGAATAGAGCAGAGAGCCCAGAGAGAAGGTGCGCCAGACAAGGGCGCCAAGACTATTCGGTGGCGAAAGGACAGTCTTTTCAACAAATGGAGCTGGGAAACCGGACAGAAGAAAGGAGTTAGACCCTCCTCTTACCCCAGATAAAAAAATTAACTCAACATTGATCAAAGACCTGGATATAAGCACCAAAGCCATAAAACTCCTAGGAGAGAACACAGGGGAGAATCTCCATGACACTGGATTTGGTAATGAGTTCTTGGATAGGACACCAAAAGCACAAGTAACAGAAGAAAAAATAGGTTAATTAGACTTCATAAATAATTTTATGTACCAAAAAACAGTTATCAACAGAGTGAAAAAACCCACAGATCCAATTATAGGGAGAAAATATTTTCAAACCATATATCTGCTAAAGGGTTAATACCCAGAACACTCCATATATCCAGAGAACTCAGCAACAACAAAATAATTTTAAAATGGGCAAAGCATTTGAATAGACGTTTCTCCAGGAGCTACACTGAGAGCCAGCAAACTGCCACAGTACTCATCACTAGAGAAATGAAAATCAAAACCAAAGATACCACTTCACACGCGTTAGGATGGCTATTAAATAAAACAAACAAAACCCCAGAAAGTCCCACAGGTGCTCACAAGGATGTGGAGGAACTGGAAGCTTAGGGCCCCGGGAATATGAAATGGTGTGGGTTCTGCGGACACAGCATGGAGGTTCCTCAAAACATTAGAAACAGGGGGGCGCCTGGGTGGCTCA
This sequence comes from Ursus americanus, assembly GCF_024610735.1. Classification (NCBI taxonomy): domain Eukaryota; kingdom Metazoa; phylum Chordata; class Mammalia; order Carnivora; family Ursidae; genus Ursus; species Ursus americanus. The sequence goes on from NC_142145.1 coordinate 428,102, forward strand.
GTCGTTAAGCATCTGCTTTTGGCCCTGGGGTCCTGGGATGGAGCCCCACATGACGCTCTTCCACTGGGAGCCTGCTTCTTCCTCTCCCACTCCCCCTGCTTGTGTTCCCTCTCTCGCTGGCTGTCTCTCTCTCCGTCAAATATATAAATAAATAAAATCTTTAAAAAAAAAAAACATTACAAACAGGACTGCCATATGATCCGGTAATCCCATTCTGGGTATAGACCCCAAAGAACTCAGATATTTGGACGCCCACATTCAGAGCAGCGTTATTCACAACAGCCAGAAGGGGGAAGCAGCCACGAGCCCGTCAGTGGGTGAATCCATGAGCCAAGCGTGGTCTCTCCATCTGATGGAATATTCTTCAGCCTTAACAGGGGGAGACTCTGGCCCCTGCGCAGATGGACGGACCCCAAGAGCTGTGGTGGGTACAGTAAGGTGCACGAGAAGCCAAGTCCTGTAGGATTCCACGTGGGTGAGGTGCTCAGAGCCGCCGTCGTCGGGACAGAAAGCAGACGGTGGGGCCGGCGTCTGGGGGAGGCGAGGGCATGTCCGTGTTGGATGAAGGGGCACTAGGGCTCTGGCTGGGGAGGGTGAAGACGTCCGGAGAGGGGTGGTGGGGGCTGCGCGAGGTGTTACCGCCCCTGAGCTGCACGCTTAGAAACGGCCGAGCAGTCACGTCTACGTTCTGCGTATTTTACTGCAATTAAACCCCCCAGAGCCAGGGGCTGCTTATGGTCTTATCACTGACTCGTCCTCCGGATTACAGGCGTCACAAAAAAAAGCACTGTTTGCACGTCCTGCAACCACACCCAGACTCCTCCAGGAATTCTGGCCTCCCCCGCTCCTCACTTCCCTCTTGGCTACCGTTCGCTCGCGCAGCCCCTCCCGATTCTCACCTGCAGTGCTCTCCCTCTCAGGAGACCCGCTCACAATTTCCAGAACAGACTACACACGGCTCACACTCCCACCGGTACTGCGCATGGAGAGTTCTGGAAATACCCCTTCTTTCATCTGTGGAGACACAAGCGGCAACTGTCTGTGCCTCGCTCGAAGCCGGGGGCCCTCCCCACCAAGTTCTGGTCCTCGCCCGTTGTCTCCGGTATCTGAGGGGCGTGAGGCCACGACCGAGAGGCCGCAGTGTGGCTGCGCTGCCGCTCCCCGGAGGGGCCGGGAGCCTCCGGAGACCCGAGTCCGAGTCAGGAATCAAGCACCCCGAGGCCTTAGGATCCATCCGTGTGGGCCGCTTCGGGCCTCCCTGTCTGCAGAGGCTGTCGGCTTTGGGTCCCCGAGGCTCCCGTGCACTCGCCGGGATGCCCTCCCTTCTTGTCCCAGCTCAGCCCACACGGGGTCCTGCTCCCACTCAGCGGAGCCGAGCTCAGAGGGCTAGACACCCGCCCAGCAGTCTGGGTTTTCCCATGCTGGGGACGCTCCACGGGTGAATACGTGAACAACGATGTCCCCATGGTCCCGGCAACCTACTAGATAAGTCATCAGTGATGAGGTCACAACCAACCATACTCTTTTCTAACTACTCAGGATTCTCTCAGTTCTCTTCAGTTCAGGTGGTTTCCTAATGCTGTGATGGTGTTCGGTGTGAAAAGCCAGGGAGACTGGCTGCCAGGTCACAAGGGGGAAGAGGGCTCGCCCTGGCCCCTCCAGCTTCTCTGGGGTTCTGGACCACAGGAGCATTTTGTGCAGAAGGGCAGCTGCATCCCCTCGGAGAGGGGACGGTCCACGTCCACCTCTACCCTCCCCTTCAACAGCTCGGAGAGGGGACGGTCCACGTCCACCTCTACCCTCCCCTTCAACAGCGTGGAGAGGGGACGGTCCACGTCCACCTCTACCCTCCCCTTCAACAGCGTGGAGAGGGGACGGTCCACGTCCACCTCTACCCTCCCCTTCAACAGCTCGGAGAGGGGATGGTCCACGTCCACCTCTACCCTCCCCTTCAACAGCATGGAGAACGGACGGTCCACGTCCACCTCTACCCTCCCCTTCAACAGCATGGAGAGTGGACGGTCCACGTCCACCTCTACCCTCCCCTTCAACAGTTCGGAGAGTGGATGGTCCATGTCCACCTCTACCCTCCCCTTCAACAGCATGGAGAGTGGACGGTCCACGTCCACCTCTACCCTCCCCTTCAACAGTTCGGAGAGTGGATGGTCCATGTCCACCTCTACCCTCCCCTTCAACAGCTCGGAGAATGGATGGTCCACGTCCACCTCTACCCTCCCCTTCCACAGCATGGAGAGTGGATAGTCCACGTCCATCTCTACCCTCCCCTTCAACAGCTCGGAGAATGGATGGTCCACGTCCACCTCTACCCTCCCCTTCCACAGCATGGAGAGTGGATAGTCCACGTCCATCTCTACCCTCCCCTTCAACAGCTCGGAGAGGGGACGGTCCACGTCCACCTCTACCCTCCTCTTCAAATCCAATCCAATCCTCACAGGTGGCTTTCAAGGTGACATATTTGTCAAGAACTTTTACTAAAGCTTCATATGAAATATTTGCACATATGTTCTATAGATTAAACCTATTTTGAAATATCTGTGGGTTCATATGCAGTTGAAGAAAGAGTATAAGGAGATTTGTGTGTCCTTTTCCTGGTTCCTCCAGTGTCACAACCACCAGGACGCTGACACTGACAGCCCAGAGGGAGGACATCCGTCACCACCAGGGTCCCTCGTGCCACCCAGGCTCCTCCCTCTCCCAGCCTCCTAACCCCTGGCAACAGCTAATCTGTTCCCAATCTCTGTAATATTGTCACTTCAAGAATATTATGTAAATTGGAATCATTAGAATGATTATCTAGAGATTGGCTTTTTTGACTCAGCATAATGCCCTGAAGATTCGTCCAAACTGTCGTTGTAATCACACTTCACTCCTTCCCAGTGCTGAGCAGTGTTTTGTGGTGACGACGTCCAGCAGTAAAACCATTCACCCACAGAAGGACATGGGGGTCGTGTCCAGTTCTTGACTATTGCAAACAGAACTACTATAAACCGTGTGTACAGGTTTTTGTGTGCATTAAGTCGTCATGACTGGGATAAATGCCCAGGAGAGCAACTGCTGGGTCATATGCTAGCTCCATGACCGACTTTACAAGAGACCGCCGGCCAATATTCTAGAGTGGTCACGCCATTTTCCAATCCCACCAGCAATGCGTGAGACATCATCTCTCTACATCAGCGTCAGTATTGGTGTATATGTATTTTTTATTTTGGTTGCTTTGATAAGGGTGTCGTGATCTCTCTTTATGGTTTTAGGTGCATTTCCCTAATGGCTAATGATGTTGGACATCTTTTTATCCATACTCTGTATATCCTCTTCAGTGAAATATCTTTTCACATATTTTGCTCATTTAATTGTATATTTTATTCATGGTTTTTTGGGGGAGGATTGCTATTGAGTTTTGAGAATTCTTTACATAGCATAGATTTTGGCCCTTTATTGGATGTGTGGTTTGCACATGTTTTCTCTCACTTCAGCTTTTCCTTTCATGCTCTTAAACTGTCCTTTGAAGAGCAGGTTTTAATTTTGATGAGGTCAAATTTATCAAGCTAAGTTTTATGGATCATGCCTTTGGTGTTAAGTCTAAGAACTGTTTGCTTAACCCTAGATCCAAAAGGTTTTCTCCAATTTTTTTTTCTTAAAGTCTTATAGCTGTACATTTTACACTTAAAATGGGATCCATTTTTAACTTAATTTTTTTTAAAGATTTTATTTATTTATTTGACAGAGATAGAGACAGCTAGCGAGAGAGGGAACACAAGCAGGGGGAGTGGGAGAGGAAGAAGCAGGCTCATAGCAGAGGAGACTGACGTGGCGCTCGATCCCATAACTCCGGGATCACGCCCTGAGCTGAAGGCAGACGCCCAACCACTGTGCCACCCAGGCGCCCCAATTTTTAACTTAATTTTTACATAAGGTGTGAGGTTAAGGATGAGGTTCTTTTTTCCCATCTGTGGACAAGCACTTGCTCAGCCATCATTTGTTGTCAAGTCTCTGCTTCCTCCACTGAACTGGTTTTGCAACTTTGTTCAAAGTCAGTTGGACATACTGCTGTGGGTCTGTATTCTGTTCCACTGTTCTGTACATTTGTCTGTCCTGCCAGCATCACAGGGTCCTGGCTCCCGAGTCTATATAACGGACATTCATAGTGAGACCTCACACTTTATTCTTGTTTTTCAAGATTGTCTTAGCTATGTTAGAGCGTGTGCCTTTCCAGATGAATTTCAGAATAAGCTGTCTGTATCTACAAAAATTCTTGTGGGGACTTTGATAGAAATTTTATTAAATCCACAGATCAATCTGAAGAGAAAAAACAACTAAAATAGAGTCTTCCGATCCATGAAGATGGCATGTCTTTCCATTTGTTTAAGAGGTTTGGGATTTTCTAGAGATCATCATGCTATCTGCAGACAGGATGGTGACAGTTCTTCCTTTCTGACCTCTACCCCTTTTGTGTCCTTTTCTTGTTTTATCTAACTTCCAGTACTAGGTTGAATAACAACGATGAGGGTGGACAGTTTTGTCTTGTTCCTGATCTTGAGGGGGAAACATTCAGCCTTTCACCTACACATGTTATTAGCTTTAGGTTTTTGTAGACGCTCTTTATCTAGTTGAATATCTATTTCTAGCTTTCTGAGAGTTCTCATCATAGATGGGCATTGGATCTTAGCAAATGCTTTTTTCTGCATCAATTGATGTGATATTATGTCTCTTTTGTGGATATGGTGGCTCATACTGATTGATTTTTGACTGTTGAGCCCGCCTTGCACACCTGGAGTAAATCTCACCTGGTCCAGCAACTTTATACATCACTAGATTCAATTTGCTAATATTTTATTTAGGATTTTGTGTCTAAGTTCATGAAAAATACTGATCTGTAGTTCCTTTTTGTGCTTTCTAGTGTGGTCTCTAGGTAATGCTAACCTCATAAAGTGAGTTAGGAGTTCCCTCCTTTTTGTTGAATGTTTGATAGAATTAGCTCTTCTTTGAATGTTCGGTAGAATTTTCCAGTGAAATTGCCTAGGCCTGGAAATTTCTTTTCTTAGGAGTTTTAAAATAATTAATACAATTTTGTAAGTTATATTGATTTGTTTCAGCCCAGGAACAGGACAGCCATGCAAGGCTGACTGAGTGCGTATCATGGGACCAGGCTGGCCCAAATGCAGGTGACTGCCTGGGGCACGGACTCTGGCCATGGGCTCAGAGCCCCACCAGCCCTGCAGGCTGGGTCCCCACAGGGGCAGAGGAGGAGTCTGAAACCCAGAGCAGTGAAGGAGACAGGGAGGAAGGCTTTTGTGAAATCCCATGACCTCGGTGGGCCAGGGCAGTTAGTGTCACTGGGTGAAGCTCCTGTGTTTTCTAGAAGAGATGAACAGCCCCAGTTCTAGGGTAGAATGCCATGGAGCACCGTCTGAAGATGACTCAGTGGCCGTGAGCGTCCTCCCTGCTGTGAGTGAGGGTTAGGACGGAATGCCCGGGCATCTGTGTGGAGCTGGAGGCAGACGGCCCCAGGCTCTCAAGTGCAGACTCAGGATCCGATTTGGGGCATCACAACCAGGACCAGCTTTTCTGGCTGTGATGTGAGGAAGGCCAGCCACATGAGGGGCTGTGGGCCCAACACCCAAAGTATTGCCAGGACACAGAGGATGGAGAATAGTCAGGAGGGAAGGGGGCCGTGTGGGCCTGGGACAAGCTGGGAAAGGGATTTTGAGTCAGGAAATATGTCCTGGTCATTTGCTTAGGAGATGCATGGCCTTGAGCTCATCACTCAGTATGTTTCTTATCTGTGAAATGCAGTGAATACAACTGCTTCAGGATCTTTGTGAAAGTTAAGTGTGTGGTATGTGCAAAGAGGTTGTACAGCTCAGAAACCCCATAATGTGTCCCTGGAGAGGGAGCCCTGTGCTCATTCAGGTGACAATGCTTGTGGGCCTATGGAGAGGCTGGCAAAGTTCTGGAAGTGTCTCATGGGATGTGAGGAAAGACATGTGGCCTGTTCAAAGCCCCCCATGCGCACAGTCCTTACAAAATGCACCCCTCAGAGGCCCTCCCTGAGGAAGAATAGAGAATAAGGGCCCACAGCTCTGTGTTCGCAGGCTTAGAGCCGCAGTGGAGAGGAAGGCCAGCCGAGGCATGTGGGTCCGAGCCGCTCTCCTTATGTTCCCCGGCTTTAAAAGAGAAGCTGGGACAGTCTCCCCAAAGCCCTTTCCAGGTGGCCCCAGGTCTGGGGCTAATTCTGATATTACACTTAAAAACAGATGGGGGCAGCCTGAAGCCTACACGGAGCATCGAGCCATGGGGAGGGACAAAAGAAAAGAAAATGATGCAAAACCCCCATTTATTATTAATTTCTAATTCTGGCCCTGAAGCAGCACACGCATGGAGAGCTGTCAGTCTTCAACGGACAAGAGAGAAAGAAGACGATTTTCTCCGTCAAGGAGGCTCACAAGCCCTTATTTCTGGTTACAGCCTGAAAGGGGGCCACCGCACGGTCTCCGGGGAGGTGCCGGCCCCAGAAAGTAGAGCGAGAGGTCACTTTGTGGGTGGCTGGAAACTCTGTAAGGAGCGGTCGGAGAACCCATGTCCTGAAGTCTCCTCCTAGCACCGCCAGCTTCCGAGAGGTAGCAGACGTCCCTGATCCTGAAGGCTTTGTCCTCCAGGCCTGACGGGGGCCAGATGGCATATCTGAAGGATCCCTGAATAATTTGCATTGCCCAGGACTGTGGGCAAGGAGAGAGGGGCTGGCTGAACGCATTTCAGGAGACACCTCTGAGATCCTGCAAAGCGCAACGGGCCCCAAGCCCACTGATGAGGTGGGTAAAGCCTGCTGGCCACACCGCCTCAGGGCAGAGCCAGCACGTGCAGGGTCCAGGAGAGGCCAACCAGTCCCTCTGAGCACAGCGGAATGGCTTCTTCAGGCTGCCCTTCGTCTCAGGAGACCACCGAGCCCTCAGAGGCAGGTGTGTCCTGGGAGACAGGCTCCCACCACTCGGCGGGGACGAGGCTCAAAGTCATCCTGGGAGGTGTTTTCAGGCCACTTACAACCCCCCGCCACACAGACACCCAGAAGATAAATGTGAGCAAGACACCAACACACAGACCGCCCAGCTTAGACCTTGCAGGTCAGGCCCTCCCTGGGGACTTCACCTGGGAGTCTCATCAGCCCTGAGTCAGCTCTGGAGTAGCATCTGCTCGTCAGGACATGCCTGGTGACTCTTCCTAAGTTCTCCCCTGCCCACCAGGCTTGTGTATGTACATGCAGGCATATGCATGCATGTGTATGCATGCAGATGTGTCTGTGTTTATGTGTATGCATGTCTGTATATGTGTATTCATGCATGTGTGTATACGTGTATGTATGCATTGTGTATATGTGTACGCATGTGTGTATGTGTACACATGCAGATGTGTCTGTGTATATGTGTACGCATGCATGTGTATGCATGTATTCATGCATGTATGTGTATCGTGTATTCATATATGCACATGTATACATGCATGCATGCGTGTATATGTGTATGCATGCATGCGTGCATGTATGTGTATGCATGCATGTGTGGGTATGTGTATTCATGCATGCATGTGTGTACACGTGTATGCATGCGTGTATGTGTACACATGCAGATGTGTCTGTGTATATGTGTATGCATGCATGTGTATGCATGTATCCATGCATGTATGTTTATACCTGTATGCATGCATGTGTATTCACGCACATGCATGCATGTGTATGCGTGTATGTGTATCGTGTATTCATATATGCACATGTATACATGCATGCATGCGCATATATGTGTATGCATGCGTGCGTGCATGTATGTGTATGCATGCATGTGCGGGTATGTGTATTCATGCATGCATGTGTGTTTATGTGTATGCATGTGTGTACACGTGTATGCATGCATGTGTGTATGTGTACACATGCAGATGTGTCTGTGTATGTGCGTATGCATGCGTGTATGCATGTATTCATGCATGTATGTTTATGTCTGTACGCATGCATGTGTATTCACACACATGCATGTATGTGTATCGCGTATGCACATGTATACATGTATGCATGCACGCGTGTATGTATGTGTATGCATGCATGTGTGGGTATGTGTATGCACTCTGCAAGCCTGCCAATGTTGCAGGCTCCCTAGGAAAACAATACATCACGACTACCAGAGAAGAGTGGACTCGTTTATCCTGAGCACTGCCCAACCAGCTCCTGCACCTGCATCTTCTCCAGACGCTGGAATACTTCTCTTTCTAATCTCTTGAGTATTGAAGAAGACAGTATATTTACTATCCTTTCTCATCTAAAAGATGTCTTTTTTTTCTTCTGGTGGAAATAATCAAGGAAATTTGTTCATGGTCAGAAACTGTCCATTTCTTGAAGGAAATGTGAACCAGCCAAATGAACGTGAGCTGTGCTAAACGCTCCAGAAAAGTGGCCCGGAAGACAGGGGCGCTGTGTCCTCCCCACCCCACGGTCCAATCTCACAGATGCCAAGAGGACTGTTGCCCTGTGACTGACTAATCTACATAATGAGCATAAATTTTTAATGCATTTTATTTCACCAAAGCATTTCACTCTATTGCATTAATTGCTATGATGTTAACTAAAATATACAGATATAAAACTTGTGCACTTTATTTTCCTGTTAACCTACACATGAAGACATCTCCTCCACACCCCAAAAACACGAAAGAAAGGAAACAGGAAGGAAAACCTCTCCTGGCTTTTACCAGACATGGGTTAGCATGTCTGCTCTGAGGGATGGTCAGAAACCCGCTGGGCCATACATGTGACTCTTCCCAGGGGGACAGCCGGGCACCCCTGAGCGCAAACCTGAGCTGAGGGAGGAAGACTCTGGCGTGGGGAGCCTGCTAGGCACCCCTCAGCGAGGGTAGGGGCCCAAGTGCAGCCAGGCCTGACCTCAGCGCCCTGGCCTCGCCTGCCCACCTGGGCTTCCTAACTAAGAGTGCTTGGAAATTTCTAGGCCTAACTAAACTCACTCAGACAGACCTGGGTGCCTCAAGACATACGCAGTCTGGATGGGGGCTGCCCATTACTGTGAACCCCCAGTAAGAAACACCTTTCATATTGTGGCCCAGAACACACAAAACCACACCTGTGAGATAGGGAATTCGGATATGTTGTCTTCTCTGTCTTGCTACAAAGGTGCCAGTTCCAACACAAACCAGCACTTCCAACCTTCGAAAGCAGGAGAATTACTCAGAATCCGTGTTGAGCATCTGAACCCCTGGGCCCCACCCGACCCATCAAACCGAACCCGAGGGGGTGTGGCCCAGAAGCAGGCATCGACCCGATGCACTGATTTCTCCGCCCTAGAGGGCCAAGGGCGCGTGTGGGGACAGCCAGCCGGGGCACACCAGCTGGGGGCAGACCCTCTGTGCACCCCCGTCCCCAAGTCCCGCTGGGGCCTGGCAGGTGCGCGGCCATCGCGCAGCCTCTCCCGCTGGTTCTAATCCTGCGCAGAAAGAAACCCGCATCTTCAAGACAGAACCGAGTGAAAGCTGCTGTGACATTCAGGTCAGCCTGACGGCGTCTGAGGTTCTGCTGGCTCCCGGGATGCTCGCCTTCCATTTCACGTGCCCAACACTACTCTCAGGTTTAAGATTTACACTTCATTGTTCGAATATCTGAGAAGGTTAAAAATACCCAGGAATTTCATTAAATTCTGGGAACGGCCACCCAGGGCTCTGCTTGTCCAAGGGAGGCCGAGCCGAGGGTTGGCACAGGGCAGGTGTGGCCTGGAGCGCAGGTGCAACCGGTGGGCCAATGGGAGAGACCGCTAAGTCGAGAGATGCCATGATGTCCAGCTGCCCCGTCCTGGGCAGAAGGAGGTGAGGGACACTGAGCCCCGCCCCTCAGGAGCACCACTGTGAGCTGGGGAGCGTGCATTGCTGCAAATTCTCTCTCATTGTCTTAGCTTCGCTGATTGAAAAGAGCAACATAAAGGTTGCTCATACATTACGCTTCAATTAATCTTTCCCTAAACACACAATCAAATTAAAATACTGGGTATTTCCATTTTGAGTGAATATATTACTTCCTTTTTCACGATACAAGTTTCTCCTCTGAAAATCAGAAAGCTAAGGCATGGCTCAGTCCAGCCTTCTCCTCTACTGTGGGAGAAATCAGAAAACACGAGCCGTCAAAGAATTTGCTGACATCTCCCAGCCCAAGAGGCCCAGGACATTTGCACTGGCCCTCACGGGAATGCGCCCCCTTAGTTCTTAGGGGTACTAGTAACAGGAAGCTTCTGGTAACCAGTTGGTAAGTCTGACTTCATCGGTCACAAGAAGAGGTTGAAGCAGGCTGTTCACAGCTCCTTTGAGAAGCTCTGACTCTGAGAGACGCCGACAGCCCTCCTCTGGGAACCTGTTCCCACGTGACGGTTCGTTCACTTGCTTCTCAAGCTGGTTCCTGACTTAAGGTGCCCCTACAAACAAGCCTCTTGTTAAACGGAGCCCAGGGAAGCCTGCAGGTGCCCACGATGCCAAGAGAGGAGCTGGCCTCAGAGCCCAGGGAAAGAAAGTGCTGGACGCCTATTTCTCTACCCCTCACAGGAGCCCTGAGGGCCTCTCAAGCTCTGAAGTGCACATCAATGGCCTACTGGGAGGCCTGGTGGGGTCTGGGAGCCGGGCTGCACCCCTGACCACTTCCAGGGCCATCCTCCATGAAGAGGGAGAGCCAGGCACCATGAGCTGGCCCCCACCTCACTGTGCTGCTGTGCCCCTTCCCTGCCGGCCTGGGCTCCCGAGGTTGCCCTTACTCAGGCCAACCGTGAGCTAGCCGTCAGGCAGTGGGGGCTCCAGCCCTCAAATATCCCGGTTCCTCCTGAAATCGTCTGTTAGCACACAGGTGCTCAGGGATTCCCAGACACACGTGGCCATGCTTCTCGGATCCCCTGTGCCCATCTCATCTGGCAGAGCCCCCCTGCCTTGTCCTGCAGCGATCCTCTGGGGGCTGGCTGTCCTGCGGTGGCCTCCCGACCTCCCAGAGCACACACACACACACACACACACACACACACACACGCCCTGGTGCTGCCCCATCGGCTCCCCTTCACTCCCACCCCCACACAGCCACTCTTGCTGCAGAAGCTGAGCGCTCCCTCCCACTCCAAACACTCCTCGGCTAGTCCTGCCCTCCTGGCGCCTGAGTAAGAGGCGCTGCTTCCGGAAGAGCAGCCGGAACCGTGGGACAGGAGGAGGAAGAGGCTGCTGAGCCCTTGGCTGCCAAGTCCTCCCAAGACACTTAGGCCCCACCCGCTTGTGCCGGGCAAACCCCAGCGTCTTCTCATTTCCTACCAACCTATGTGTTCCATGCGACCTATTAATTGTGGCACATACACCTGTAATTACGATAATGCAGCTCTCAGCCATACGCCAGGTACAAACTCTTAATTACCACTCCAACAATTCATCAACCAGCTCAGATTTTCGGAGCATCTGGCATGCGCAGGACTCCGTGCCAGGCATAGAACAGAAAAACTGCACAGCCTCCAGCTTCTGTGCCAGCTAACAACGCGCTTCCCTCCTTTTCTTCCCAGCCTACAAAAACACCCAATTTTTTCTTGAATTATGGAAATCTCAAGGTATAAAAAAAACTTTTGCAAAGTGGAATATATACATTGTAAAAGGAAAGGGATCAGAACACAGTTTGGCACCAGCCTTGGAAAGAATCTCAAAGTTGTTTTCCTAACCTGTCTCCAATTAAAATACAAATATGTCTTTTCTTAGCCATGGCGTGTAATTCTTAGTATGTGTGTGGCTGGTACGCACCAGGGAACCACAGCCAAGTGGATTTCATCCCCCAAATGTGCCCCAATGCACCCCCACCCCCAATTCACAGTTGAAGAGAACCCAGAGCAATCCCACCCCCCTTGACCAACTGGGAATTATTAACGAAGAAGCCTCCCGAGGGCAGCAGTGCCCGCACCACGGTCCACACAGCACGATTCTACAGACGGGGCGCGGACAGGACAGCCTCCCCTCTGCTTCAGCAGTCTGGGGTTTGGGGGACCCCTCCTGGATTTCATGGATCTCATGACTTCCTGCCCTGGGCTTTCATTCCCTGTGCAAGGGATGACCTTGGACGGTTCACCTAACTAACGTCCTTTCCAGCAGCTGCCCCTCGGCAGGGCGGGCACGGGTACGCTCTCCCGCTTGTGCCGGTCCGTGGAGTCAGCCATTCCGAGACGCACCAGCACAGAATCCATTTTACAGCCGCTACTCGGTGCCAACATTGGCCTTGAGCACACACTTGAGGAAACCATCGGTTTTTGCAGCCCAAGAAGAGGGAGGAGAAAGGGAGGCCTGGGACAGGGAAAAGAAGTACTTTCTGGAATTCTAAAGACGGGAGCCCAAACCCAAGCTCTGGGCTGGGGTTTCAGCCCCGGTAACAAAGGCAGTAACGGTCCCTGACCGTGGCCCCGCTCCGACGGCCAGAACCAGAAGCCGAACCCTCTGGAACAAGGCAGGCGGGAAGGGGCTCCACCGTCACCCCCAAACCGCCAGAGCACAAACGCGCAGGCGCACGGAACTCCTCAGCGCTCCCCTCCCCCGCCCCTCGCCGGTCTGACCCCGGGCAGCTCCCTGCGCGCCCCCCTCCCCCGCTCCAGCCCCTGCTCTGCCCTCGGCGCGCGACTGTGCGAGGCCCCTCAGCCGGCTCGGGCTGCTCCTGAGTTTGCAGAATTCGCGGCTAAGTGAGCCTGGACCCCCTCGCCATTCAGGTCTGCGCCCCGGGTGGCCGGAGAAGGCAGGGCTGGGAGGAGGGCCGTGCGTGTGTCAGGTGCGAGTGAGGTGCGTGCCTGTGGAAGGTGCATGCGTGTCAGGTGCGCGTGTGAGGCGCGCGAGTGTGCGCGCGCAGGGGTGGGTACGAGGGGCGGCGAGAAGAGGCGAGGAAAGGGCCCCCACGAGCCAAGCACTCGACCACGTCCCGCCTCCTCCTAGCGGGAGCCGGGTGCGCCCACCTACCAAACGCGGGCGAGCGCAGGGGCAGCCCTGGTCACTCCCCGGGTGGTGAACGCCGCTCTGCCCCTCCCGCCCTTCCTCTCACCTGGGCTCCGGCAATTCCGACGCGGACAGACGGGTCGGAGGCAGGAACCAGGCTCCGGCTGCGGCTGCCCAGACCTTCATGGAAGCGCACCCAGCGGCCAGAGCCCGCGCGCGCCTCCCCCCGGGCGCCCGCCGACCTGCGGGGGAACTCGGATTTCGGCGGGGGTCTGGGGGCGGCGCCCCGCACAGCCCCGCCCCGGCTCCAGGCTGCCGGGAGGACACTTCAAGTGCCCCCCCCAATCTCCGTTGCCCCCACTCCACGGCGCAACCCGGTAGCAACTGTGCGTGCGGGACCAGCGCCGCTTCGGGACAGGCGCCTGCGCCCCCTTTGCCCTGCTCCGGCCTCCGCCCCTTCGGTGTAGACACCCCCCACCCCTTGCCCCGCTTTGGCTCGGAGAGACTCCAACGTAGACCTTTCCTCCTCGCCGCGCCCTCTTGTCCCTGCTCCTGCCCGGAACCCCCCCCCCTTGTAGACCCTCCCTGCTCCCCGTCCCCACGATCCCCCGGTGTGGAGCTCCTGCCTCTTCTCCAGCCCCCACTTCTTCCCGGCGACCCTCTGGCGCAGACCCCGGCTCCACCGCGCGCGCAACTTTACCTCGGGGCCGGGACTCCGCGGGTCACCGCTCCGCTCGCCGGGCCGCGGCCTCCTCGGGGCGGAGCGCGGCGTCTCCGGAGCCGGCAGCCCGCGGAGTCCGGCACCGCCCCGTGCGCCGCCCCCGGCCCGGCTCGGCCCCGGCGATCCGCCCGGCGGCGGTGGCGCGGCGCCCCCTCGCGCCCGGCCGCAGGTCCCCGGGGTGGGCAGAGCTCCGGGCGCGCGGCCCCGGCTCAGGGCTGGGTCCACTTGGAGCGGGCGCTCGGGGGCACCCGAGGCGCGGACCCCGCTCTGCGCACCGCGCCCGGCCCACGCGCTCACACTCCCTCCCAGACACGCGCGCGCTCACACACACACATCGCGGCGGCTCCAGAAGCAGAGACCCCCGCCCGCCCTCCTAACCACACCCCGAAGCAACCGTGTGGTAAAGGGGCAGAACCGGGGGCTGTCCCTTTGGGCTCGGCCCGCGAGTCCGAGGGCAGGCACTGGAGTCTGGAGACGCTTGGCCCGTCACCCGGGGAGCCGCTGTCGGGGGTTCGCGTACCGGTGGCGTCGTGTGTCTTGGATCTTGGACGACCCGCGCAGCTCTGGTAAGGAGACGTTTGGTCGCGTGCGTTTGCAGGAAGGAAGTGTTCCTCCAGCGTGAGCCTGAACACGGAGACCTTGGAAGGAAGGTTTCTTCGCCATAGAAACACTCCCTGAATCTCCCATCAGGAGAGGCCTGGCCCCCCGCGGGTGAAGGCCACCTCTGCCACGGAATGATGGCTCTGGGACAGCTCTGTTTGTTAGCGGAATCCCCTTTCTGGAGCACCGGCTGTCCCAAAGAATGGATATGGTAGCTGCCCAGGCCGAGGAGGCCACGGACTGCAACCCAGAAACCCTCCCACCCCACGAAGACGCATTAAAACATAACTAAGCAAACAAGGTAAGTCTGGGGAAGTTCTCAGCAGGTGCTGGCCAGAGCCCAGCAGCTGCCAGTTACTGCGCAGGTGGGGGTGTGGGTGGAGATGTGATTTCTCAGACTCAACATTACCCCGTTGCTGCCGGTCCCCCCGGGAGGATATTCCCACACTCGCTGCACCCTGGCTGTCTCTCCCCGCCTTTGACCCGGTCCCTGCGGGGGGGGGGGGGGGGGGGAGACTGTGCAGAGCGGCCAAGCCCCTCCCCCCACCCTGTGTATCCAGCCTCTGCTGCAGGACATCTCATTTTGTCAACCCTGGCCTTTCAGTCACCAAAGATCTCTAGATCGAGTTGTTTTTTATTTGTCCCGATCCATAATTTTCAGTCATTTGTTTCTTTAAAACTTGATGTCTCAGAAAACTTAATTGTATCGTGTGACATATTAGCTCGTTCCTCACCTTGAGCTGGAGGAAAACTGTCCCAGGCATGGACAGAGCAGGACTGAGCAGGCGCCCTGGGGCACTCCACTGGGCTCGGCCTGGGCTTTGCTGCTGACCGGTGGTCCGTTCACCTGGGCCTGACCGTCGGGCCAGCGCAGTGTGCCTCCCTTCTAGACTAGTCCAGCCGCTCACATCTCCCGAATTGTTTGGGAGGTGTCAGAGGAGACTTTCTGGAGAGCCTTTCGGAAATCAGATAGAAGGACCCAGGCATCTATGGGGCGCGGGGCGGGCTGTGCGCGTACTTGTATCAAGCTGAGCTTGGTGTGTGTTTTCCCTGGGGGCGGGTCTGTAATTCCCCTCACACACGTCCCATCCTCTTGTGTTATCCGTGTTCCTGCTTCGGAACCTCCCAGGGCTCCATCTGTGTTTCTGATTGTTGTCGAAATCAAGCGAGGCCGCGGTACTGAGGGGCTGCTGCTGGGGTTCCGGACCCTCAGGTAGTCACGCGGCCTAGAGTCCCAGCGCGGCTACCGTTGTGTCGATGCACTGCTGACGGTCCGCAAGGGCGGGGAGCCAGGGCAGGGCTGCAGAAGACGGTACCCATCATCCCGGCAGCCTCTCTGTTGCTTTTTCTAAATAATGTTCAATTCGTGTCCTGGTTGATGCATTTGCACTTTTGTGTACCTTCTGTTTTGGAAAAGGAGTGAACATTTACAAAAAATATGTATATATATTACATGCTCATTGTAGAAAATCAGAAAACTTTCTGGGAAAAATAGGGGAAAATAAACCCTCTGATTTTCCCATCTCCATCACCCAGAATTTATCACTGCTACCGTTGGGTACCTAATGTTTGTACCAAGCATTTTGCTCTCTTTGAATGTAAAAATATATTTTTGTTTGTTTATATTCAAAAACAGCACCGTAACGTATGCTGGGTTTTCACCCCTTAACGAGAAATGAAACAACCTTTGCCAGCCTCTAACGTCATTTCTTTTAATTTTATTTTTTTTAAGATTTTATTTATTTATTTATTAGAGAGAGAGCACAAGCAGGTGGAGAGGCAGACGAGGGAGAGGGAGAAGCAGGGTCCCCACTGAGCAGGGAACCCGATGAGGGGCTCGATCCCAGGACCTTGGGATCATGACCCGAGCCAAAGGCAGATGCTTCACGGACTGAGCCACCCAGGCGCCCTCTGTCATTTTAAATGATGGCGTAGAGTCCCATCCTGGGGCCAGTACTGTACCTTCGCTGAAACTCTATTCCCTGACATTTGTCCGTTGTCCAGTGTTCCGCTCTGACAGAACGCCCGCCGCAGACGTCTTTGCAGGTGCGTCTCGACCACAGTAACACTTGGGTGAGTGCTGACCGCTGTGCTCTTGGGTGGGTCCTGGTGGTGAATGTAATTGAAAACTCATTTCTCTGAAGGAGCAGAAGGTTTGTGCGCATTTGCTTATCTCTGCCTTCGCGGACGGGAAGCCCCTGGGCAGGGCACAGCTGGTTTTTGCCTCCTTGGCCCTTGGCGCCCGAGTGTGTTTCGTGGACGGATATTGTGATGTGTGAGTGAGGAAGCAAGTGGGCGCTTCGCAGACCCAGACGTCTAGTTACTTTCTTCACCAGTAGTTTCCAAGGTAGTCACTTTTTCTAGATATTTATAATTGTCATGAATTTTCATTTCTTGGCTGCTTTTCAAACCAAGAGATGAGACATTCCTTCCCTTTTTTTTTTTTCCACAGCTTTACTGAGAGAGCATTCAGACACCGGACAATTCATCCATGTCGAGTGAGCAATTCGGTGGTTTTTAGGGTGTTCACAGGGGCGTGTCGCCACTGCCACAGTCGGTTTAGGGTATTTTTCCTGCTTTGCCACCCCAGCCCCGGCTGTAGGGACCCCCTGCCCTCTGCTGCCCTCCTGGGCCGTGGGTCCCTGGGGGCTGGAACTCGGTTGTCCCCACAGCCCTGGTCTGCCCGGCTCCCCTCGGCTGTCAGACACCTGCGTTCTTCTGCTCACCTGGCTGGCTCTCAGCTTTTTCTCCTTTGCTTTCATGACAGAGGGCATGGTTTCTGACACCTGCCACCCTCCGTCTCCGCGGCCGTCTCCGGGACGGGGGTTCCTCTCCCTGAGCCGCTGTCACCTCTGCAGCGAGCCTTTCCCGGCCTCACTCAGCCGCGACTGGAAGACACTCTGTGTCTGCATTTCTGTTCTCAGATTTTCCTTTCTCCTGAGAGTTGGCCGCGTTCCTGCGTCCAGACCCTCGAGGGCGCGGGCAGCTCTTCCCTGCTGCTTCCTATCTGCTCTGTCATCCAGCTTTTGATGGATCAGGCGTCCGCCTGCCTTTGAGCTCTCTCAGACTTTCTCCTTTGTTCGTTACTTTTCATCCCAGGTTCCCGGGCTCCGCGTTTCTGTTACTCACCTTAGTTTGAGCTCCACATGGGAATCCGTCTCCTGAAATGTGGATACATTTCCTTTGTGGTGTTCCCGACAGAGCAGAGCCTGCGCTGGCTTCCTCCTCCTACCTCGTGGCTCCGGAAGAGAACAGTGTTCCACGCAGGAAATGCGTGCGGCTGAAATGTGTGCAGATAACACTTTTGTCAATTAGGTCAAACAAGGTGAGCTCTGTTGGAGGACACTCGGTGGGGGGCAAGCAATCGGTTCTGTCTTTGCTTGTGGACAAGGGAGGCGTCCAGGCATTGAGGCGTCTGTGATCGGGTCCTTCCCTCTGCAGACCAGCAGGCAGCGTGTGCGGTCGCGGCTTTCTATCTGTAAACGTCCGGGATCCGCGCCCTCAGGGGCGGTTCACACGACACTCCTCAGAGCTGCTTTTATGATCGTGCAGCGTTCCCGACCCAGTAAGCGCCGCAGGATTTCGTTAGGACCGTCTCCCGTTGTTTACTCACCATCCATCCTGGGATGCAGGAATCTCTTACTGCCCTGTTGATTCTGGGCCACCGACCTGACCTTCCGTTTCACTGGCCCTGCTTCTCGGAAGTATCTCACATTCGATGTAATGACACTAAATTATCCGAGCTGCTTAGTGCTGTGTAGTGTCTGGAACAGGGTTTTGGATGGTTGGGACTTGCTGTTTCCCTGAATTATTTGGCATGACTGACATTCTGAAGAGAAACTGCTCTTGTCTGTGAGTGGAGCTGAGCCCTCGGCCATTCACTCGCCTCCAACCGGTTCAACAAGGGTTTGTTCACACGTCAGTGAAACAGCCACGTGTGCCGGGCTCCATGGCTCCCAGTCGCATCAGACCCAGCACTGCCCTCGGGAGGGGGAAAGCGTGTCGAGGCACGCCCTGAGCTGCCCCACAGGTCGGACTGGGTGAACCCACGGTGGCCCGAGGGGAAGGGGCTCAGTGGACGTGCACGGGACGGCTGCTGCCTCACCTTCGCCCTCCCCAAACACGAGCCACTCCGTGGCCTCACTCCCCCCATCTTCAGCCTCCACGGAAAACACAGGTCCTAGAGGCAGGCGACAGAAGTGAGACAAAGGGAGACACAGAGAGAAAGCCACAGTCTTCCCCCCAGACACAACGAACCCAAGTAGAACAAAGAGCTGTTCTCGGATTCATAAGAAACACGCAGCAGGCACTTCTTAGCTTGTGTCGGACGTAGCCCCTTCCTCAAGAACAACCAACGAGGCACAGTAACTGCGTGGAAAGACCAAGAATTTTCCTGTGAGTGAGGAGAACGGTGCAGGAGACGTGCAGAAGAGGCTTGGCAGAGTGGACATGGCGAGAGTGAGTGCAGACCACCAGCACAGCAGCCCCCGTGGCCACGGCCTCCCCGAGTCCCTTGGAGGGAAGGGGAACACGTGGCAGGGGTGCGTCTGCTTTGTCTCTTCATGCTGAGATCATTAGCTCTTCTGACTAAAAACAAAACCCAAAAAACCCAGACTGCTTCAGCGTCTGGATGCTTTCCTATCTGCGAATGCTGTCGTCACCTCCCTAGGCTGGTGTCCCGAGAGCCGGCCCAGATTTCCGGACACCCTCTCGGCTCAGGTCAGAGGTCCGTCCTGGCCACGGAACCCACACGCCCACCGCTATCTGGCTGTGCCCATCTTCCTGTACTTGTCTGTTAGAAAATATGCCCCATCTCCTCCAGATAAATACCAAGACCATTGCTTCTAAGAATGTGTAGAATTCTTAGAATTCTAAGGTGGAATTGCCCTTTTGTTAGAAATTTTCCCTGGATTCGTTTTCAGCCTCGCACCCTTGCTCACACTTCCCTTGCACAAACTCATCCTGACAGCGTCTGGGGGCGGTTGTGGCTGGTCTGCCGGCCTTCGTTACCACACCAGCGACGTGGCTGCAGGGCCCCCACGGAGGCCCTGCGTGGGTGTCAGCTTCACGCTCTACAGGCTGGCTTCTGGGGTTTGCTGACGAGGAACCCTGAGGCCTCGGGCGCCCCCGCGGCTCTGACGACTCTTCAGCCGGTGGCCAGCCTGCCGGCCTCTGCTGGGAGGAGTTAGCTCTCTGGAAGTTGGGCTCACCATGGCAAGAGCGGGGTGGAGTCCCTTTCCTGGGATAGCAATACACTCAAGGAACATAGGTGGTCTTGTGCTTCCTATGGGACCAGAAGGTGTCTGGTCCGCCCCATTTGGAATATCAAGGACACGATGAGGCTCCCGGACAAAGCAGCAGCAGCAGAATGCCCCCCCTCCCCATGTCCCAGGTGGAAGCCAGTGTGGTGACCGTAGGGACACCGGGAATGTCCCTCCCCAGGCCTCTGTGGACGGAGCACTGTGTGAGTCAGGTTGGGCCTGAGTGTTAGCTGTCTTGGGTTCTGCAGCCAGAGAGCTCCGCTCACGCGTCCTGGGGCCCCAGACGGCCCCCCCAGGGGCGGGTCCGGGTGGTAAGCCTGCAAGGTCCGTTGCCTGATTCACCCCTCGCAGGTGTGTAAGGCTCATCTGTGCCTGCGCAGTGCCTGCAGTCCGTGGCATTTATCACTGTCTTGTTGGCGGGTTGCTGGAAATTCTGAGAGCGTTTTCCCGTGCTTCTGCGCCTGGGACAGTAACCTCCGCTCCGATCTGGGTCCAGGGAGGGAGCAAATGTGCAGACAGGAACCGCCTGTCCCTGGAAGCTGGCAGACACCACAGAGCAGGTGTGTCCCCACAGCTCACCCTGGGGCACAGCTGTCCCTGCTACGCCTGCTGGGACTCCCGGGCCCTTCCCGCCTGCCGCCTGACGTGTTTTAACCTGGTGTTATTTATGTGCGTGTGAGTGGTGTGTGTGAATGCGGCTGAGACGTGTGTATCGTGTGCACGTGTACATATGTGCGTCTGTTTGCATGCGTGTGTGTCTGGTCCCCATCCTGCCCCTCTGTTGGAGGCCAGGTGCCAGGTGTCCCTCACAGAGCCTGGGACAGCATCTTGCATGTGGCAGGCACTGGGTGATGCTTGTTATATTTGTTCAAAGAGCAAAGACGATGCTTCCTGCGGGAAAGCGTAGGTTTCCTCTGGCTCAGCGTCCGGCCGCTTCTGTTCCCCATTCCCCACTCTTCCCGGCCTGGTGGCTCCAGAAACAAAGGAGGAAGCCTCTGGGAATTTGGAGACACTGTGCCCAGGGGATGGGGGAAGGTGTCCCCCACTAGAAGAGGTGAGGAACTCTCCAGAAGGATTGTCCCAGGTAGAGCTCATAAGGAGCAGAGGACCAGACTGGTGGATGATGGATGCCCCTACTTCTAGGGCCCCACTGCTGGGGCCTGTGGACCACACCGTGCAGGAGGGAGCAGTCCTGTCGGCTTCGTTCGTGGGCGGGAGGAACCGCTGTTATGAGCCACTGTCCTTTACCGCAGTCATACTGGTTTTCTGCAGAAATAGAGTGATTTTACATTTTGGTAGCAACCAGTCATATTTCCTGCATTTGAAACAACTGATTAGAAAACATTAAAACCAGGTGCAGGGGAGGGGAGATCCGTGCTGGCTGGAGGTGTTCAACTGAAACATTTTCTTCCATTTCGGAGTTGGCTGGTTGGAGGTCACTTTGGATCCACTGGGAAATGTGTCGGTGGAAAATTAGGAATTCCTCTCTTCCCCACACTGCGTCTTGAGCTCTGAGGTCTTGGCTGGTGGAGTTTGGTCTCTGGCGGCAGTGACGGGGCTGGTGGGGGGGCAGATGGGATGGGATTGCTGTGAGGCCCAGGGATG
Source organism: Ursus americanus (assembly GCF_024610735.1). NCBI lineage: Eukaryota > Metazoa > Chordata > Mammalia > Carnivora > Ursidae > Ursus > Ursus americanus. Next base: position 449,276 of record NC_142145.1, read on the forward strand.
GAGAACGGGCGTCCCACGGGCTCGGGTGTCCATAAAGGGCTTCGGCGGGAACACCAGAAGCGTGATGGGTGGCAGGCGATGAGCACGGTCTGTGTTCAGGGCTCCTTGCAGAGTGGGGTGGTTGGGGGCCCGGTGTGCACACGGCCTGGGGTCTGTCTGCACCACCGGCGCGGTGAGCACAGCCCTCGGTGCACTCGAGTGGCAGAAGAGCGTTTCCCCGCGTGAGGCGGGTCGCTGAGCACCGGGGCGCGTCCGAATAACAGGTGTCCTTTGATGGAGCCTCTGAGGCGGCAAGCGTCCTGTCTGTGAGTCTGTCAGGAGGTCGAGGCTCTTGGCACCCAGCCAAGGAGGCACCACCCTCTCTAATGCTTGGGGTGGGGTCGCTCCCATCGCTTTCCACTGAAAATCAGGGTGCTGTGTTATTTACCTCCCAGAGCAAATTCCTGCACGTTTTCCCGACTGTTACTTCAGTGGCGGGTCCCGACCCTGCTGGGCTGATGGGCTGATGGCGACCACGAGTGCAGCGTGGCTCCGGGGAGGGAGGCGTCCAGCCCACTGCCCAGAGGCAGCGCCCTGCGGGCCTGCAGATGTTTCAATTCCCTTGTCTGTCCGATGAGAACATTCAAGGGAGGCTCCTTCCCACGGGACTGAAGTGTATCCACAGACACTTGGAAGTGCTGCTCGGGCTCACTTGCAGTGAAAAGGTGCACGGGAACCCCTGAGGCCCCTCCTTGCAAGGTGCGCACCTTCTCAGGGCGCCCGCTGTCCTTGCAGGGAAGTCTCTGGGGGAAGCGGGTTGGGACGGACAAGTTTAGGTGCAAGAATGTTGACAGGCTGCATCAGAATGTTGCCGACCGGGGAACGACCCAACTGCCCAGACGGGCGTCACGGGTGCCGGTAGAGGGACACGGCGCCGAGTACCACGCGGAGTCCTGAAGTACCGCGAACGTTCCATAGCTTCGCACGCTCGTGACACGATGGCAGTGTAGGGCGGGGGTAACACCGCGCCTCCTGCTAAAATCTCGCCAACGTGGTGCGAACTGGGTCCCGCTTGCGCCCTTGCCTGTGGACGTGAGCGCTTTTTCTCTCCGTGTTCTCTGTAAAGATCTTGTGTGACTTTCACAACCGTAACGGGTGGGAAGTGACCAGAAATGAAGGGCCCCTCCCCCTCAGCTTTGCTCTCAGTCGCAGAAGGGAGTCATGCTGCCTTCACGTCTGACCTGTAAAATGTACTCACTTATCAAGGAAGCCTTTACACTGGGGAGGCTTAGCAGTGTTTTTCCAACAATTTGGTAAAATACCGAGAATGTGAAGTACTATTCCAAACCTCGGAACAGTTGGATAAATAAAAGTTCAACAGGGGAAAAGCCCTTAATTTATTAGGCTGCTTCACGTTACAAAAGGAAGGAAAGGAAACGAATTCTTCGGACGTTTTCAGCAAATCAGAGGAAAAGAGTTGTAGGCTTTGCAGCAATGTTCCGTGCTCCTCCGGCGTGCTATTAGAAAGTGAGCGGCTTTGTCTTTTATTTATACAGATGCCCCTTTACTGAGAACAGTCTGGCATCTATAGGCGTATAGCCAGGACTTTGGCTGGGCGTGAGAAATGTTCTCAGACTGGCTTAGCTTACAGACGACTCAGCTGCGTAACCCCCTTGCTCAAGACCAGGAGCCCGGCCCCAGGCGGGCCTGAATTTAGGGTTCAGACGATGTCATGGGGTCCGTTTTTCTCCTCCCACGTGTCTTGGCCCCGCTGTCCGCGCTGGTCTGTTCTCAGCAGGGGCCGCCCACAGGCAGAGGCCCCAACGCTGGAGGCTTCGTCTTGGAACCTCCGGTGCACAGACGTCCTGGCAACACTCCCAGGAAGGATCCGACGTCTCGTTTCTGTCCCAGAATAATATCGCTGTGTCCAGAGGCAGGAGCTCCCTGGCAGGTCAGGCTGGGTTGGTGGGGAACAGACAAACCAAGGACGGCCTGCACCGTGACCTCTCAGCCTCGGCTCCCTTGTGTCGGGGGTCATTTTGGGGGCCGTCCTGAGCCTCACAGGATGTCCAGCACCACCCACCCCCCACCCATAAGATGCCAGTGCCCCCCCATATGTAACCAAGACCCTCCAGACGTGGCCAGATGTCCTGGGGAGAGGGGTAGAGGCACCCCACGTGAGAATCATTGTTATCTGATGTCTGCACCCCGAATTCTTGTAGAATAAAGAAAATCACTGTACTTTAGAGCTGAAATGAGGCTTTCCCACTTAGACTTAATCTCAGAGGTCATCTAGTGCTGCTGCATTTATGAGTGAGGAATGTTTAATAACGTCTCAAATACAACTTGGAGGACTAGAGAGGCAAGCTCTGGTTTATTGTACTTGTTTTAGGCCTGACTATTCATTGCAATGAGAGAAAATGTGATCCTGGCTATGCACAGAGGAGAAAACTGTGACCCGGTGTGCAGCTGAGTCAGGAACGGCCCCTCCCCACCTACAAGGCAGCCCCCAGTCCTGGCCAATGACCCCCCCATCGTCCCCCAAAGCCCCAAAATGGGACTTGCAGGAACTAAAAATAGAGATGTTATGGGTAATGAATTCGGCCTGTCTTCTCCCTTCTCCAAGCTAAGTAATTCCAGTTCCGTTAGCAATTTTTCATAAGCTGTAACTGCCAGCACTTTACTCATCTGCGTGGCTGTGGACTGAATCATCCTGAGTCCTCCTTCTCGTGTGGGGTCCAGGGCTGAGCCAGCATTTAAAATTAGTATAGAATTCGCTGAGGCTCCTGTCAGAAGGAGCACACGTTAGACTAGACTCCAACCAAGGTGTCCCAGAGAAAGCTCATGCCCCAAACACCGTCGACTGAGAATGTGCGGAACTCGACACCGTCCGCTTGGCTCTGCTTTGCTGGGACGCCCCATATGGACACGCCAGTCACTGATGGCTACATCGCCTGCCTCAGAATGTAGTCAGCCAGCTTCCCTGGGACGTCCACACTCCATACTGAATCGGCTGGTTGGATCCATGATAGAAACACCTACTGTAGGCAGCCACACAGTGTGGACTGAATTTCCTATTATTGTAAAATAATTTCTTCTCACCCATCCCAGAACTTCCCTTATTACTCTCTCCCTGTAAGGTATGGGCCAGGCACTTGTGATGCAAAAATTCCTGTCATGGAGGAGCCTCTGCTCTTACAGGGGAAGCAGACCAATAGACAGGTATCAGGTGTGATGGGGCAGGCGGGCGGGTGTGATGGGGCAGGCGGGCAGGTGTGATGGGTAGGAGGGCAGGTGTGATGGGGCAGGCAGGCAGGTGTGATGGGGCAGCGGGCAGGTGTGATGGGGCAGGCGGGCAGGTGTGATGGGGCAGGCGGGCAGGTGTGATGGGGCAGCGGGCAGGTGTGATGGGGCAGGCGGGCAGGTGTGATGGGGCAGGCGGGCAGGTGTGATGGGGCAGCGGGCAGGTGTGATGGGCAGGCGGGCAGGTGTGATGGGGCAGGCGGGCAGGTGTGATGGGTAGGAGGGCAGGTGTGATGCGGCAGCATGCAGGTGTGATGAGGCAGGCGGGCAGGTGTGATGGGGCAGGAGGGCAGGTGTGATGGGGCAGCAGCCAGGTGTAACTCCAGGCATTCAGGCCATCGTGATGCACTCCCCTTTGCTACATGCTCTCATTGGTGTAGTGTCTCCTTCCTCCAGGTGTGCCTACATCTGTCATCCCTAGTCCTGTGGAGACTGGTGCTTGGCAGGAGCACAAAGTTCCTGAAGGAATGCAGGAATGGCATTGAGCTCCCTAAGAAGTGATGCAGGGATGGCTGCAGTCCAAATGCATTTATTTGGCCAAGAAAGGGGAAGGGAAGGGAGGTCTGTTTGCTGGGAACACGCTCCCACTCAGGATTCTCTTCTGACACGGGACTTGCCTTCCTCTTTGCGTCCCTCACTCTTACTGGTTTGCTGACTCTGCTCTAACCTATTCTCCAGACGTACCTGCCTCTCTACCCACACATTTTTCTGACGATCCCTGGTGACTTCTAATGGTCTTGTCACCCTTAGAAAGTCCTGTGTCTCTGAGCGTGTACAGACTCCCTTCTCCTATTCTGTGCCCATTTGCCAGGTGACAATGGTCCAAGGAGGGGAGCTCTTCGAGGAGGGAGGCCTTTCTGCAACCATCCCTCCGGCATCCTAGCAGCTCGAGGGAGACCTAGGGTTCGGAGTCAGAGGCTTCCCTGTCATTACATCCTTGTTGGACACCGAGTTTAGACCCAGGTGGCTGAAAAGCACAGTGCACAGAAAACGAAGCAAAACAAAAACTATTGTTTTCATGACGCCAGCGCTAGAATGCAGAGTTGCTAGAATGTTCCGAGCTGGCCGCTGGCACTGGGGGCTAGCTGGGGAACCTTGCTGTATGCACAGGCACACGTGTTGCTGCGCCAGGTCCTGTCCTGTGGGGCTGGGACCCGGGGGGCCCCCTGCTGGGTCAGAAGCCCCGCTCTGTGCTCGGCCGCAGCTCCCAGGTGACGCTGGACGGGGCCCTGAGCCTCGTGTAGGGATGGCCGAGCGTCCTGGGTGTATGCAGGGCACTTAACCTCCAGTGGTGCCTGTTCGCACAGCGACTGCCCCGGGTGGGGGCACGGGCTTGAAGCAGAGGTGAGGGGAGCCGGGGAGTCTGCCCCCATTGCTGGCAGCTGCACCACCTGGGCTGACTCTGGAACCACATCATCTAATACGTGACTGTGTTTTGAAAGGGAGGCTTCTGGGGAAGTGTGGTTTTGCTCAGACTGGCCGTGGACGTCTGGTCTGTCTGCTCCTTTCCTCTCGAGCGGGGAATCCTCAGGGGCCCCTCCCGTGCCGGGCATTTGATGGTAGGTTCGGGAGGGACTGCCCCACATTCGGGGTCTGCGGTACCCGCCGGGCGGTGTCCCGGGAACAGACCCTGGCTGAGTCCGTCCCTTGGTCAACATGCAGTTCTGGAGACATTATTTAGGGAACAATCACGGCGTCGCAGAGGCTTGAAAGGAAGAGGCCTGGTATTTGAACGGTTTCCCTGCTCACTTAGTTTCCTGTATTTGCTCTGGAAGGACTGGAAAATCCCCCATCTCTCCACACCCACAAGCCGGAGATTACCAGAGCCAAAAATACAAAGATGCCCCACAGTTTCCAAGCAGGTCCAGCGCAGCGATGGAAGGCGTCCGCTGAGGCCTCCCCGGACACCGCTCGTGGGAGCTCTTCAGACAGCCAGAGCAATTAGAGAAACCACTGCTGTGGAAAAAATGCCACATGCCGCCAGCTTTAAATTCTCCTTCTTTCTCAAAAAACAAAAACAAAACCAACCCCGATATTTCTTTTTTCTCAATTCGAACTCTGGCCAAGGTATAAAACTGAAAATTTGGATTTTAGAAGGAAGAGCAGCAGCCCACCGGTTCGAGAGTGATACCAGGTCTTGGGAAGACGAGTGTCATTATGAAACATGGCGGAGGGAGACAGTCCCTCGGTATGAGCTGGTGCCCTGCACGCCTTCCAGATAGAACTTCCCAGAGTTACGACCTTCCTTACAACAGCAGCTGTGCCAGGAGAGGCCACGCCCTCAAGACCCGGCGCCTGGGGCAGGGGTGCGGGGGGCGTGTGTCCTTTGTGCCCCCCCCCCCGACCCCTCAAGGTCCCTCCCCTCTCAGAAACGAAACATCCGTTTATCGGCAACGAGAATATCTGAACCAGCTCTGCTCAGTGTCCCCTCCAGGGGACACACGCGGGCCCTAGCATCGTCCCCGCTGACCAAGCCCATCTCAGCGCAGCCGGAAGGCAGCCCGAGCTGTGCGGTGCCCAGGAAAGGTCAGCGTCCGGTCAGACGAAGAGCTTGTGGGCCCAGGACTGCACGTTGGGGAAGCTCGCTGTGGAGAGCCTTCCCTGGGGAGGTGAGCTGTGGGCTTGAGAGCCAGGGCCCATCACTGGGGCCCAGGCGCCGGCCTGGAGAGCGCTGCTTCCTTGGCAAATGGAGGCTCGAAGGGGTTCTGGCTTGTAGCGTTGTGTTGTGTCGTGATCAGCGGGGTCTGTTGGCTCAGTTCTGAAACCAGGGATGCTGACCAATTTGAGAAACACCAGGCCAGGCGCTAGCCTGGCCGTGTGCTGTGAAAACCAGTTCCAGAAGGCCAGCAAGATTCAGACCCGATTACAGCTGTCCCCCGGCTGTGGTCAGCGGCACGGCGGCATGCACGCTCCCCCTCAGTGAAGCCCCGAGGCAACAGCAGGGTTTGCAGCGGGAGCTCCAGGGATGTCCTGTCAACCAGGGCTGGGTGGGGCGGACCGTTTGGCGTGAAGCCAAGCATCCTGTTTGCAGGGGGAGTTCCCATCATCCCTGTGGTTTGCTCTGTGCGTGTGTGCTGGCGAACGTTCCAGAGACAGCTGAAAACCAGTGTGAGTAAGAGGAGACGCAGGCTGGGCACGCGGGTGGGAGGGAAGGGGAGGACAGGGCCAGCGAGTGGAAACATGGGTGGGGGCGGCTACAGGCCCTCAGGCCTCGGGCCCTCCTCCAGCGCAAAAGGGTTGTGCAGCCCCCAGGGTCTGAGCCTGTCGGAAAAGCCGGGCCCGGGTGCTGCCCGGACCACACAATTAGATTCTCCACTTCACAGACCCCGGGCGACCCAACCAAGAGCAGTCTTCACTCCCGCCGCTGAAGTCTGCCCTCTCGACATGTATTTGCTTCTATCAAAAGAAGGCGGGATCCCAAGCGGCCATAAAGAGGCCAGCAGAGCAGGCCAGCCACGGGCAGAACAGGCAGCACGGCCGTGTGGACGGAGAACCTTTGCTTACTTAATATCTGTCCAGGGCAGGCGTGGGTGCGTCCGCGCAGCGGGGTCCCTGGGCTGCGGGGCCGGTGCGGAAGCAAGGTGGTCGTCACCAGCCGTTATGAGAAATTAGCTTTCGTACACTTACGACGTCAGCGGTGAAGCAGGAGGCTGATGAGTCCATCACTGCTGTCCTGCCTTTTGTCATCTGTGCTCTCGAGGTTGTCAGGCCTGGAACTGGCCCCAGGTCAGGGCACTCACAGCGCCAAGGCCAGCAGACGCTGCCCGCCAGCTCCCAGCCCAGCCCTGGGTGTTTTCCAGCACAGACCGTATCTGGAAACGTGGTCCTGCCCAGGAACAGGCTGGGGAAGAGTCCATGATGACACACTGACCCTGGAGCTGTGTTTCCCAAGGAGCATGGCCGGGTACCCTGGGGGCAGCCGGCCACCCGTTAGCATAGACAGCACACCCCCGGCCCCCCAGCACCACCCAATTTCCAGGTGAAGTTTTCACAAGTGACCACATTAAATGTAAGGGGACTGTCTGGAAAAATGTTAGGAGCTCGCAGGTTCACTGGTCAGGGGGTGGGGCAGCTCCCAGACCACAGAGCCCCAGGCCGATTGGCCGTATGCCGTGAGGGTGGCCGGGCCCTCCTCCCAAAGGACCCCCAGTGAGAGGGTGCAGTCCTGGGGGTCTCTGCACCCCGACCTCCAGCAGCTCCCGGAGGGAGGGACCGGCGGTCTGGTCCTCCTGATGCACTAGGCAGGGCGTGACCCCGGGGCTGAGCGCCGGCACTGAGCCCTGGCACAGAGTGCACCCCTCCCGTGGGTCTCTGCTGAGCTCCTCCACCGGGGAACACAGTTATAACATGTAAAACCAGACTCAAAACCAGTTCCATCATGAAGTTCCTGCCGCTTGAATGTCTGACCCCAGTGTCCCCTGTGCTGCCTCCGGCCTGGGGTCCCAGCCAAAGTTGTCAGAATCACGTGGGAGAAGCCCAGCGGCTCTATGCCTGTGCCTTTGGGGCGTCTTTTCCCTTGGATGCTGTCAGGAGGATGCATTTCCCACCAGAAGCCACAGAAGATTGGCCCCAGCAGCCGCTGCCAGACACCTGCCACCAGGGGCCAGGAGACAGGATGCAGGGTCACTCCAGGACACCGAGCAGACAGACGCCTCTCCCGCCGCAGCCTCGTCTGCCCTGTGAGGAGTACTGGCTGGCTTCTTCGTCCGCAGAACATCTTCCAAGAGCAGGTCTTCCTCACGTGTGGCTGTGCGTCCAGCATGACCGGCACCAAGAAAATGTCTCTTAAATGTATGAACGGGTAAGAATTGTGCAAAGCGCTGGATGTAACGTAGCAGTCCGGGGGCATGGACGCTCTTGTTGCTGACAGGGGTCCTGACACGGGAGGCAGGAGTTGGTGGGAGAGGAGCGGCGGGACCCAGCCCTGCAGGAAGCTGTCCACAGAGACCCTGTAGACACAGCTGGCTGGCGGGCTCACTGTCGTCCGCGGTGGCCTCCCAATTTCGCAGTTCACTGGGAGTCACAGCCGGAAGCTTTAATAAGAGTGTAGCTCTCAGGGTCACCGCCGTCCTCAGCCAAGGCTGGACACAGCGGCCCCTGCGGCCCTGCAGCGTCTTTGTGTCCACAGACCCCTCCCACACGGCGGTACCTGGATGATCGTGGCACCGGGATTCTGGAGCCCAGGTGGGTGAGCAGGACCCGTCTCCGCGGGCTGACTACTGTTCCGGGGGTGAAGACCCACCTCGGGCTCCCTCCCTGGGGCACGCCTGACCCCCGCGTCTAGGCCCCATGCCTAGCGCAGTAGACGTGGATGGTTCTTCTGGCCCTGAGCGCCCCTCTCCTGCAGGCCGGCACGTGCCCTTGAGAACATGGCTGGCCCTCTGCAGCCGACCATGCTCCTCTGAGGGGGCTGTTGCTGTGTCTCACCTGGCCGAGGGTCTCCGATGGGTCCTGGCGGGACAGGCTTCTGCTGGGAGCCGGGACAGCCGGCAGTTGACCTCAGCCCGGGAGGCACGTTCCTCCTCCGCGGGGTGGGAGCGGGGCGTGCGGAGGCCAGGAGAGAGGCAGGTCCCGCGCCAGTGCGGCAGGGTGACGCATCACCGAGCACCTGGGCTCAGCGGCGGCCACGGACACTCACCCTGCGTCGGGTCTCTGGTCTGGTGTCGGTGCATGGCCCTCAGACGCCCCTGCTTGTGTGGACGGGACCCGCAGCTCCCCGTGGACAGGCTGATTCGGAGCAGACGCTCCATCAGTGTTTGCTGAGCGGAGCTGAACGTATCACTTCTACGCAGGCCGGCTGTTCCTGCCCGAGGCTGCTTCACGCAGACACACGTCTCCCTATAAATAGACGACAGATCCACGTCCCACGTGAGAGGAGCAGTTGGCTGCTGTCACCGTGGGGCTCTTGGTTTCCGCCTCGCTTAAATAACAGAAGAGCCAACCACCCAGCTCTCCTGGCCACTAGCTCCCCATATTTACCGTCTTGAATCCCACCCCCGGCCCCATCTGTGCAGCCCCCATCCTCACAGGGCAGCCATGTCTGTGGACACCCTCAGCACAGGGCCCACCTGGGCCACGGAGGAGGGCCACGGAGCCGGTGGGCATCCCCGCTGTCGGTCGGGTTCCCCTCCTCTGGCCGTGCGAAGTCCTGGGGCCTCTTCTGGAGTGGGGGGGGGGAGGTGGGGGAGCCCCCTAAGCCGCATTCTTGAGCGTGGTGGGGTCTGGTCGTCAGACACCCAGGCAGCAGGGATTAAAGACCTTGGGTTCAAGGTACTGGATGGATTCGCTTTGCTTTCAGCCTCCAGCACAAACCAGCCGGTTGGGCTCTCCCTGCCAGCCTGGTTCTGCTCGCCCAGAACTTCCCTCCACGTGCATCTGTTCCAACCCTCGTTTCCGTGCCCCAGGGACAGAGGGGCCAAGGTCAGGGCATGGAGCCAAGGTCACCCCAGATGACAAGGCCTGACGGAGCCCTGAAGCGCCCACTCCTGGCGCTGGGTGGGCCCCTGGCTTCCTCAGGCAGCAAGCTCAGTGCCTGTCGGGGGGGCCCTCCAGATGGGGTGAAGCTCCCCTTGGGTGGGCAGGTGTCCCTCCCGGAACCGTGGCCAGCGCCACTGGCTCATGCCCCCCCCCCACCCCATGAAAGGGTTTGTTGTTGGCGTGAGCTGCCTTGCTGTTTTCGGGGGCGCCGCAAGCGAGATCAACCAGCAGGTGTTGGAGGGATTTCAGGATAGGACACAAGACGAAGCCTGTGCCCGTGTCCAGGGCCCCCTGGTCTCCCCAGGCCTTGCTCACACGGCCTACGGAACGGCTGGACTAGCCGACAAAGTCTGGTCAAGATCTGCAGGCCCGCGGGGGAGACTGGTAACTGCGGACAGTGGTAGAGGGAGCCGCGTGAGGGCTGCGTCCGGGCCTTCTTTCTCTTTTCAAAATGAACATATGTATTTATAGTGTAATATATGCAAACAAAATGTAAGTCCGCATGTGTGTGTGGGCTTCGTATTTATACCTTTTTCTGTTGCCGAAGTGGAAAACCACTGCTAAATATAGATACACCCTCGTGTAAGTCATATATATGGGTTATGCTGTGTTCAGCATGTTTCTTAATATTTTACATCTTCAATATACTTCACAGAACATTGATATTTTTATTTTTTAAAACATTGAATAAAAATCCTTACGGTTATGCTTGTGTGAGCTAGTCTAGCAAAGGTCCTCAAATTTTCTCTTCTCGAATAGTCTTCGCAAAGAAAGATCACTCTGGAGCATTGCAGCCTGGCCCAGTCTGCTTCTCCCACAGCCCCCCCCCCAGCACGGCTCCCCCAGGACAGGCTCCCCCACCAGGACCCGCTCCCTCTTCCGGGACCCTCTCCCTCCCCCAGGACCCTCTCCCTCCCCTAAGACCCTCTCCATCCTGCAGGACCTTCTCTCTCTCCCAGGACCCTCTCCCTCACCCAGGACCAGCTCCCTCCTCCAGGATCCTCTCCCTCCTCCAGGATGCCCCCCCCCCAGGACTCGCTCCCTCCTCTAGGACCCTCTCCCTTCCCCAGGACCCTCTCCCTGCTCCAGGACCCTCTCCCTTTCCCAGAACCCTCTCCCCCTCCCAAGACCCTCTCCATCGTCCAGGACCCTCTCCTTTTCCCAGGACCCGCTCCCTCCCCCAGGACCTGCGCCCTCCTCCAGGACAGCCCCCCAGGACTGGCTCCGTCCTCCAGCATGTCCGCTGCAGGCTGTCCCCTCTCGTGATTGCCTTCCTGACTGACCCTCCTGGTTACCCACTGAGTCCCCGCCATCATCATCATACTGGGTCCTTGTTGGTTTCTCGGACGTCCTGAGACACCCTCCCCACACCCTAGAGCTCTGGGGGAGGGGCGGGAAGTGCCCCTGCCCTTCGTGCATCTTTAGCTTTTTCACTTAAGAGTGACCCGCACAGTCACCCGCTTGCCGTTTGCCGAGAGCCGCGCTGGGTAGTCGGGAGGCCCTGACACCCAGCTCGGGAAAACACCGGACCCCGCTTTTGGCAGTGGACACCCCGGCCTGACGTTCAGGAAGTCTTGCAGGATAGAGATGCGTGGCTATTCATCCAAGCTGCTTTCCAGCGTGACCGTGACGGGGTTCAGAGCCCCGCCCGAGTCGTTCAGGCGACAAGCGCTAGGTTTCCATGCTCGTGGCCGATGAGACATCGATTCACTCTCTCGGGTGCCATTTCTGTATCTGTCTAGCTTGGGAGGTGCTCCCCGCCGAGTGCATCCAGGCCACGCGATGTGGTCTGTGGCTGAGCGGCAGCACCCACGGAGGCCACTTCTGTGAGCGGCATCCCTGGCAGGTGGCTGTGTCTCTGGACCCGACCATTTGGCAAAACCCCCAGCAGCGGTGGCTACAGGTAGACATCGTCAGTGTGTGGAAGTACAACAAGCCCTAGGGGGTTTGCAGAGTGCCCGAGACCCTCTCCCAACACACTCATGAAAATTGGGTAGAAAGCGGGCCCACGCCGCTCCAACCCAGACCTTAGTGTCCACGTCTCCACGATGACACAGCTGACACCAGGCCCCTCCTGCGGGTGTGGGAGGGCACAGCGCCCTGTGGGGGCTCCTGTCCCGGGGACAGCAATGACTGACCATGAGGACACAGGACTCCTCACAAGTGTCCAGGTCATGACAAAGACAGACTGAGGATGGCACAGACTGGACGGGGTGTGGGACTCGGGGGGGGCAACGGGAGCTCCCGGGTTGGATTCTAGAACAGAAAAAGGATGTCGGTAGAGGGTCAGCCGACACAGGAATGAACCGTGCCTGCAAGCCCAGGCCGTCCAGGCTGTCTTCAGGCCTTCTTGAGGGAGGGAGCAGGGCGCCGTCTCCTGCGCTCCCGCTGCCTCGCCCATGACAGACATCCACAGCTCAGCGCTGGACCCCGCGGGGAGGACGCCCTCTGACGGGAGACCGAGGCCCCACCCGGACAGCAGGCTTCTCTGGTGCTAGAACGGTCCGGCGAGGTGGGCGCCTGTGGGTCCAAGGTGGCAGGTTTGTTTCCGCCCCACTGGGACAGGGACGCTGAGGGAGCGGATGAAGGCGCTGCCATGACCAGCCACGTCCGCGGCACCGCGCTCACCAGGGACGCTCCCCAGAGCTGCTTCCTCCCGTCGGCTGCCGTGAGCACCTGTCCTGGGCTCTGGTCTGCGTTTGCGTTTTCAGACCAAAGGACTTTCTCAATCAAGGAAAAGATGATGTCACATGTCCTGTTTTGTGCATGGAAAGTACCTAGCGGGATATTTAGGCTGGCGATGGTTCGAGTGTTACTGTTACTACTGTAGCTGTTGTTTCTGTTCTCTTTTTTAGAAATTTCTATTTTAATTCCAGGGCAGTTAACATAGTGTGCAGCGAACAAGGTACAGCCCGACACCCGTCACCCGGTGCGCGTCACAGCAGCGCACTCCTGCTCCCCGTCCCCTGTCCCCCCCGTGCCCCGCCCCCCTCTGGGCACCACCAGGGCAGTGCGTGCTGTGTTGCAAGAGTCTCTTGGTTTCTCGTTCTTTTTATTATTTACCCGGGAGCCTTGTCTTCAGACTGGGTCCTGTGTGGACATCCAGACCCTGAACAGACAGAGGACGAGCGGGTCTTTTTGGGAGGGGGCCCAGGTGGGGCGCTGCCGTGCCGATGGCTCCTCACCTTCCTGCCCTGGGTCCCCACCAGGCCCTGCGGGAGCCCAGGGCAGCCTCCCGCCTTCTCTCCTGAAGCCAGAAGCCGCGTCCTTGCCTGCTGTCACCCACGCTTCCCATGGGCAGATAGGAAACCTCTCCGGGGGCGCAGGTGCTGGGATGCGGCAGAGGGAGGCCGGGGCCCTGACCTTCAGGAGCTGGTCAGAGGGTGGTCAGGGGGCAGGAGGACGAGGGCCGCGGAAACACTGTGAATAATTAGTGCCATTCTGGGACAGTGTCTGCACGTTTGCTTCTGGAGCACGAGCCAGTCACTGAGCTCTTCCTGCCGGCGTGAGGCCCACACTCCAGGCCTCAGGACTGAGGCGCCTGCGTCCCTTCCGCGTCCAGGGAGCGCAGAGCTGGAGTCACTTTGAACACGGAAGGGTCTGCTTTGTGCCCGAGGTCTGTCGCTTGTGCTGCTGGCTGGCTGGGCTTCATCTTGTTGGGGGGGTGGTTCCCCCTCACCCCCCAAGTTCAGACATAATCATTACCAAATACTGGAGGAGGAGCCCTGACCAGGTCAGGGCTAGACTAACAGTCTTAGTCCCTGCTGTGTGTGGCCTGGGCGCAGCGGCAAGGGCTCCGCAGGCCCCGAGGGGCGGCGGGGAGCGCGGTCTGGGGAGCGCCTGACCCCCGCTCTGGCCCAGGCTGCGCTGCCTGGGGAAGGAGGTTGACTTCTCTGAGACTTAGCTTTCTGAGACGCACCGTCCCCTGGGCTCTCTGGGGTCCCTGTCTCCAGGGCTGGGGTGCAGGCTGGGAAACAAGTCTCTTAGCAGCGTGGCCGCGTGCACGCAGTGGGGGCCGTGTGTCTCCTGACTGCTCACCCTCCCGAGGTCGTTCCAGGCAGCCAATCAGAGCTGACCCCTCAAACAGTCACGTTTGCTAACATGCGACCCCTCAGTACGTGACTGCTGTGCCCCCGTGAACGACCTTCACTGCAGACTGAGCTTCTGGGCCTGTGTAAACGGACACATCAGAGAAATTGCATCTGCTTCAGGGAACGGTTTGTAACAGAACAGCTCTGGGTCCACTCCGGTCTGTCCCAGCGCACGGAGCCGCAGAAGTCCTAGGGTACCGCTCGCTCCGCAGAACCGGCGTGTGCCGAGGTGCTGGGCGCAAGGTCCGCGCTGAGGAAGGCCCCTCCCTCCTGCACGCTCGGCAAAGGGCCGCACATGCCTAAGAGAATAGTAATATTTTTTAAGATTTATCATTTATTTATTTGAGAGCAAGAGAGCACAAGCGGGGGAGCAGGAGAGGGAGAAGCAGGCTCCCCACCGAGCAGGGAGCCCCATGTGGGGCTGGAGCCCAGGACCCCGAGGTCATGACCTGAGCTGAAGTCAGACGCTTCACCGACTGAACCACCCAGGCGTCCCAGAAAAATATTTTTAAAAAATAAGGCAGCTTATTCACGGTTACCGCGAGGGAAGAAACCCCAAGTGCACAAGGCAGGTGCAGCGGGACTCCGCGTTTTCGGTTTGCGTGGCGCCGAGCGGCCGAGCCAGCTTCTGCTTATTCCGTCTCCCTCAGGTTGTCTCGGCGCCACGTGGCAGGAGCAGCCGGGTTTCGGGGTCGCGGTCCACGGTCCGGTGCTCACACACAGGAACGAAACATCGGGGTTTGGGAAGCGCGTCCAGAAGAAGGGACCGACCTGGAGCAGAAAGAGCAGTAAACATCTCACCCGCGTTCCCCTCGTCAGCAGGAACTTGAACAGCGTCTCGTTATTAAGACTCGCGGTGCCCCTGTGCCTCCCGTTGTGTGTGGGGGAGACAGTGAGGGGTGAAGAACACACAGAACCCTCCGCCTCGCCCCGCGGGACCACATGCTCCCGACCGTCCCCGCCGGGCTCGGAGCAGAGCGGATGCAGGAGGAAAGCCCAGCCCACCTGCCCCAGGACGACGGCAACGTCTGGCCTACGGCCAGTTCTCCAGCTTCCTTTTCAGCAAAGATGATGCTTGCAGGCAGCGGGCTGGGCAGCAGCTGGGGCAGACCCTCGGCTCTGTGCCGCCCCAAGAAATGCTGCTGGGCACCTCCGAGCGTTTCCCCTGCGACCCAGCGCCTGGCCCGCGCTCGGGGAACAGGGAGTGTTGGCGGATCCATCATCCCGTCAGAGTGGGCCACCTCATCTGGAATTGAGCCCATCTTCAGAGAAGAAGGGGAGAGGCCAAGGAGGGGCCCCACGGGCTCTGGGGCAGCAGACACCCCCGTCCGCCTCCTGCAGGCCGAGTGGCCGGCGTAGGTCAGGGCCTCCCCGAGTCCTGCTCGAGTCCTCCACCTGGGGCAGGGGCGCTTCTGCGGGGGACCAGCCCTCTCTGCGGGGCTGATGGGGCCCATCGGGGCGACCCAAGGGGTAGGGGCTCCCCCAAGCTCCTCGCCCCATGTGGCGTGACCCTCAGTCAGTCCTGACCTTGAGCCCGAGGCTTCGCTCCCTGCAGCGCAAGCAAGAAGCCAGGACACCCCCTCTGAGTTCTGCGTCTGAATTCCAGAGTGACTTTTCTGGAGCGCTGTCACCTCCGTGGAGAGGACGGAGCCAGAGCAGCGGTCCTGAAGATGTGCTGCCTCACCGCCTCCCCTTCACGTGACAGGTCGTGTCATTCCCTTGCGGGACTCGGAGAACGTGCCTGTCAACTCACGTTACAGGTGGAGCTTGGAAGCTATGGCCAAACACTTCGCGCGGTTGTTCCGTTCTGGGCCACGCTGTGGCCGGAGCTCATATTCTCCCACCCGGCTCGGCAGTGGCGAGCTTAGTGCCTGCAGGAAATCGGCTCTTGCGTGAATAGGAAACCAGTCGACTCCCGGGCGGCGTGCACACGCGTGTGTGCTTGTGCCCATGTGGGTCTAGAGGGGGTCCGTACGACCCACATCTGACCGAGCCAGCATCAGACCGTGGGACGGCGGGAGGGAGCTCAGGGGGAAGGCGCAAGGTAATCAGTGAACCAGCCGCGTGGGCGTGGCCGAAGCTACACCACAGAGAGCGTGTAGACGGTCAAGCCCCAGGGCTGGGCCCACGCGTGCTCTGCAGACCTTCCTCACGGGCCCGAGACCGCAGAAGCAGGCCTCTGGAGAAGACTCGGGCGGGTGAGCCGCGGCATCCCAGATGCTCTGCCGGGCAGGCGCGGACCGCCGGGACGCCGCGGCTCGTCCCGGGGGAGCAGCGGGCCACGTAACGTCGGCCACGTGCTGTGGGACCACGGGCTGGGAACAGACTGGAAATTAAGAAAAAGCAAACGTGGTCTCCACCGCAGAGGCTGAGAAACCGAGCCGAATACTTGGTATTTCTTCTTTTGTTAGGAGTACAGTTACCTTCTACTTTATTTGATAGGTTTGACTCCATTCCTTCCTGGGTCTTAATCCAAGATGGGGAGCAGAACGCGATCGGTGCAAACTGCCGGGTTGCAGGAAGGCGTCGTGCTGAACATCCCACAACCAAACACCGTGTAACACGTCGTGTTCGAAGTCAGCAACCTTGAGAGGCCGGGATTGGGAAGCAGCCGGGACAAAACGTCCCGGAGGCACGTCATCACCCAGCAGCCAGGACGGGGCGGCGTCTGCGGGTCCTGGTCACCACGCCTACTGGGCGTCCCAGTGTTGGCCCTCGCCTGCCTCCCATCCAGTGGCCTGAGTTCTTTCTGTTGGAAACGCCAGAGCGTGCACTTGCCCGCCTGCCCACAGAGCAGGGCTCCAGGGTCAGGGCCTCCTGTCTGCTGCTGATCCACAGTGGGACCTACCAGGTTCCTGTGGAGACTCACACGCTTCGTGCTGAGGGCGGGGCTGCTGCAGGGAGGGTTGCCCCACGGGTGCGTGTGGGAGTGTGCAGTGCACGCGTGCGTGTGTGCAAGCATTGTGAGCATGGGGGAGTGTGCAGTGCATGCGTGCAGACGTTATGAGGAGGGCATGGTGCCCCTTGCGAGGCACCTGGAGAATGGCTGTACTCCCCAGGGGCTTTCTCCTTTGCTCCTCTGTGTGCGTGCATGAACGGGGGCTCGGTGGCACCACCCAGGAGCTGGATGGAAACGCAAAGCCAGGCCCCCGGGCCCTCGGAGTCGGGTTGTGTTTTGACAAGCTCCTGGGCTCGTGTGCACCTGAGGCTGGTGGAGCGGAGGGGCAGGGGCCCCAGGGCAGCTTCTCTGTGCTACAGGACGGTGGCAAACAGGAGGGGATGTGATTCTGTGGCGCTCAATGTTGACTCCCTGCCACCTTGATGTGCAGACTGAGTCTCGAGTCTGGGTGGTGCTGCTGGTCCTGGAAACAGCCAGGCCCCAGTCCTTGCTGGCCCATCTCGCTCGGTGCTGCCCACACCGTGGGGATGGTGGGGTTTGGGGTCCTGCGGCGGCCCGTCTGCTGTACCTGCCCCCTCCTTCAGGACCAGGAACATCTCCCCTACCCTGTCCCCCAAGGAATGGTCTTCACCGGCACTGAGGGGCAGAGCAGCGGGACGGGGAGGAGATGCCTTGTCCGTTCCTGCAGCTCTGGCTCGGGGATCCGCGCAAGGACAGTGATGCGGCCCCCACGGCCCCCCCGTGCTCCGGGCAGAGCTCTGCCTCCCCTGCAGGGAGATCGTGGGGCTTCATTTACCGAAGACGAGCCGAAGACAGAGCAGATTTTATCAGCAGGTTGGGTAGGGTTGAAGAGCATGAAATTTCCACTCCTGATTGTGGGTCTACAGGGAGTTGGTTTAATTAAACAGAACGTTTCTTAAAAGCATCTGAAAGCAACAGCGGTGTTGACTCAGACCTACTGAGCCCCTGTTAGGAAGGGGGGCTCCTCCTGAGACCCAGGAAGGAGCCCGGGAAAGGCTGCCTGGAAACCACCCTCCATAGGAACTCAGTGTGGGGGGGGGGCGTGTCCCCAGCGTTGGGGGGTCGACTCCGGGACACCCGCACAGCAACGTGGCCAGAAGGAGAGGGGCTCTGTGGTCAGAGGTGTGCCAGGAAGAAGGTGCAGAGGAAATGAAGTTTGCGTGTTGTCCGGGCTGTGGTGGAGGCAGGTCTGTCCCGTCTCAGGGACACTGGTAACCGTGCAGGAGGGACTGGGTGACTGGGTCCTGTCGCACTGGATTCCCGCTGACACGGAGCGGGGTCATCGGGCTGCGCGTGCAGAGCTCACCCCGGGAGTGAGCCCTGTGGTTTGTGACCCCCTGTGACCCCAGGAGTGGACTCAGGAGTCTGGCTCCGACGCACGAAAACCCTACCAGGCAAGGACGGTGGCTCACGTCCTTAACTTGTACCTTCTTCAACTTTTCATGCACAAATTGTTTTAGATCCAGAAAATGCAGAATGCACTGCTCTGGCATTTGGAGTGACGGGAGGTGGCCCGTGTCGGGCACGGTGCACACGGGGGCTCGGAACTCCTGCACAATCACGACGCATCTTGCCAGCAGGTGCCCGGGAGGAGGGGAGATTTCAAATGGCTTCAGAACCCTGTCCTTCTTGCTGTCTTAGGACACAAGGAGTTCCCTTCGTTCCCTTCTTCCCTCTTTCAAAAGTTCTGACTTTCCAGAGAATCAGGCTTTTTAAAGGAAGTGCCTGTTAATGCCCTTGACAAATCTGGGGCCCACCCCCAGGTGGTTGGTCCTTGGGCTGCAGACGCCAGCCCCTCCCTGACTCCCAGACAGTGCCAGCCTTCCCCCCTCTGGCATTGCACGCAGGCTTCTGACGGAGATCTGTTCTCACGCTATCGACGTCACTCGATGGTGGCTTTTCACGGAGCGCTGACGTCCCGGCTTCCTTTCTTCACTGTCAAACTCAAAAAATCAATTTTTAGAAACCAGTTATAACAACAGCAACAGAAATAAGCGCTGGGGCTAGGATCTTGGCCAAGGCCTGCTTTTCCTGTCCTGGCCTCGGAGGCTGGGGGACGGCCACCTGCATTCCAGGTGCTGTGGGTGAAGACGGACGTGTCCGCTGTTCTTGCGACTCTTACGCATTGCCGTTGTGCGTTCCCATTCGGAGAGCCGCATGCGCCCCTCCTGCTGGGTGCTTGGTGACGGGCATCCGGGGCCCAGGAGCAGGGCCCCACCCTCAAACAGGCTAAACCGCCAGTGTGTCCCTCTGGGGACGGTGGCGCCTCCAAGTGCTGGTGCCCCTGCTCCCATGGGGACCGTCCACGTTGCCAAGAAGACCTTGTCTCTGGAAACGGGCAGGTGTATCCCCAGGAGAAGGAGCTTCTGAGGGACGCTTTGGGATCTGTTTTCTAAACCCCCATGTTTGGTAGCCGTGCTGTGTCCAGTGTTGGTGATCCCGCATGGGCTGTGTCCCTGGGGAGGGGGACGCGGCAGGCCCATCCAAAGTGGCCCATGCCAGCGGAGCTCTTTGGTGACGATGACGTGTCATCCACATGCATGAGGACGTTCAGTCCATGAAGTGTGGGAATCGGTCCCCAGAGACTGTTAGGGAAGGCTGGTGGCAGAGCAGGGCTCGTGGGAGGTCCTGCCCACAGACATGGCCCTGCTGACCCGTGAGGGGCCTGGACCTCTGTCCCTGCGGGCTGTGGGCACCGTCGGGCAGGGCCGGGCGGAGCGTGAGCTGCCGTACCCAGGAAGGTGACAGCTTCGTCTAGGAAACCGGGGAACACACAGAATGTTCCCAGCAGCCCACCTGTTCAAGAGCTGCAAGCAGCACCCATCACAAGAATAAACAAATAGAATTCGGAACGCTCCTAGAATGGGGTCCTGGAGAACAGAGGGCATTTATTTTTTTTTATTTTTTATTTTTTTTAAAGATTTTATTTATTTATTCAACAGAGATAGAGACAGCCAGCGAGAGAGGGAACACAAGCAGGGGGAGTGGGAGAGGAAGAAGCAGGCTCCCAGCGGAGGAGCCTGATGTGGGGCTCGATCCCATAACGCCAGGATCACGCCCTGAGCCGAAGGCAGACGCTTAACCGCTGTGCCACCCAGGCGCCCCGAACAGAGGGCATTTATGCCCTGACGGGGACAAATTCCAAAAATATAATGCTACGTGAGGAAAAGAGGATTCCCTCTTAAAATTCAAACTAACATATTGCAGGGAAGACGCACTTGCTCTGAGAGCTGAAAGGAGGACGTCTGAGCCCCCGCGCTGGCAGGTCAGGGGGCTGCTGTTGCCGCAAACGCCGGGTAGTGATACCATCGCAAACCACTGAGTATACACTGACCTCTGTTCCTCTGAGGACGAACGCACTCTTAGACATCTTAATGTGGGGGAGGGGCTTGAAAAATATGGAGTAAGAGAAACTTTTACAAAATTATAAAATGCAAGAACCCGAAGGAAACTTCAGCAGAACCTGGTGGTCTAATAGGGTGCAACGAGACGTGACACGGAGTGGAAGGTTCCAGAGCCCAGGGGCAGGTCTCCAGGCGGACGCCGACAAGCACACAGCTGCAAAGAGGAGATGCTGCAGGGAGGCCCCGCCGGCCCCAGGACTGATGTCCGCGTCAGGAGGGGTGAGAGGGACCGGCGCTCTCAGGAACCGGACCGGAGACCACAGGACGCGACACATGCTTTTCTTCTTAAGACGTGCCAGAGACAGACAGAACTGACATTGCAAGAATCATGAAGTTGTGGTTAAAAAGGACAACAGGGTCTCAGTTTGGAGCCAAATTGGGGCAAATTTTGTGGCGTGGGGGCAGCTGCTCCTCCCACGGAAAAGTGGTCCCTCACACACGTTTGCGCGGAGGCTTTTCTCCGCAGATGACAACAATGGGCACTTCATTCTGCCGTCGCTGCAAATGAGCCCAAATCCCACCTGAAGGGCAGCCGGGACGCGCCTGTGTGCTCACCCGCCCCGGGCCTTGCGGAGGAGCTGGCCTCATCCCGCGCATCTCTGACTTGATGGCATCTCGCTGTTTGTCAGGGAACATTTCAGACACACGCAGAAGGCAGGACTCCGTGTCACCGATGAACCGGGACAGCGTTCTCATCTGGACCTCCATCTGTCCCCGCGGTCTCTATCGTTTCGATCAAGTCCCAGACACGGTATTTCAGAACGTTTCTAACAGAGACTCTCAAAAACCACGTCCTCTAAAGCAAGGGACAACTAGTCATCAGGACCAAGGGTCTAGGCCACGCTCACCACCCCAGCTGTCCAGCTGCGTGCACCCCCTTCCAGTTCTCTCCGATTACCACCCAAACAAGCCGCCACACCCGGATAGCTGATGCGCTTCTCGGCTCATGAACCACTAGGTTCCCCTCCGTGTCTTTTTTTTCCCTTACAAATTATGGCTGTCTTAAGGAATTTCCGAGTCTGGATTTTGGTGTTGGACTTTGAAGATGGAAAGACACAGAGACACCCTCAGTGCGTGTCCCCACGTGGAAGAGGCCAGTCTGTGGCGCTGCACGCCGGGCGTCCTGGAAAAGGGCCACACCACGGGGACAGAAGGACCTTGGTGGTCATCGGGGGATGGGAGGGAGGAAGAGCACAGGATTTTTAGGGCAGCAAAACTACTGCTTGGTGCATAATGGTGGACTCATGACATTACACACTGTCTGCACCCAGAGAACGTACGCCACGTTATCCCGACGTGAACCACGGACGCGTCAGTGTGGGCTCATCAACAGTGACAAGGGCACGACTCTGCTGGGGGACACGGGTGCTGGGGAGGCTGTGCATGTGTGGGGGCTGGAACACTCGGGGAAATCTCCACACCTTCCCTCGGTTCTCTCTAAAAGTCTACTAAAATAACAGCACAAGTGGACTCAAACAGCACGTTGAAATGTTAATGTGGTTGAATTTGGTGGCAGGATTCTAGCAATTTTTCATCATCTTTGATTTGTGTCTGTTAAAAGGTCACAATTAGATTCATTTTAAAAAGGGAAACGATTATAGCAAAGTACAGAAAAGGCTGTTAGGTGATCGTCAGCCTCGGGTGGTGTGATGAGTGAGTCTTGTTTCCTTTTCTGTACTTGAAAGGTTTCCACCTGGGTGGTGCTTCCAAAATAGAAAGCTGTACTTAAAAACCAGGCTGCAGCCTTCCACGTGAGCACGCACGTGTGCAAACACAGGCCGGCACGCAGCAGTCAGGCGCCGGAGGGCTGGGCTTTATGGACACGATTCCCACGCCGCGAGCCTGCCCTCGTACGACTGCTTGAGTCTCAGTACGTTCTGACTGTAAAGCCCCCGGGCCAGAGCCTCTGCGGGTGCCGCACAGGGAGCAGGGCCCAGGTGTGCCCGGGTCCCCACCTGGATGCGTCCACAGCCGCCTGGGCCTGACTCCATGCCTCTTGCTGGAAGGGCCTGCAGACTGGGCAGGGTTGTTCTGAAAACATGAAAACCTCGGGACATGAGATCCACTCATAGTCACACAAAACTTCAACATTCTATTTCCCAAGGAAGAAAGAAAAATTTCATTAAATTTCCAGGTTCAGACTTTTCAATGTTTGTAAATAGCCTAAAATTTATTACCTACTTGTACAAAGATTTCTTGTGGACTTAAGAGTTCGGTCTTCAAATTCCAGGAGGAGGGCTGGAGTCTGTTTAAAGGTATTTCTTATTCATTTAGGGCACAGACGCATTGTTAACAGTGACGAGAACACCAAAGGCCAGATGACCAGGGGCAGGCCACTGCGGGCACCCCAGGCCCCGTTCCTGCCCAGCTGTCCCACAGGGCAGAGCCCCACTGCAGACGGGCATGTCCCCACGTGGACGTACCTGCTCACGGGCGTGCTGCCAGCCAAGTCACGTCCCAGTGTCAGAGGAAACCACTGCCTGGCAGAAAATTAAGAAACTTGGGGCTGCTGGAGAATCCTGACCAGCATTGTGGCTCCTGGCACACTCTGCTGCTAGCAACTGAACTCAAGACACCGGCTTTCTTCGGGACAACTTGTAGACCTCTGTGCTTTCCCTGCTCGCTTGTGCTCACAGTTGGGCCTCGTTTTCCCTCCCGAGACCAGCTTCTCGCGTTCCCAAGGCCTTGGTGTTTCTTTCCTGGTAACACCGGGTCCGGGTCTTTTCTTCAAATTCGACCACTGTCGTTTTCCTGTTGCTTATCGGAGCACTTGCAACACTGTGGCATCTGAGCACCGAGGAATGTCTCCCCGTCTCCCTCTGGGACCCGCAGGTAGGGGCCCAACCGGCTTCTGTCCCCACCCTCCTGGGTGTGCGGAGCCCCACCTGCCGCACGTGAGCCCAGTGTCTCCAGATGTGACAGTGACCAGCAGCCCAGAACTAGGCCTTAGTTCACACACTGTTTACTGACAGCGGGCAGTGTTGCCAGATACGGGATCAGCACTGAGCCCTTTTAGAACCCGTGGCCTGAGGCCGTTTGGTGTTTGAGGAAGAACTCTCCAGCTTCCAATGCCTCCGTTCTGTGCTAATAGCGTCAGAGAGGCCCCTCCCCTTCCAAGCCCAGCTCCTGGAGACTTCCGTTATTGCTGTTGTAGAGAGCCGAAAATCAACGTGGCTACACTTACCTTCCGGAAAAGAACAAGGCAGGGGTGGTGCCTTAATTATTGGACATCTGCCTGCCCCCCACCCATCCTGCCTGCATGGGAATACTCCCACAATCCCCCTGCCTGTCATCAGAAGTATGGATGGGATCTGAGCATCATGCCCCATTGTGCAAAGACCTACTGAGTGCAACCAGTAGAGAGATAGCCCAAACTCCTGGAGGAGGTTTCAGGTTCTTGATGATGCCCGAGTATCCAGCGAATACCTGGAACCAGCCATACCTGAAGCTCCACCATGGCTTCTCAGACAAGTGAGTAACATAGCAAGATAACCCCACTGCAGCTGTGATTCTGTTACTTGCAAAGAGAGCATGCAAAGCACACAGCCTTAACCTAACACATTACTTCTA
The DNA here is from genome assembly GCF_024610735.1 of Ursus americanus. Lineage (NCBI taxonomy): Eukaryota > Metazoa > Chordata > Mammalia > Carnivora > Ursidae > Ursus > Ursus americanus. Next base: position 473,020 of record NC_142145.1, read on the forward strand.
GTTCTGTGTCGTCCAGGAAACGGGGAGAAGAGGCTTGCAGAGCTGCAGATCCACACTGAAGAAGGTCCCCCTCACCCCCTACGCTAAACCGACGACATCTTTAAGCAACGCCTCGCACTGTTCTAGAGGCTCGCAAACACTTCCTGGGTCACCCACAGCCCAGAGCCCAGGAACCACCGACAGGAAGGGCACTGTAAGGGGCCGTCTCAGAGGCGGCGGCAAGATGAATTTACCCATGGGCAGAGTGGACCAAAGCTCATGCCCAGAGAGCTCTGGACTACAGGACTTGGGAGACAGAGGCCCCCGGCCTCCGTACCAGCTCTCACTGGAGCTGTGAGTGCAGGGGGCCTGTGGGACCCGGACCCCAGCAACAGGGACGATGCAGTCAAGCTGTCTGGGGGACACGCTGTGTGATGAATTCCTCCAGCGTGTCCGACAGGATCAGAGTGGTCTTGCTTTCTGGGGTATCTTAGATGCAATGCTCATCACCCGACCGCTTAGTAACAGCGATCCCCTGCTTTCGTAATGCTCCGGACGGGCTTCTGAGAGGCTCCCCACAAGAATGTAAAGACCAGCCGCCACGGAACGGCCTACAAGAGTAAGTGAGCTGTTTTCCCGGCGATGCGCCTAGACTGTCCGACACGCAGTGTTCTCCGCCCCCACAGGCTGCGGGGCAGGCGGGGCAGGCAGGGCGCTCGGGGCCGCGGCGGCTCCTGCTGCAGCACACCAGGGAACCAGCTTACAAAAAAGGAGTTTTATTAAATGAAAGAGAAATCTGCTCGGTGGGTCAAATGCGAAATAGATATACAAAAACTTTACATCTGTGTCCCGGAGGAGGAAGGCCCCGCGCGCCCGCCCGCTGCCCGGCCCCACGTCCTGCCCGCCTGCTCTGCACCAGGCTGCGCGGGGCGCGGCGACATCTTTGGCACACCGCCTCCCGGAACACTGTCCCTTAGAAAAGTAGACTTTCCGTAGTAAAATCTCTAAAAACACCTATTTCTGCAAAATTATGTTTCTGTATGTGGAGCTCTGCAAATATACACGTCTTTCTGGAGAAAAGGAGATATCCGAGGGCCTGCGTGGCCTGGTGCCCTCTGGGGACGGAGCACGAGGCGCGTGTCCGCCCTGCGCCCTGCAGGTCACATGAGGTCGTTGAGCTCCGCCTCGAGTGCCGCGGCCATCTCGTCCGCCTCCGAGCTGCTGCCCTCCTCGTCCTCCCCGCTGGACTCCCCGCTGGACGCGCTGCCGGCATCCTCCTCGGGCAGCTTCCGCTTGTGGCCCCTGCAAGACAGACGTAGACAGTGAACCGCTCATGCTGGGGGCGGGCACGCACAGGGACCCCAGCATGCACGCACGTGTGCACGTATGCACCCTGCAGGAACGCACCAGCACGCACGTACCCCCAGCACCGGCATCCACGAGCCCCAGGACTGACACACCCCAGCACACATACAGGCACTGGCACAAACGCCCCAGCACACTCATACGCACCGCACGCGAACGCACCGGCATGCACACGCCCCAGCACGCACACACGTATGCACCCCACAGGAACGCACCGGCATGCACGCACCCCAGCACGCACGCACCCACGTGGCACACACACGCGCAGCTTATCGCTGTCCTTTGGGGAACATCACTGTCCTAGCTTCAGTGCAAAAGCCAGTCCGAGCTGATGGTCAAAGACCATGGGCCCGGCACACCCCGGAGCACGGCACTCGCTCTGTCTATTCCCCGCGCGGCCAGGCTCCACTTTCAGAGGCGGCCCCGCAGCGACAGTCGGCTGTACACAAGGGCGTCACGGGCAGGTGACAGATCACCTCTAACCCTAGAGGACACAGGGAGAGGACAAGGGCTGGACGCCGTGAGCACAGCAGGTGTGACTGAGGACCGGTGGGGGGACCGGAGGGCGCGCGCCTGCTGTCCGGAGCCCCCAGGACCTGGTTTCTTCCCAGAGCTCCAAGAGCCACGAGACAAGAACCAACAGGCAGAGCAGCAGCAGAGAGGCTGGTCTGTCAGAGAAACCGCTGTGCCACCTCGCGGACCTGGAAGCGCGGGCACATCCCAGGTTATCACACAGGGCAGCACACGGTCCACCGCCTCCGAACTCCCCTCTCCCGAGGCAGCGTCAACACAAACTGAAGCGCACGAGAAGTCTTTGTCTGGCAAAGTCACAAACACGAGGTCGGGAGGCTACCTGCAAGACGAGGACACATGTGGCCCGAGCCCTGTAACAGAACAAGCTTTTACAAACTGCTAAGACAATAAACAACCTGTGAGAAACACTCCCAAATCAGAACACAGCAATGGACAGATGAATAAATTCAAAATGGACAGAAACCCTGAAAAAGACCAAGTAAATGTAAGTAAGGCACCCGTGTGACGGCTCAGGCTGGCAACAGTGAGCGTGAGGGGCTCAGCATCTGTGGCCGCGGGGCGCGGGCTACATGGCGGGTGCCGGGCATCCATCTGCTGGACTTGAACCCCCGGTCGGGCCCAAACCAGGCACACACGCGGCCTGAGGACACGCTGTCGGGTAACTCAGCAAAGGCTAAATTTTCGACTTGCGAGATATCCTGAAACAAAAGATTTTTTAAAAAGGATTTCATTTATTTATTTTAGAGAGAGCGCACATGCACGTGCAAGTCAGGAGGAGGGAGAGGGACAAGTAGACTCCACGTGGAGCCTGAATCGGGGCTCGATCCCACGACCCCGAGATCACAACCTGAGCTGAAATCAAGAGTCAGTCGCCCAAGCCCCCAAAACAAAAGCTATTTTTAAGCGCACGTATCCTGAGGCCACTCAGATGATGGTCCGTTTGCTGAGTGACACACAGACGCAATGGTTAACCTACTTCACATAAAAACGGCATTGCCCATCTCATCACCATAGCAGGGTATTTTTATCGTTCACACGACTGATAACTACCCCAATAAAAACAGTGTCTCTTGGGGGCACTGCCCAGGAAAGCGTGCGTAGGCCCCCAAACCTACCGCGTAGGAACACATCTTAGCTGTTGGCAAGTGTGGAGGTTGACCAAAATGCCACTGATTTTGAGAAGACCTGGGAAAACACTGGCTGCACCCCGTCCTCCGGGCACCCAGCCTGGCCTCGGACCTGCAGCTGAAGCGCACGCAGGGGGCACGTGAAGGCTTGTCTTCGGTTTCCCCATGCGATCCTGGTTTACCGTCAGGATGTGTTCTTGGTCTTGGGCTTCCCTAGTCACCGTGCGTCATGGCCTGGCTGTGAGCGCACCTCACACTGCGTGGACACACACCATCAAAGCCCTTCTGGGTGTCCTCTGGTTAGCGCAGCAGCCCGGTCTCAGGAAGTGACAAACACGACCAACCTCCCTTGCCTCCTACAAATGGTCTGCTCTTCTCGAAGAGCCCGGCCGCTATCCAGGTTCCCTTTCATCCCTTTGAGAGCTTGAGGCAAAAAAGCAAAGGCAGAGAGTTCCTGCGGACCGGGACGAAGGCCCCCAAGTCCAGGAAAAAGCCAGACCCACTGCTGTGAGGACGCGGATTGGGAACCCGCAGAAGCACCTCAGACAAGCCTCCAGGCAGAGGTGGGGGTACGTGCTGGCGGGACCTGGGGTAGCAGAGGTAGAGCTCGGGGAAGAGCAGGGACCCCCGAGGGCAGGACCAGGGCAGGGGGAGAAGCTACAGACTGCTCGGAGAGTTATCTTTCAAAACAGCCGTCTTACAACGATGATAATTTCTGATAAAATCTTCTGTGAAAAATTTTTTTTTAAAAGATTTTATTTTTCTGAAAGAAAGTGAGAGAGCACAGCAGGGGGAGGCAGAGGGAGAAGCAGGCTCCCCGCCGAGCATGGAGACAAATGCGGGACTTGATCCCAGCACTGTGGGGTCGTGACCTGAGCCGAAAGCAGACGCTTCGCTGATGGGGCCGAGGCGCCCCTTGTGAACCTGTCACCTGCACGTGGAGAGTGTCTGGGGCAGAGGCGCCAGTCCTGTTGCTGTGCGTGGCTCACACCTGCGTAGGGCTCACTGCAGAAATCCCCTGTGTTCACGACAACGGGTGAGAACGCCGCTCTGAGTCCTAGCTGCATGGGGCGAGATGTCCTGTAATCTTCATAAAAAGCCCATCATGGGTGGTCGTCATTTCCGTCTGCAGCTGAGGAGACCACGGAGCCAGAGACAGGCAAGCTGACAGCCATGTCCTTGGGGGGCTGGACCCCACACTATCCCACGCGGGGTGGTGATGTGTGCGTCGTACAATCACTGACTTTACTGCAACAGGGTGATCTCGTGTGGGAAAGTGACAGAAGGAGAGAAGACGCGGCGTAAGCAGCCCCATGTTGGGGTGGTCGTGCTGGGCGCTCCCACGGGAGCCAAGCGCGTGGCTCAGGATCAGGGAAAAAACGGCCGGTGGCCCAGAGGCTGAGCCTCTCTGAGTCCAAGTATAAAAAGAGATGGACTAAGAATGAGCAAACCTCTTGGTTAAATAACGTGCGGAGAATATTTCTATATACAGCATGACTGTAGTAATTAAAAACCATCTTGGGGCGCCGGGGGGGCTCGGCTGAGTATCCGACTGTTTATTTTGGTGCAGGTGATCTCAGGGTCGTGGGATCGAGCCCCCGGTGGGGCTCTATCCTCAGCAGGGAATCTGCTTCTCCCTCTCCTTATGCCCCTCCCCCAACTCTAAACAGTTATCTGAAAAGTTGGGAACAAGCCTGAAAGTCATGGTTAATAAACGCCTGTGAATAACTCCGCCCCCACTTAGCGCAGCGCACGGCACTTGTATTTTGTTGCTCCAACCAACTGCACGGCTGCAGAGAAATGCCCACGGATTTAATTTGGAGAAACTGTAAAGCTTGGAAAATCCTTTAACATTCAGTGTGGAATCCAGCAAGAACATGACAGCAGCATCAACACGTGCACGTTTCCTCCTCGATTTCTGAACGCACACGGGGTTGGAGCACACGCTGGCGCCTCACGTTTGCTGCCATTACGCACACGACAGTTTCTGGACGGCGGCAGACACACACACACGTTGGTGTCTAACCAGCGACCAACAAACAGCATCCACAAAGCATGTATTTTTCAACTTGCCGTTAAAGCAGCTTGTCTTTTTGGCAGGAAGAAAGCAGCCGCAGTGCTGCACGTGACAAGGGCACCATCTCGACTAACGAACCTCTTTCGTGTACGTGCGTGTGTGTGCATGCAGAAAGGCCAGGTCTGCAGAAACAGCCTTGTGCAAGGCTGGCCGAGGCAGCTCCCTTCTCAAATATGTGCATGGCGTGAAGTAAGCATGGGCACGGCGGGTGTCTTCTCATCTGTGAGGATGCGTGAGGACGGACTGCAGGGAGCCTGCCCTTTGCGGTGAGTGGGGACCCAGGCCATCTGGTCACCTGACACACGGGGTCAGACATGCTCAGGCTACAGGATGACAGCCAACCTCTCCTCCGCTCCCTCTGCGCGGTCATCCTGCGTGCGGCGTCACAGTGGCTGTGGAAAACGCAACCGGCCCAGAGTGTGCAGAACAACAAGGGCTCCAGGCTTAGAGCCGCCTCACCGTCCCCGTCGGCAGAACCCACTCGTTCACGTGCAGGTGTGTCACGCTCACACTTGAGCTCAAGAGGAAACTCTTCTGCGGAGCCAGGCTTATCAAGCAGATGGGGCAGAAGCCTCCAGGAAAGGGGACTGCGGCAGAGCTGAGGGCGCGTCCCAAGCCACGTACCCAGCGACCGTCTCTGTGGAGAGCCCGTCACAGGGCCTGCTCCAGCGGAAGAGGCGGCTGGGGCGGGAAGCTCAGTGCATCTGACACTGATCGTGGCAAGAACTGCTGGCCCATGTGACCAGGTCACAAAAGGACCAAAACAAAATCCATGCATCTCACTCTGAGACACGGACAAGCATTAAAAAATGAAATTCTTGACTTGATTCAGTTTTGCTATAATTCTGCACAGAGCTCACGAGCTGACTGTATGTGAGGCTGCGGACGTGGCAGCGTGTGCGGCCGGGTGGGCGGTGCGCCTCCTCAGATCACGACGTGGAGTGCGCTCACGGCTCCTGGCTGCCCGGCCTGACGGTCCGTGACGATCTCTGCTGCTTTCTCGAGAGAGACGCGAGTTCCTGTCATAAAAACCACTGAAGCGAATCTTCGCAAACAAAAACCAAGGGAACCCCCACTTTCTGAAGAGCACCCTGGTGGAAAGTCTCAGCAGGCAGCAAGGTCGGCACAGGGGAACCGAGCGACGCGCAGTGTGCAGTCAACACGGAGGCGTCGGGAGAGGACGTTTGCCGAAGGAAAGTTATCAGGACCACACTGGTAGCAAGTGTTTCTGAAAAGCCTGACGACGGAAGTCAGTTCCCGAGATGACTTCTAACTCCCCTCGCGGGCAAGAACAGGAGGGCCACTGACGCCCCTCCTCCACCTCCATGCCCAGTGTCCCAAGTGTCTGGTCTCACGGGCACCATCGTCAGCAGACGTGTGCACTCATGGACACTCATTTCGACCCCACGACCACCCCCGATGCCGGAGCCGCACCGTCCAGGACCGGGAGGAGGGAGTCCTCTCGCGCTGCCCCTCCTCACGACGGTGTTGTCCTACACATGTTGGGGGGGGGGGGATCGAGTGGCTGTTTGTCCTCCTTCTGCCTCTCGGCCCTCGCCATGATTGACGGCGGGCGTTCAGCCTCCAAGCGCAGCCGAGCCACCCACTCCCTCACCACTGCTCACCTGTGAGAGGCACAGATGCTGGTCCGACGAGGTCTGTCTACTCTCGGGTTACCCACCCCACCCCACTGGTCATGCTCGAGTGTCCCGAGTTCTGAGCCTGCCCGTCTCTACTGCCTCCCTCGGCACTCAGCGAGCCCACCCACCGTGATGCTGCAGGACGGGAGCGGTCTCCTGGACTCCCTTCCCCAGTGGCTGCTGCGGGCTCCTCGCACGGACCCCACGTCACGTCGTCAGGATGGATGGCGGACTGACCCGTGTCTCAGCCGGTCAGATACGGGTGCAGACTCATCCCTCAATGCGGGACTGCCCTTCTTTCCGCGCTTTTCCGGTCATTCGTGGTGCATCTACGCGTGCCACGCACCGTTATTACCCGCACGCTGTATGTGATCTCACGTCTTACACAGAAGCTGATGGAAAGAAAGAAAACGCGCAACTTACGGCGCGTCACGCAAACCTTCTCATTTACTGTTTCTTCTGCTATATCTCACTCCTACCGACTGTGTGGTCACTGGCGAATGGCGGCTCTCTGCACTGCAGGCCCCACGGACAGCTCCATACATGTTACACAACTGCTCCTGATATCCGTTAAATGAAAGAAGAAAACCACAAATTCACGCTGCCTGATAATTACATGGTGCTCTCTGCTGTCTGCATGATTCTGAGCTGTCTGGGTCCCTGGCTTTCGGGCTGAAGAGCTCCCTTTGGGATTTCCCATGAGGCAAGCTCGCTCACAAGGAACTCTCTCAGTTCCCAGCCGGGAACGTCCTCATCGCACCTTCACTTTTGACAGAGTTTTGCCTGCTTGATGGTTTTTTCTCGAACACCTGAGCGTGCCACGGTCTCTGACGATAAGCTGGCTGCCGGTCCTGCAGGCGCTCTGGGCGGGTGCTGGCCACGTGTGCCCTGTCTCCGGCTTTCGGCACCTTTACCACGACGTGTCTGGGTGTGGATCTCTGCGCTGACCCTGCTCGGGGTTTGTCGAGCTTTCGGGATGTGTGAAAATGCCTTCCATCCAATTTGGGAGGTTTTCTGCCCGTCCCCTCCAACGCTCCTCTGGCTCCCGCTGTGGGCACGTGAGTGCACGTTGCCGCGCGTCTGAGCCACGCGCTACACTGCTAACTCTTTCCTCTGAGGTTCGGCTCAGCCCTCGGGCCCCTGGAGAACGTTCATTTCCCTGCTGCACTTTGCAATGTCGTCCATCCACTTGCTCCTAGTCCCCCGTGCAGCTCCCTCGGTGCCGGAAGCATACTCACAGTGGCCACGTGGGAGTCGCTCTGTGAGCTCCGAGGTCGGGCCACGCTCACCGGCAGCTTCTCTCACCCGCCTCTTCTCCATGAGTGGAAACAGGCATTGTGGTTCCTGTGCTGTAGCGGCTGGCTCTGGCCTCTCCCCGGCCAGTGCGGCTCTGTGTGCCTAGTGACCGGCCGGACCGTTCTGGCACATGAAGATTCCGTCGAGGAGCTTGGCCACGCAGACTCGGCAAGAGGTGCTGCCAAACAGACGCTCATGTGGAGAGCCGGCCCTGCGTTCCCATCATTGCTCACTTCCATGTCTAGTCCCCGTGAACAAGAATAAAATACAACCAGCAACGCACACCTGCCAACTTCTCTGATACAGAAGGAAACAAGGTCCGCAAACTGCAGTCACCTGCGATGGCTGAGGGGAGCCACTGCACCCGACTCTGCTGGGGTCAAGGGTCTGAGCCGTGGGGCAAACCCAGACACCAGGAAGCTCGCGCCACGGCCCCACGTATGAAGTTCAGGAGAAGCAGAGGAAGGCAGGTGGGAAGGAGCACCGTGAGTGTCCCCAGGCTCAGGGACGAGCGGAAGCCAGCTCTGTGGGAGGTAGAGAGCACATCCCATGCAGCAAGCGAAGCATGAGCAAAGTCTGAGGATGCCTTGCTCACCTGGCCTCAGGACCGTCAGGTGTGGCTCCCAGGATGCCGGGCGCGGGATGGTGGCTCAGCCCCACATTCGGTCCTGCTTGTGCTCTGCTGCCCCCACCCCCACCCCCACCGTCACATGTTGGAGGATTCAAGCATCTTGTTGCTATGTTGGCACCTCCTGTTTAGACGACGGTCCCCACAAGACCAGGAGAAACTTCCAAGCTGGATGCTGGATGTCCCCGCCCCATGCAGGCTGACCACAGAGATGCAGGAGACCCAGCCCCTGGGACGAAAACCACGTTGCTCCCCTGGCCTCCAGTCCAGAAGGCCAGCACCCAAACCACATCACAGGAAAACTCTTTCCGACAAGCCCTGGTGCCTGTCGTTTGTGGGCGGGCACACGAACCAGTAAAAACGAAGAAACAAAATTCGATGTGCACTCTTGGGCTCGGTGGCGCACGGGGCCTCAGTCTGCCGAACGACTGCAGCCACCGCCCCTCGAAGAGAGGACACTCCCAGTGGGTTCTGGCCAGGCCTCTCTGAGTCTCAGTGAGAAATGCCTGAATGTTTTACTTGACAGAGAAAACAAGAGCAGAACCAGAGCACGCTACAAATCAGCAAGGAGACGTCACGCGTCCCACGCACCAGCCAGCACCTGGATGTGGGTCCAGGTTCTCACAGTGGGTGGGAGGCCGGCTCCCAGAGACCCTAGGGGAACCCCTGCACAGACATGAAGACCCAGCCCAGCACAACGATTGTGCAAGGCTTATCATCACCCAACGCGGAATTTTAAACAACTGGCTCCTCAAACAACCAAACGGCACTGCATCCTCCGCTCTGGAAAGCTCTGCTGCATGAAGGGCAGGACGGTGAGAGCACGGCGGGAGGCGGCTACGTCTTCCTGCTCCACAGCACGGCTGCACGGCTGCTTCCCTTCTCGGAGTAAAATCCTACGCACGGAGCCACGAGTCTCTGCCCTCTCTCCGTCTGCTGCTAGAATCTCCAGCCCAATCCTGTTTTGTCACTGCACTGCTTAAGTACACCGAACTCTTGAGGTGTTTACTCACCCACGGCACGTCTTAGGGTCAGACCAGACGGACTGCGAACGGACTCCGTGGTTCAAGAAAAGAGCCCCCACGCAGAGGGAGAGCCCAATTACAGGGCGAGCACGTGCGTGTGCAGTCTGTGCCGGCCCCGATTCACTGGCTGACCCGCAGCAACCCGAGGCGGCACCACCGATGCCCCTGTTTCAGAAGAGGAAACTGAGGCCGGGAGGTTCAAGGGCCGGCCCACCGCGTGGCTGGGAGGAGGTCTTGAGACATGGCTCTTAAACCCAACACGTGGGACGCGCGTCTGCTCGCTTCTCATTACGGAGGTCGGTTGGGGGGGGGTGTCCTGCTGAAGCACCCCAGCCTGGCGTGAGCAGCCTGGGCTCTGACGGGCAGTGCATCAACCCTGCACGGCACGCGGGGCAGAAGCAGGGGGAGAGGTCCTCACCGCGGCAGACGGCAGGGGCCCCCGCCAACACTGTGCAGACAGAGCTGGAGCAACGCTGTCTCACTTCCGAGGGACACAGCTTCCTCCCGGGACTACTGTGCCCCCTGCTCCACTGTCCGGCCAGCGACAAGAAGGCATTTCCTGATGCGCAAAGTTTGTCCCCGGAAGCTTCTGGAAGATGCACCCACTCCACCAAAATGAGAGAAACAAAGATCGAACTGTTGGAGCTGGGAGGCAGTGACTGTAACCTGGAGGCGGTGAGGCCAGTCCCAGCATGCAGCTCAGGGACACTCAGGGACAGCAGCTCTGGCTTCGGGCGGGACTGAACTGAGCCGCTGGGGTGGGAAGACTTAGTGGCAAAAAAGAAGGAAACTGGGCAAAGACAACATGAGGTGATTATCAAATCCAAGTGAGACAAAAAGATGCTGCAGAGGAGAATCCTAGCACGTCATCCAGTCCAGGAGAGGACTCGGTCACACGGTCAGCGCTGGTGGGGAGGCTGGCGCGGCCAGAGCGCACACCACCCACTGACGGGGGCCGCGGACCACCACAGCGGGGCGTGCGGGAAAGTGGGAGCTGTGCCACGACGTGCTGGCCACGGTGCTGCCTTGCCCTCGGCTCAGGGCTGGGCACCGCGGCTCCTGCAGGGTTCCTACTAACAACATGCACGAAGCGCTCTCCCAAGGGGAACAGCTAGATTTCCACAAGGAGTAACTGAAACCACGAAGACTTCGATAAGAATTCACATCACCGTGAACGAAACCTTCTGAAAATGCGAAGCCTTGAGGACTCCGTTCTGTGACTGCAGCACACCTGCAGCCATCACGTGGCCTGTCCCCTCCCCCCGGCACGCCCCCTCACCTGGGCCCCCGGCTGCCTGCGGTGGTCCTCTCACTGCACGGCATGGCCTCCAGCGTGGCCTGGGGCTCCCGGGGTGGGGGCCGCTCCTGCCGCTCCTCCTCTGGCCTCTTCTTCTCGCTGTCGCTGTCGTCACTGCCCTCTCCTAGGATGTCATCCACCTGGTAGGGGGTGAGTGACAGTCAGTGCAGGAACACACCCACCTCCCATCCCATGTCCCGTGGCCCCGGCCGGTCCCAACCACATGCACATGCTTTCAGTGCACGGGCTGCGCGTCTAGTCCCGCCCTGGGCCGAGTCCCAGGGTCTGCGGCCACCTGGCCCTTCCAGCCGCATGGCACCAAGGGGCACAGAGCAGATGCACGAGGAGGAAGAGGGAAAGCCAAGAAGGCCCAGGCCACCACTCCTGGGATCCCAGGACCCCACACGTGACCCTGGTACAGGTAACCCGGAGAACCGGACGGTCACTTCTTGGCGGCATGATTCTAATGGGGGTTTTCTTGCTAGTGTGCGAATGAACTTTATGGTGAAGAATCAGAGGATTCTGTTACAATGCTCATGATCGATGAGCCACACAGAACGACTGCTATCAGGACGTGCTCTGGAGTCTTGGGGTGGGGGCACCTGCTGCCGGCGGGGTCCCAGCCATGTCCGGGGTGCTTGTTCTTTCCCACAGGCCTCATGCTGAACCATTCACGGGCATGCCAAGTGAGGGTGATGGAAACTAATAGCCAGGGGCCCGAGAGTCGACCCTCCCCGCCCCCCTATAGCCCAGGGCAGGCCTGCTTCTGGAGGCCGAGCGCCAGGGCCCCAGGCCCCCAGGGATGCCCACCAAGGGAGGCTCCTGCGGCTCTCCCACCAGCATAGCTCCTAATACCCGTTCAGTCAGAAGGGGCCGTTACATCAGATTTGGGGTGCGCCTGGACACAGATGATGGAGTTAGAGTCGGCCTTCCACCTGTCAGACCTCGGTCTCTGTGCCTTTCTCTCAAATTCACCCTGCTCCTCTAACAAAGACACTGGAGAACAACAGAGATCAGGCAGAAAGGAGAAAATAAGGCATGGGAGGTTACCCACTGCACCAGGATAGAAATGTCCCCAGTGCTTTGGATTTCTGGGCACCTCCGGTGACGTTTTTGGAACACTGCTCTTTTCTCAAGAAGCAATGTCCTGCTGGCACAACTGACATTGCGATCTTTCTTTGTTCTAACTCAATGTGTGACAGAAAAATCGCAGGTCCTCCATCAGGTGGGTGGGCTGGGGACCCCGCAGTACACGGCAGTACAGCCAGCCTTTTCGTAGAGCGCGTGTGGTCTGGGTGGTCAAGCCCGGACAGCAGACGTTCACAGAAGTAACTCCCAGGCTCAGAAGCTCTCCTTCAAGGCCTCTGTAACTTCCCCAAATGTATGTACCCTGAGAAGTGCCTAATGACCTTTCAGGACATTAACATCGACTTATTTAAAAAAGGTGCGAGGCGGACACTAGCGACCACACTAACTCGTGCATTCCTTGAGTCCTCGGTAGCACGCATCAGAGCTGGAGACGTTTTTTCCCCTCAAAATATATACGCAGAAAAAGCAAACAACAATGTCAAAAATCCTATAAGTCAACATAAGTAAGTCTTTATGACCTCGGAGTAGATCGTTATGTAACAAGATTATCTGATCTGTAGAACAGTAAACTGAGATGTGTTTATTGGTCTCTGTCCCTCTGTCCTGACTCAGAGCTCCTAAGCCCCTTGCATTTTCCCAGCGGACAGTGACACATTTTTTTCCACTGAGGCGAGTGTAGGTGGGCTCTGGACAGGGCTGGTCACTGGTCAGGAGACCAGCCAGAGCAGAAGCCTGGAGCCTGCAGCCCCACCCCCTTCCTCCAGGGAGGGGAGGGGGCTGGAGACTGAGTACGGGGCTCTGGGCGCTTCCACATACTGGCAGGGTGGCCCACCCCAGCTCCACGGGGACAGAAACTCCTGTGCTCGGGACCCTGTGGACCTCACCCTGTGTGGCTCTGTGGCTATTCACCCGCGTCTGTCATGTTCCTTATTACATAATAAGCCACTGAAAGTAAGTAAGTGCGGGAGCAGCCCTGGCAAAGGATGGAGTCCCAGCAGCGGGTTGTGGGAACCGTGATTCACAGCTGGCTGGTCATCCGCAGGGGTGACAGGCTGGGACCCCCCCCGTGTGCCTGGCGTCTGATGAGGGGGAGTGTGTGAGTGCAGGTGGTGTCAGAGCTGCTCGCTGTGACCCCCACACAACTGGGCAAGAACAGACGAGTCTCCACGGCCTTCTGTCGGTCCACTTCGCAACAGGGACTTAAGAGCCACCAGGTGTGAGGGCACCGTTTTCCCAAATGCCAGCCCACATGCTGCAGGGAAGCTGGGCTGGCTGCAGCCAAGGTGAAAGCTGTCTGTGGGAACCCTGACGGTGCACTCACAGCGGCTTTCAGGCGTTTTGAACTTGGAACTACAGGGATGTTATGGCAACTTAAACATTCAATTAAAAAAATCCATTAATTCAGAAAGACCAGGTTTTCAGCTTATTTCAGAAAACGCAGAAAGGAAGAAAGACAGATGTTTTTAACTCACAAAAACGGACTTCTTCCCATGGACAACTGGGTGGTGCCCTCTAAGGAAGCTCCCAGCAGAGCTGGCCAGCTGCAGCCCCTCCTGACAAAGGGCCAAGTGCATGGCCTCCCGCCCCGCCCCCCACCAGCTCCTCAGCACGTTCAGGGACAGGGCCGCTCACTCCTCGCCTCCTCAGCATGGGGCACCCCCACAGGCCCCATGAGCTGCTCTGCATGGACCGCGAGGGCACAGGCACACCTAGTTACAAAGCCTCTGATGGATAAAGGGAGGGGGGTCCCAACGCAGAGCAGCTTCGACCCTAGGGCATCAGTCACTCCCACGCTGACCTCAGTGAGAATACAGAAACAGCCACGTCAGTGAAGCATAATCATCACCTCACTGTCAGGGCTTTAAACTACACACAGGGTTTGCCCCTAAGCCAAATGCATTTAACAGAAAGCACAGAGTTTAGTAAGAAGTTAGGGCATTCTCACTTCAGCACTGTACTTAATTGGTTGTATTTATTCTATGTTGATGAGCAAACCTATTAGAATATTCTTTTAAATTTTCCTCTGAAAATACTTCAGGCCTTTAACTCTGCATCATACCTTTTCAAGACAAAAAAAAAAAAAAAAAAAAAAGAATTGAAAAAATCAGTTATTTTAAACGTGACCACCAAAGTACACAACCACAGCCTCTCAGAGACCGCGAAGTGACCGGGAAAGTGTCAGCACTGCCTGCGAGCAGGAGTCCGGTCGCTCGCATCGGCGGACACCTAACCCACGCACACGTTCGTTGGGCCAGCTGTTCGGAAGATTCAGAACAACATTCTGCACGGCCAAACTCAAACCGTGGACACACATTAAAGTCTGGCCACATCTACATTACACTTACGCTGGCTCTTCCTCACTCGGCTTTACTCCTATGAAAGGATCTGTTTCAGAACAAAAGACATCTTTCCAGGGCCTTCTCTTACACAAAGGTAACCCAGCTGTTTGAAAACCAGTAATGTGTAACAAATTATTTACTTTTTAAATAATATTTAAAAGATGTTAGGGTAAAAATTTTAGAATCTTAAGGAAAAATCTAAAAGTACGTGAAGAGAAAAACAAAATTCATTTTATACTGAATTAACGACTGAAATCTCTCAAAGGGCCAACACGGATCACATCGAATGCAGTGGAAAACATTCCCATCGCCTCACTTTGGAAGACGCAGGGCCATGGGGATTATGGACTCCTCACCGCCTCTGCCTGTGGAGATGGAAGACAGCTAAGCGGGGAATGGTGAGAGGGAACAGAAACGCACCCCGGGCTGGAAAAGCAAACTTCCCAGTCACTCCCTGTAACAGGCATCCTTCTCCCTTGATTAAACTGGAAATGTGTTTAGACACGTTAGAGATTACTTTCTCCAAGGAGGACGCGGAGAAAAGGGGACAGATGCACTGCTGCCCAAGTCCACCCACACCTATAAACTCACAGCAAAGCCGAGAAAAAGCCTGCTGCTCCCTCTGCTGCAGTGGCCTGGGAGCCTGCAGGCAGCGAGAAAACACTCGGGCAACAGTGCTGATGGCCGTGGCTTCGGGCCAGCAGTGCGCTTGTCGTAATTCCTTCGGCCATGGCCTCCTGCACAGACTGAGCTGGCCGAGCCTGCAGGACAGGCACTCTAGGACACGAGAAATAAATTAGGACGTGTCCCCATTTCACTTTCCTATTAAAATGCTGTTTTCACATATTATCTTCAATCTCAAGCATTTTTTCTAAAGGCTAATATATGTTAATTATCTCAAGATATCTGAAAAGTTCGTAACATCGATTGCAGAGCTGCCTGCTTACTAAAACAAAACACAACACCATTCTAAGACACACAAGAATTCTCGTGGCGGCTTTTTGGTACAATAACTTTGGGAGGCCTGCCGACCCACGTAAATCCCTGAATGTTACAAATGTATCTGTTGGTCCACAGTACCAGCTCCAAACAGAAGCATGTGAACAGAAGGGTCACTTGGCCAAGTTACGGAGGTGTCCCCGCCCCATGTCCGTGCCTGATTACCGTCGGAGGAAGAAAGCCCAGGCGGCACGACCGCGAGGCTGCTCAGGACGAACACGTGTAAATGAGGTTGCACGGCACGGCTGACCACTGACGGGGCTGAAGACACAGGAAGACACGCAGGCCGACAGGAAAGCAAGCAATTAAACCTTACAAGCGCTTACTGCTCATAAAATGTGCACATAACACCTAGGATTAGAGACTCATGTGACCAAGCCTCAAATAACACTCTGAACCTCCTCCGGCAGTCTCTTCTGGGCATCTGTGTGCCAGTGAACACTGAGTCCTACCACACGCCGTCCCTGCACCCCTGCCGAACATGCACACAGGGGCCCCTTCACTCGCAAGGCCCTCCTTGAATGCAAAGCTTCTCCACACAGTGTGCTGTGGTCCTGGGGAGACGGGAGCCAAGAGGAGACACAGAGTGTGGACGTCACTCTGCTTTATGAAATTCTACGACTGGCCAGACTGGTCTGCAGCATCAGAAACCAGTAAACGTATGCTTTTGACCAAGTTCTGAAGGTTTTCAGCCATCATTCCTCCAAGTATCTGTCCCACACCAATGTCCTCCCCTTCTTGGGAATTCCAACCACGCACACACACACACGTGCGCGCAAGCGGATGCTGACTGGACATCCCCGTGGCTCTGACCACGGCCCCCGATCTGTTTTCTGGCTTGTCTTCAGGGTAGTTTCTGCAGCACTTTTCATGGGCTCTTTCCTCTCGGCCTCCACTCTATCAGGGGCATGTCAGGGCAACGTCAGGGACTCTGCTTAGCGTGTGTCTTTCCCAGCTCTGAAATCCCTGTTGCCTGCTCTTTAGCGTGCGCACTCCCCACAAGGCTGCACGCCTCTGCCCAGGGAGCACAGCCACCGAGCAGCTCTTACAGAGCTGGTCTCATAACCCCGACATCTGGGCTGGCTTGGGGTGGGCGTCTGCTGCCACTCGCTCAGATTGTGCCTGGACACTTCCAACAGGACATCCTCTTTGAGCTTCTGGAGAACGCGGGTCTGTTCTAGCGGGCGATCAGCCTGCTTAGGGTGGGTAAGGAAAAGTTCTGCCTCGCCTTCTGTGGACTGCAACATGAACTGTATGCCTTTGTGATGCTGTCTGTTCCACGGCCTCTTGGGATCTGTTCTACGTCTGCTCTCGGAGGTGAGCCTGGGGCTTGGGTTGGCTCCCACACAGAGCTGGGGTGCCCCTCTCTCAGACAGCCCCGGAGCGGTTGCACAGTATGGTAGGGCTGGGGCTACCCACGGGACAAACAGGCAGAGAAAGGTGCCTCCATGTTCTCTGGGCCACAGACTCCTGTCCCCAGACCCTCTGCATTTTGGGTGCCTGCCCCAGGGCAGAGCTGGGGGAGAGATGCCCCCACCTCCAAATAAGGAAGGGCAAGAGCTAGGGACACAGAATTTGGAAAATGCCAGAAAATCCACGACTACGCTCACTCTTCCCTGCTGCACCCATGCTGACTCTCAGGAACCTGTCTGCTCTTTTATTTTTCTCCTTCCTTAAAAAGTAAGCTCTAGGCCCCACGTGGGGTTTGGACTCACGACCCTGATCAGGAACTGCAAGGTCTGCTGACCGAGTGGGGCCCTCCTCTCTCTATTCCGTGGACATCAGCTGCAGGTACAGGGGAGGCTGGGGGAGGCTGTGGCGGGGGTGACCCACCTGGGCTGGCACGGGTTAGCGACGGTTTGCTCTTCCTCCCGCCGAGACGCTGCCCTGCCCTTCTCCAATGTGTGCGAGCAGCATCGCTCGCTGGTCCCTCTCATCACTTACGGCTGACGCCTCACCTCCTGACCTGACTCTAAGCAACGTGACAGTCAACTCTTCCCCTTCAGAACAGACTGTTGCACGTTTTAACTTGAAGGGTGACCCCTTCTTTCATTTTGGAGCCACAGCCCACGCATCCCACACGAAAACTGCTCATCAGCCTGTGAACAAACGCAGCGAGAACTCCATTCCGTACGTTCCTTGTGTGTCTGCCCAAGACGTAAACACACGTGAACAAACCTGACCCCTGGGAACACCACGCTACAATAAACATACCGCCTCTGGGAGCTGACGCCTTGTGAAAAACCCCCCACGGTGTTGAAGACGCCCCTAACCCTAAGAACCATAATTTGGGCAAAACAGTATGAACGCGTTACCAACAGCAGCACGAGCTACGACAGCGCTGCAGCCACGCCTCGTGCGCCCCCTCCCCCAAGCTGGAGTCCGCAGTAGCTTCTGGAATAAACCTGCTTCATCTCAACACTTTGAAGCCAACAGAAAATGTGCCTGTTTTATTCCAAATACAATTGCAAAACAGTATTTGCTGCCAGACGGGGCAGACCTGACATCAGGGGTGGGAAGAGCAACTGTGTGAAGATTTTCCCGACGCACGAGTCCCACACCGAGTACAGCTTCGAAGCCACAGGGAAAACGTGGTGGTGTGCGGCACCCGGCCGAAACCGCCACCGGGCAGCTCCCCAGCACCGTGTGAACCCTCTGGGAGCCGATCGAGCGAGTGAAGCTGTGCGCGTGGACGGATGCGGGTGCGCGTGCGTTTTGTGGGATCATCTCTGACTCTCCAGACAACGGCACACCCACGCCGGAGACCCCACCTCCTCTCCAGAAGGGTGTCACCGTATTCAAGCAGGAGACGAGGCGTGCGTTCACTGTGCTTACAGATGGTGCTTATTCATCTGAGGCAAACCTACAACTCTGACACAACCAAAGCAGCCACACTACAAAACAAGGCTCGCCACCTTGCGCATCACAGAACCTGCCTCTGTGCCAGGAGGAAACTGCTGTCCGCGGTGTGAACGCCTGTCTGAACCACAGCAAGCAGTGATCGTGGTCACGGAGTCTCGGCAAAAAGCTCTTCTTGGTGTGAACCACGATCCACAAAGTGTAACCATTTGGCACCAACAGGACTAAAAACTGAAATAATCACCCTGGACGTGCATATACGGCAGTCCCTCCGTCACCCACGCTGTGCTGCAGAGCCCCAGTGGACGCCTGAGCCCTGTAAGTGCGTGTCCAGGACAAAGCCGGGCCGACAGGGAAAGGTCACCAGTAACTGGTAGTAAAACAGAACGATCACAGCGACACGCTGCTTGTAAGACGCGTGCGAACGTGCTCACTCAGGGCATCGCACCGCCTCTCACCACGCCGCGCCCACCCTTCCTCTTCCTGTGGAGACACGAAGGGGGCGAAGGATGTGGGCGTGTGATGTAGCAGGAGGCCGCTACTGACCGTCTGACCATACGTCCGGAGGACGACCCCCAGCCTCTGGAGCAGGGCTGGCCGCAGGTACCCGAGCCTGCAGAAAGCAAACCCCTGGATGGAGGGAGGGGGGCTGCAGTGCTGTCAGTACTCTCTGGGAACAGTGCACAGAAGAGTCTGTCTCAGACCCTGGTTTGCAAGGATGCTTGCAAGGATGCTTGGTCTGAGATGCCAGCATAATGCCTGGTGCATGACAAGGACAACAGGCCAGGGGCAGGCCCTGCAGCACCCAAAACACCTCGTCACTGGTGAGACATGCCTCTAGGGACTTGAGCTGAGCTGCGTTTACAGAGATACTCTGGCAGCAGGACAAAGGAGGGACAGAAACAAAGAGGACTGCGGCTGTTGGGGGCTGGGAGAGGCGTCTGGTCCCACACACAGGGCCTCCGAAAGACACGCTGCGGGACACCCTGGCTGTGGAGCACCTGTCAAGGCGGACTGCAGCCCGTCGGAAGAGCCCCCTCTGGCGGATTCAATGAACACAACTATAGTAAGATGGAGTGATTGCACAGGTGAGGACAGGGGCGGCAGGGCAGGGCGGGGACCTCCCGCCGTGACACAGCTGAGTAAGCTCACATTTCTCGATCCTAATTCCCAGGACCCTCCATTTACTGAACTAGTAAGAGAACTGCCTGACGTGTACAGAATTATGCCAGAGGGCCTGAGGTAGGTCTCACAATTCCTAGGACCTAACTGTATTTAAAATAAATGTTTTTGCCAGACAGACCACTGAAGGAACTCATACAAACGACATTTTGTTTCTCAACTGAATGTTCTTGATAAATCCAAGAACAAATGCACAAAAAGCAGGCCACCTAAGTCAGGTCGCCAATATGTACAAATTTCTACAGAAACCAGGATGACTCTGGAAAAGCAATCCACCCTGAATTATCTCAAAAGAACAAGGGCCGCTAGAAAACAAAACCAGTCTGACATGCTGCTGGTGGAAACATGACCCCTTTCTATCACAACCCACTCCAGTTTTTAGGAAGCTTCCTGGGATTCTCTCCAAACATTTCAAAATTTCCTACAAGCCTCACCCTCCCTTCCGTCCTTCCTTCTACTCTAATGATAAGACCTTGGGGTCCCTGCCTTGCAGACGGGGGTGCTCTCTGAAGCCTGCACGTGAGGCACGATCGTCACACAGCTCCTCGTCTTGCGGGGTCTGCTCTCTCCTCCCGATCCAGAGCTGCGCGAGTGCGGCACACCGCAGGAGACTCAGCGAAGCGGATGCGGGACTGAGCGTCACTTCTTCAAGCTCACGGAGCAGGGCCCCAGGACCGGTGTCCGCTGAGGCAGCGTGCCTGCTTTCCAGCAGCACTCTGGGAGGCCGATGTGCGTCTCCTGCCACCCGGACGTGTGGGCATTTCAGAAGGGGACACGTGGCGACAGCACCTTCTGACACCGGGGTGTCCCTCCTGTCAGGGGCACGCTCTGTCCAGGACGTCCCCATGTGGCCCGGCACGGAGCTGCTCTGAGACGACCCGCGGCGGCTGCATCACCAGCTCAGCCACACCCAGCAGCCAGGGACACGGGACTGTCTGTCCAGTCTCGGCTGCCTGCTGTCGCTCCCAGGGACCTTTTCTGCTCCGGACAGAACTGCAGACAAGAGGGACCCCGTCGTAAATGGTCTTGGCCATGCACGTTCTCTTCCCTGCTTCTCAGCTTCCGATTTCTAAACCCTGCGGCGTGTGGCCCACCGTGCTCCCCAAGAACCGGGAACCCTGGAAGAGGAGCAGGGGTGGGGGGTCGGCTCGGGCCGCCACCAGCCAGGGCGCCCAGCGTCAGCGCCCAAACGCAGCTGCGGTCTCCCTGGCAGGGCGCGCGGGACCTGGGTCGCACGGCACAGCCTAGTGCTCACCAGGTCCAAGCCCAAGACCGCCCTCGCCCTCCACACCCCTGCTGCTGAGGAGCCAGACGGGAGGCCTGCAGGCTAAGTTTCCTCTCTCAGAATGCCAGAAGCTGTGTCGAACACTTTCACTTCTCGGTAAGATTCCAATCCGCTCTGACATGAATAAGCGCCGCAGTCACTGTCCCCACCTGACACTGAGGGTGTGTCTGCAGGGCGGCCAGGACGGCAGGGGACGCCAGTGCCAGCGGCCCCTCCCCAGAGTCCCCCCGGGCTCAGCAACTCCCTTAAACAAGTAGCACTGAGGAAACTTGTTTGGAGAAAACATTTTTATGAAACAAAGATCAGCACGTACGCCAGCTAATGTTCACAAAATGGCAAAAAGCGGAATTCAGCACATCTGTAAACAAGGTTCAACTGTCATCTGGTAAACCAGCGTCTGAAGACGAGAATCGGAGCTGCTGGTGAGGTTCTGCGCCGAGTGTAACCACTGACATTTTCCCGCTGCTGCTGAAAATACACTACAACGTGGTCTGCTATGTGCGCATCTTCCCAGCGGTCGCGACGGACACAGAGCGTGCCGTGGTGCCAGAGCAGGAAGTGAGGCCGCCGAGGGGCCGGCCAGCGCACGGCTTCTGTCCCAAGCAGAGGCCGGCTGGGAGCGCCAAGAAGGTGCCACGCGCACCCGGATGCATGACGGGTTTTCTGCACTGAGGCTGCACGACCCACCTACAAACAAACGGAGACCCCACAGGCAGCGGGACCCTTCTCTCAAGGGCGCCGGCCTAGGGCAGGGGTGAGGGCCACAGGGCCTAGGGCTGGCGGGACCAAGGAGGGGCTGACATGTGAGCTTCGGTCATTTCTAAAGACGACCCAGGGGAAGACAACAGACTGACTTAAAAAATCATCTGCAGCTTAGCACTGGAGGTTCTGAAAGAAAAGCCCCACCATATTTAGTCTCCAATTCAAAATGGATTCAGGGCCCTATTATCCTTATTCCCACAATTACACATTTGAAAAAAACAAAAACCCCACCGATGTGGCCTAAAACCATTTAGTGGTGTAACGATAAAATCCTGCAACGAACTGCCGGCCGTGACCCGGGCAGGTGGCCATCGAGGGTCTCCCGCGGGCAGTGCAGGCCGCCGGCAGCCCCGGCCCCACCCGCCCGAGGCCGGGCCCTCGCCAACGACGGGGGCGAGGACTTGCCCGTTGGCCCCACCGGTGGGTCGCAGCCGGGCTTTCCAGCGTTGCCGATGCCCTGACGCGTCACTCAAGGCCGCCGCACATCTCTCGGTGGAAGCGTCCCTGGGAAACCAAGGGTGGTGCGTGAGCGCGGTCCGCGCCCTGCCCCCGGCGCGCTGGCGCCCGCGGGCCTCACCTCTTTGTCCATACTCTCTAAGTCCTCCTTACACAGCGTGTACAGCGGCATAGTCTCTGACATGCTGGGCTGTCGCTTCCGTCCACTGGGGCCGGGCTGCTCTCCGGGTCGGCTATCTGGCAGCTCCTGAGCAGGCATCTGCCGCGGCGGCTGAACCACTCTGAAATGAACGTCATAGTCCCGCATGAGGAAAGTCACTTTGAAGGACGCCTGGCTCTTGGAGCAGGTACATAAATACACACACAGAGAGCATTTTAGTTACGAAAAACCACCTACTCTCGACAGCACCTACTTATGCTTTCTCAGAGCGGACGCCCTAAATCCGACGATGCTTCCTCCTGCTGGAAGCGAACACCTACCTTCTTCCGTCAACAAAACACCGCTGCATTTGGTTCCCTCATTTTAGAGCAAAGGGCAAAATGTGAAGAGCTAGCGAACCATTTCCTAGAAACCAGCAGGAAACGTTATTTATCCTCAAATACGGTTAAGCAATCCATAAGACTTTTAAAACAACAAAGCCAACAAACCGTTTCTATCCCAATTCTCCAGAACCGAAAGCATGGGCGGCGCTAAGCGGCAGGTGCACGGGGCTGAAGTCAGTCGTCCTCCGAAGGGCAGGGGAGGCCATTCGGGACGATGTGTGCACAATTCCGTTAAACGGTCAAATATTAACACAAACAACTGGCGAGCGTGTCAGCAATGCTCTTCCCTGGGGCCCATCCCAGGCTGGGCACGGGAAGTTTCTCCCAGCGCCTTCCGCGCACATCCGTCTCCACGTCAGACCCGAAGCACACACTCTCGCGTGTCACGACCTCGAGATGAGGGGCTCTCGTGGCTGGCGGGTCCTCCCTGAGTGGCTGTTTCTAGCGGCTGCTCGCTGGAGTCACAACCTGCACAAGGACGCCTCTGGCCCCACGGCCACCGCCAGCCACAGGCTCCCTCCCTGAGACACTGATGCTGACGCAATAAAACTCATGATTCTGAGGAACAACGGGGGTGCCACGTCCAAACCCCGCAGGTGAAGAGACCCAGCCGTGCTGGCAGCTGCGCACCCTCTCACGGACGTGAGACTTCCCACCGACGCACATAAAGCACTGCCACACCGCACTGCCCTCTGCTCCCTCCAACGTCAGAGCTCACGCGCGGCCTCGCCCGCGCTGCCCACACGACCGTGTCTGCGCAGGGCTCTGCCTTCGCACCAGGGTAGTGCAACTCCACTGACTGGGGCCCGGACACAGGAAAACAGCCACGTATCTTAAGAGCAAGTATGTTACAGTCTCCCTTCAGAAGAGTGGTTTCAGTTTTAACCAAAACCTGAAACGTGTGGACGGGTAAGCCCCGAGGGGCCGCTGGTCCTCCGAGCATGCGGGCCAGCTAAGCCGCATCAGCGGGCTCCGGCACGCCCCGGTGTGCCCACCTCCCGGGCGCTGGCCCTCGAAAAGGTGCGATTCTCTTCATCTCACAGGACACTGAATCGGCCACCACATCAAGGGCCCCCGAGTCTTCCTGTACCAACGACACACCACACCAGAGGCAGCAGAATTTCGTCCTGTGTTTCCACCAAAGGGCAGCTCCCAGCAGGTGGGCACAGAGGCAGAGGGCCAAGCATCGTCCTTGGCCAGAGAGCCACAAAAACGCAAACAAGCCACTCTTTTCCTTACACTTCTCACCCGTTTGTCAAATAGGTATTTGTTAAAAGCACGATACCGTGTTAACACGTAACGGCTTACTGTTACTGCGCAACGTGTGAATGAGTATCTCCCAGACCGCTCAGTTCCCACGTCTGACACGGTCAGCTCTGGGGACGAAGCCCCAGGACACAGAGCTCCCTGTTCCCGACACCATGCTGCTCACACAGCTCCCCCAAATGGGACCACAAATGCAAGAGGAAATAAATCACAAAGGGATGCATTGTCTATTCTGAATTGCAAGCTGACCTCCAGTCCCAGGCAGGCAGGTGGGCCTCTGCCACCATCCTGGGAGCTCAAGCCGAGACCCAGGCCTCCAGGGGAACACAGAGGACAGACGGAGGAGGAGGGCTGGGGCGGGCGACGTGAAACACCAACAGGCAGACACAAAGCCCCAAGAGCAGACTGTTCTCTGCAGGAGAAGCTCAGAGAGAGGCCACCACATAGGACAGGAAAGGCTGAGACAGGCACTGCTCCACCGTGGACCACCGCCACAAGCTATGGCCCCTGCCAGTAGTCTCCAGGACCCTTCCTCCCAGCCGGCCTGTAACGAGCACCCCATAACCGTGCAGCGTCTGTGGAGACCATGGCAGGCAGGCCCTGGGACAAGCACCCCACCCTGCAGTTAATGAGGCCCCCAGTCCAGGCTGGGAGGTGTCAGAGTCAGGTTCACCTTCACCCACCGGAGCCCCCATGGCCTGGCAGCAGCGATGACCCCCATGCAGGTGCCAA
Organism: Ursus americanus; assembly: GCF_024610735.1. Taxonomy (NCBI): domain Eukaryota; kingdom Metazoa; phylum Chordata; class Mammalia; order Carnivora; family Ursidae; genus Ursus; species Ursus americanus. Next base: position 497,500 of record NC_142145.1, read on the forward strand.
TGGAGGCCAGTGCACACGGTTTGAATAAGGTCCCGACGCTCACAACGTGATGTGAAGCCGTCCAGGCTTCAGTGGAAAATCACTCGTCCAACCAAGACCGAGGCAGGTCTCAAGCTGAATGAGCGTCAACTCTTAAGATGGCAGTGGTGACAGAGCTACCTTACACGGAGGTCAGCGCATCGCGGTAAAAGTGCCTCCACAGGGGGGGCGCCTGGGTGGCACAGCGGTTAAGCGTCTGCCTTCGGCTCAGGGCGTGATCCCGGCGTTATGGGATCGAGCCCCACATCAGGCTCCTCCGCTATGAGCCTGCTTCTTCCTCTCCCACTCCCCCTGCTTGTGTTCCCTCTCTCGCTGGCTGTCTCTATCTCTGTCAAATAAATAAATGAAATCTTAAAAAAAAAAAAAAGTGCCTCCACAGGAATTACAGGCACACGAAAGTATGTGAGAAAAACCCTGCAAAGCAGTAAATATGCGGAGAAGGGCCGAGCAGAAGCATCAGGACAGAAACCACAGAATCAGTGAGGCTGAACCACTCAGTCTGAACAAAAGGGAAGAAGAGATTGTTCAGAACACATGAGAGGACGATGGACCCAATATTCGCATCCCTGATCCCAGGAGGAGGAGAAACACGGTAGAGCTGGGAAAATCCTCAAAGAATCAGGGCTGGAAATGTCCCAATTCTGGCGAAAGACATTAAACTTTCTGATTCAAAAAGTTGAGTGAATCTAAAAAGGATAAACCCCCAAATCCACATTTGGACACATCCTCATCAAACTTATTATTCAAGACGAGGAAAAAAGGCTTGAAAACAGCGAGAGAAATCTAATTCAAACGATGGGCCAAAGAAGAAAAACCACGTGACAGCACTACAGCTAAAGCACTTGAAAAATTTAACACCCACTCAGGATAAAAACTCACAGAAAATTGGGAAGTGGGGGAACTCCCGCAACTTGGTGAAGAGCATCTACAGAAGACCTAGAGCCAACATCATACTTAAAGGTGAAAAATGGAATGTTTTCACTTGAAGATCAAGAAAAGGTGAAAAGGTCTGCTGGCAAGGGGAGAGGTGGGAACCCAGAACTGACCGGGACGATGTACCCCCCACACCTGACGCACGGGCACCAGAGCGACGGACCTGGAAGACGCTTTTTCAGCTAACAGTGCAGAAGCAGCACCGAACCCCAACCGAAAATCTCACACCTTGTGCAGAAACTCGAATGGAACATGCCCTTAAAGATAAAACGTAAAAGCTGTGGAACTTTTAGGATAAAACGTAAGAGAAAACCTTTAGGATCTAGGACCACACAAAGAGTTCACAGACTTGACACCAAACTCGTGATGCATGAAAAAGAAACAGATAAACAGAACTGGGTTCATTAAAATGGGACACTTTGGCTTCTCCTGACTGTCAAGAAGATGAACAGCTACAGAGTAGAAGAAATTACCGTCCAGCCACACCGTTCACAAAAGAATACGACCTAAAATACCTAAGTAGTGGTCGAAATCAACAGTCACACAACCACCCAGTTGGAAAATGCATGAAGACACAAGACGCTGCACGGAGGGGGATGCGCATCCCGCGGGGGTGAACGCCTGTCGGAGTGGCTACCGTCAGGAACGGTGTCTACCCCAAACGCAGCGGGGCACGGAGAGGGGACTGCACCGCTGGTGGGAGAGACGGTGCTGCTCCTCCAGAGAAACCCCCCCCCCCTTGCACCCAGCGCACCAGGTTCACCCCGGGCGTCAGTCCCGCAGAAGCGGACGCAGACACAGAGCTTCGGAGCAGCCCTTGTGCGGGGCCCACGGCAGGACCCAGCCAGGTGTCGGCCTCAGCAGGAGGCCGCTCGGCGGGGGGGCAGAGCACTTGTGAGCACAACAGTGCAGCTGGCCCAGGCCGAGCGGGGGCCAGAAACGTGCGAGAGCCTGTGCGCATGGCCCTCCTGGACTGATGGGGAGGGGGCGGGTGAGCGGACACTGGGGGGCCCCAGGGTGGTGGCGGTTTTGTGTCACCCGACATCCTGGCCGTGAGACTGGGCTGCAGGTTTGCAAGATGCTACTGCGGGCAAACCGGGGGAAGGGCACACGGGATCCCTCTCTTCTTACACCTGCCCGTGGGTGTACAGTGACCTCAAAATAAAATTTTTAATTAAACCACAAATGTTCACAACTAACAGCACATAACAATGATGGGTAAAAAAAAAAAAAAAAAGAATTCAGAATTTTGGACTCTGTCCTCGTGGGGAAGTTTAGACTGACCACATGGTGAGCCACTGTGGTCCTCTGTGGTCCTGGCTGCTCCACCCCCACCCCACCCTCCGGACCAGGACTCCTGCCTTCGGGGTCACTGCCTAGGGAAGCCCTTTGACCCTGCCTTGGGCGAGGTGGACGGAACCTGGCAACACACAAGCAACAGCAGGAGAGGCCCAACGGGCTCCGACCCTGAGTCCCCAGTGAGCCAGCACCCCGGCCCAGAACCAAAACCATCAAAGCAAGGAGGACAGACACTCACAGTTCTCCAGGCCTCCACCAGACAAGCACACAGAACAGTGTCCGTGCCCACGGCCCCAGGTGCCCTGTCACAATGGGGTCCACTCAGGGTTCCAGGTTCACAATGGGGCTGAGCCACCACTCCCGGGGTTCTCGCTCCCGCAGCCCTTGACACACAGGGAAACCTCGGGCAGCAGGAGCACAGGGACCAGAGCCTCGATGGGACGGCTGGTGCAGGCCTCACAGCCCGTGATTCCAAAGGGCGGGGCAGCGTGGACACCTTGCATCTGTGAGGGCTCCCGGTGCAAACGGAGGCACCTTGTAGGTGCCTAGGTAGCCGCGCGAGGACAGGGGCATTAAGGACACAGGCGTGTGTGTGGGTACAACGCGAAATCAAATAAACGGGGAGCTCTAGCTCTACACGGAAAGGACGCCCTTACTCTATGTCGCAATCGCGTGGGCTCTCTCCCTCTACACAGCACCTGTGAGAGCGTGACCGGGCCCTGCCTGGTCCTCTTGCCTCCGAGTTCTGGACTGCCGTCAAGATAGGGGTCACCCTTCTTGTAGAAATGGGTCATTTCATTCATTAGTTTTACAACGTATAGTGTCCTACACACAGGTAAGGAGAGAGACAGGGTTACTACAGTCAAGGTGACAGGCTCCCATAACACACTCAGGTGACTAAGGTGAGTTCACCAACGGTGCTAACATCCGTCTGCGCACCTACGCAGGCTGGCAATAATTCAGTCAGTACTGTGGTAGGAATCCCACTTCCAAGCTCAAGAAAGAGAAGAATCTCCTCAGAGGCACCTCCAGATAAACTACCACACGCTGTGTGTCTTCCTCCAAGACGACGGGGCTGGACGGTTTGTTTTTCCGTCCTCTCAGACTGAAGTGCCGCTGTTCACAGAAATTACACACATTTCAGGACAAATAGGTGGTTAGCTGTTGCCTGATTATTAGTGTTCTATGTAAAAAAGCAGCACGCAACTGTATTCGAGTTCGGCTTACCATCTGCAAGTGTTTTCAGACAACACTTAATTACTTCTTCTCCCACACCTCGGAAATTCCTGGCCTACTGCCACTTACTGTGAGCCTGAACCGTCCCCAAACCATCTCTGAGCCCAACTTCTAAACATTCCAGACATTTGTTCTTTACGCTTAAGAGAATTAACTCAAAGGGTTCGTGATCTAATTTCCAACAATATGAAAAGCAGATTCTAAAAGCCAGGAATTGCTCACGTACACGTCAGTAGAGCACGGACTTTGCGACGTCGGTATCAGTGTTAGCGGTTAATGGCACAAGATATACACTTTCACGCTGTGCGTATACAACAGAGATTTTCTCCAGTTTTTGGTTTTGTTTGTTTAGTTCTTTGTTTTTAAGTAATCTCTACACTCAACGCGGAGCTCGAATTCACAACCCTGAGATGAAGAGTCCTGACAACGATGGGCCTATCTCATTTTCTGTCATTCAGCTTGTGCCACAAGTCATGGGCTCCGAGCATTTGTTTCTCCCTGGTCTGGGGCAATCTGCAGAGACTAAGTCCCCACACTGACCTGCCCCAACTGCCCTGGCTCCTTCCCATTCTTCTCTGCTGCTTCCAGTATGCATGGTTTCTACAGACCGTCTTCCAATTAACTTTGGATTGGTACTCTGCAGTTCTGGAACGTGTTTCTGTTTTCTGTGTGGGCTACAGGTCTCTGCTGACATTCGCCCCTTTCCCCTGTTCTGCCTGTCCTGCTTCATCGAGCACAGCAACACCGTTACTTGAAAGGCTCTGTCCCAGGTCCCAGCTGTGTCGACGGCTTCAACCCCAAGCTCGGTCCCCAGAGCCCACGTGATTGGCTTCGCGCCACACAAGCGGAGCCATGTGCCTCCCAACCACAGCTTTTCTGCTTGTTCATCTTTGGCAGGAGGATGAGTCCAATAAAAGACGTGCCATGTGCCACAGCCACACTCCAGGGGCACACTCCCAAGGGGAGCGCCGGTCGAGGGGGTGCGGAACCATCCACACCCCTCGAGCAGAAGGAGTGCACTCAGTCCCGGGCCCTGGTGGTCAGCACGCAGATCACCCCTTGTAAGCGGCTCACGGCTGACTGCATTAAGTCACGCGGTCCCGCCCAGCTCTCCACCCTGGGAGCATCTAGTCACACCTGCCTCCACCTGGACCGCACCTCAGGTGCTGGGGTGCAGCGAGGCTCCCTCACACTGCCCTGGCCTAAAAGAGCCCCGAGAAGCCAGCTGTCCACCCCCGACAGCTCTGGAGCCGTGCGTTCCTCCTGCGGCCATGCTGGCCTCCCGCCGGGGCCAGACTCCCTCTGACGGCCTCTGGCAGGCACTTTGTCAGAACCGCCTCTAGAATCTCCACTAACCGTGACCTTGTCTCTACCCCAGACCTCACGGGAGTGGCTCCCATGACCTGCGCCCACACAGCCTGGTCCAACACCTCGCTCCTCAGAGCCGGGAGAGCAGCATGTCCCCCAGGGCCTCTGAGGCACCTCCCTGCCATCGTGCACACCCGTGGGTTCCCTTCAAATGCAGGGACCTTGACACTGGGGCGAGCTTACCATCTTAGAGAATGTTTCAGCGATAAAAGTGAACATTCACGACATACAGAACAACGTAGCGGACACAGAATGTACCCGAAATGAATGTCTACACGTCTTCAGAGCTCAGAAGAGAGAAGGCAGAACTGACCAGCGAGGGCTCTCTTCCTTACATTCCTGTTTACAAGCAGTCACTGCTGCCCCCTCCCTCAGTCTGATCTGGACAAGAAGTGGGATGGGACGCCAGGGGAGGCCCAGAACTGGCTCCTCCTCTGGCCCTTCCACCCCACAGAAGGGACGGACCAGAGGGCACTGGCACGGAGGATCTCCTGCTGGGGGGATGTGGGCCGACATCAGGGTACAGGTCTGGTCTGCAGATGGAACAGCTTGTCGGAGACAGCACTGGGCAAACGGGAGAGCGTGTCTGGCATGCGCAACACATCTCATAGACTAGACCTTGGTCCTATCTGTTCTGCTGTCGGGACCAGGACGGGAAAGAACATGCAAGAGGGCTGACGCCTAGTGGGTAAGCCCAGCCCCAGCTCAGGATGGAGTAAACCCCCAACTTCCTGTCCCGCCAGCACCGCTTCCGATCAGCTCTCAGTGAGCGTGGCAGTCCAAGGCGCTCAGAGGCACCCTGTTGCTGCATGACAGCTCCCAGGCGCATGTACCTGAAGGAGGAGTGCTCCGTGTGGACCGCCAGGGAGCCAGGGGGCCCGGGGCCCACAGCAGCTTTCCGGATGAGCTTGCCCGTGTTGGCGTCATAGATGCGAACTTCCGGCCCAGGCTGGGCCCTGGGATGGACGGGCGTCGGGTGGAACAGGGCGGTCGGAAGTGCACCCTGCCTGTCAGGAAAGGCTGCTGGGCCATCCTCCCTGTGGGACCAGAACAAGGGCTGTGAGAAAGTGCTCAAACAGGCTCAGGCCCAGCTGCAGCTGAAGGCCGATGCAGAGGAAGATGCAGAGTGTGTGCCCGTGTCCTGCTTGGAGCCTCTGCTGGAATCCGAGACCGCTGTCCCTCTGACGCCTAGCTCAGAACTTCACCCCTAAACACAACAGCTGAAGTCTGACAAACGACAGGAAGCAGTTTCTCAAGCCGTTTCCAACAAAACAGACCATACCCCCCACAAACGCGCGGAACCACCTTGACCCACCAGGCTCCCATCTGCCCCTCATTGTGGTCACTGTCGCCCTGGCCACCGGCACTCCATGAAGCCTCAGCATTGTTCTTGATGCTGCCCCCAGGCCAGGGAGGAAGCGCAGGCAAGCCAAGCCTCCCTGCGGGCGTTGCAGGGAGAAAAAGCAACTGACTTTTTGAGACGGTGATGGCGTTTTAGACAGTCTGCGCTCTGCAGGGCTGGCGGTGCCGGTGGGGAGGGCCTGGCCTTGCTGGTTGGGGGACCACAGGGACCACAGGGACGGAAGCACGCGGCCGGGCTGAATGCTCCAGGCTGCGGCATCCTCCGGCTGGGCCCGTGCTGAGTGGGAGGCAGTGTGGGCGTGGCGCTCACCTCTGTGCTCTGCCGTAGTCATCCCTGAGTGGGAAGAGCTGCTCCTCTACCCGGTCCCAGCGCTCCAGGCAGCTCCATAGCCAGTCCGGGTTGACCACATGCAGCTGCCCGCACTCCTGGGCCTGGCGCACCTTCTCCGTGCCTGTAGGGAAACCAGCTCAGTCAGTTCAGCCTGGGCTGCAGGCGCATGGGAGCCTCGAATCACTCAGCTGGGCTCTGAACCCTGCCTGGCACCATCTTTGTGTCTGAAATCTGAGACTTTGCTGTCCAACCACTGCTGCCTGCCCCCGGCCTGCCCCACAAAACGGGGACCTGCTGTGGGGTCTCACTGGACCCGTTGGCAGGCCAGCAGGGAAGGCAGGGATATGACAGACCCCACCATACCAGCCAAGAGGCGCCCGTCCATTTCTGTGGGAAGTTTCCCACTGCCTCTGTGACCTGCAGCCAATTGCCAGAGAGCTCTTCCCCAAGACCATGGGCTCGGAATTGGCAAAGGCCCCACCACTGCTGTGGGCTCAGAGCCCCACCTAGCCCTCTCCACCAAGGTCACCCTGTTACTGCACCCAGTGCAGCCTGCTGAAGAGCAACGGCCACAGTGGCTGTGGTATCAGCAGGCCAAGTGGATGGGAGCGAAATGTGTGTATGTCCCTGACGTGCACATGTCTGTGTCTTTGTAAAGACTCGTCAACAGTTGGCGAGGACACCTGTCCCGCCCACCGCAGGCTTGGACCGCACTGTGCTATGACCATGCGGGCAGAGGCCAAGCCAGCTACAGGCACTTCCGCCACCACGCATCTCTGAGTTAACAAGCAGTGACTTTGGGATCGGGGAGAGGGGAGGACAAGGGGGCTGGGCACCCAGGCAGGAGTGAGCCACGGGCAGAGCGCGAGCCCGGTGTCTCCTTCCCCATGCCTCTGGGCTCACTGCACGTGTGGAATGCCTGAGGGCTGCAACAAGCCTGCCCCCACCTCTCAGTTAGGATCTTCCCACATCTCACACCAGGACGTGTCACACATGGGCATAGGGCTCAGCCCCAGGGGGCAAGATGGCCTCACACAGAGGCAGTGACCTGGAAACCCTGGCTCAGCAGGTGCAGGTGTGGGAGGAGCAGTGCCCAGAGTGGCCAGGGACAGTCTTTGTTCAGAAAACACTACACCGTCGCTTGTGAAGACCATTTAAATAAAAAATCATTGGTTTTGTTTTTTTGTTTTTGTTTTTTTAGCAACCATGTGTGTTTCTTTCTCATTTGCCCATTACTGAGGGTCTGTTTTCTTGGCTGAAATCCCTGGAGTCTATCTGAGGGGGATGTTCCTACAGTGACTTTCCCAACCTCAATCCCTCAGGACGGACGTGGTTCCAGCTGGAACCCTCATGCTCAGCTGCCCGCTCCCCACTGAACTGTGCGAGCTGTTCACCATGTAACTGGGCTCCATCATGTGCAACCCATGCCCCCTTCTCCACCCGACCTGCGTGCGCCCCCCACTCCAGGCGGCGGAGCCTGACGACGTGGAACACGCAACGGTGGCGGGCCAGGAAACACGAGGTGCCGTGCCCACGCTGTGGAACGCCTGTGGACAGCACGCACCCACACAGGCAGACACAACATATAATCATCAGCAGACGCGTACAAGGCAATGATTCAGGACAAGGCTTCTGAAAGCTGGCACAGAACAAGCAGCCGTGCCCTTTCAGAGTGACCGTGTACCCTGCCCCAGGAGCACCACGGGGCTCTTCTGTGTCCCCCTCCACAGGCAGGATGGCGGGAGGCAGGAGGGGGGCTGGCACGGGTGCACTCACCTGCCCTCGCCGCAATCAGGTGGGTGGCCCTGTCAGGGTTGTCGGGGTCCAGCACCAGCTGCGTGAGGATCTTGGCTCCAAGGGCCGTGGCGTGGTAATGCTCCCGCGTCTTCTCGATCGGGAAGTTTGTCGGGTGCAAACCACTAAATATTATGGCGACATCTGCCAGCACTCTGCTCTTGAGCTCCGGGACAATCTTCCGTATGTCGGGGGCTTCCTGGCTGTCCCCGCGGAGGTACCGGTCGTACTTGGCATAGTAGTCAGAGTGCACTCGGGCAAGGATCTCCTCCAGGTAGACCAGGTGGTCGTCCTCGTCCCCGTCTTCCTCCTCCTCCTCCTCCTCCACGCTCTGGTCCAGGGACTCGCCTGCCGTGATGCCCGACTGCTCGCTGTTCTGCGACTCAGTCTCGGCCTCCTTCCTATCAGCAGAGCTACCGCCCAGCCCGCAGAGGCCGTCCCGCTCGCCCTCCTCCTGCACATCCGGATGTACACCCGGGGCAGACTCTCCGCATGGACTCACTCCTGCAGGCCTCTCCCCTCCTAAGCCAGGGGGGCCACCCCGCTGGGCCACTTTCCCTGCATCTCGTGCTCCCTGAGGCCTTTCCAGGCTCCTCCTCTCCCCACTTTCACCATCGGAGGACGACTGGCCATCTGACTCGCTGTCACTGGAAAGTTCAAAGTCCAGGTCACCGCCTGCTGTGCCCTGAGCGGACCGCTTTTCCGGCAATGTCCGATCGTGCTGCTGTGCACATGCTGGGGCGCCCTTGCCATCAGCCAAGGGGCCACGGGCGGTGGGCCGGCTGCCTCTCTCCTCCTCCTGCCCAGGCAGGGGCCAGTCTCCCCGTGGAGAAGCGCCCCCGTTGAGCTCCCTCGTGGGCTTCCCAAGGCCATTACTTTGCTCGACCCCAGAAACCTGCCGTCCTTCCTCGGTCTCCCGGACGGATGGAGCTTGTTCTGGGATGTCGGCACCTTTCGGAGACTGATTTACTACACGTGTGCACAAAAGAAAAGGTGACCGTTATTTACTGTCCAACTGAAAGCTCTTGTTAAAGCGACGGCAGCATACCCCCCCCCCCCCCGCACCGCGTCTGGCTCTAACCGTGCTCTAGACCTGGGCTCGGCAAACTCAGGCCGTAAAGGCAAATTTTTAGGCGTCCGGTCACAGATGGTCACTTTGTCTTGGTTTTCACAAAGGATTAGAGATGGACAGAATACTCAAGGCTTCCACGCTTTGGGTGGACGGCCCACGGGCGGCCTCCCAGCCCCACCTTGGCTGCACCGCGCAGGGTGTCGCCCCAGGCCCTGCTTCCCCTGGCCCGGGCCTCCAGCTGTTAGTGACTGCAGCAGTCCCTGCAGGCCTCAAAACCGTGTTTACAAATTAAAGATCCTAGACACACTTCACACCAAAACTTCGCATCTTCTTCAGATAGACTCTGGCTTCACGCTCGCCTGACGGGTTAAGCCGTGTGGCTCCCTGCAGGCTCTGGGCCCGGGCACAGCGCCAACCACCACCAAGCTGGAGCTGCTACGGCCCACAGCTTGCTCTTTCCAAGGGTTGCGACGGCCAAACTCCCGCCGTCTTGCTTGCCGTTTAAGAGAAAACAGGATGACAGGCAGCATTCAGACACAATGAATTAAGCAAATTTTTAAATCTTCATTCAACTGGGAAAATGTTTAGGTTAGCACCATTAAAAAAAAAAAAAAACACCAAAGTGGAAACTAAACATCACACTTTTCATTCTTATAAATAAACACAACCAGTTCTGTGAGGGCTGAAACAAGAAGAAACAAACTTTACAAAGCAGCCACAAGAAAGGCTCCAGGAAGCATGTGTCAACTACTCCTTTGCCGCCCAGAAGGTCCTCACCCACCTTTCCTTCTCGCCTGCGACTCCCGAGACCCAGAGGGCGCGTTGATGTCCCCTATGCCCTGGAAGTAGACGTATTTCTTCACGGTGATCAGATTGGGAGCAAACTTCCAGACATCTTCTCGGTCATCAATAATGCAAACCATTGAGTCTCCACAGGGAAAGAGATTTCTAAAAATAAAAACGTACCAGAACTAGCACACTTTACCAAAAATAATCAATTAAAAGTCACAACAATCTTTTATGGATAGCCAGCAGATCACAGATTAGTCAGAAACAGATGAAAATCACACCGCAAGGCTTTAGACTAGCATAGCTTGGCTCTCTCCACTGTGTCTGATACTCCTCACGGGGCTGCAGCAGAGTCATGTTTGGGGGCCGTGTCCCCGTCCTGGGAAGCTGACACGCAAACCGCCACACGCCAGCATGTCAGTCTGCAGGTGCCTGCTCCTCCGCAAAGGGCCTTCCAGGTGAAGGCAGGAGGACACGCCCGTGTATCCCAGCCCTCCGAAATAAACGACGGTTTCCTGCAGTGTACCTGTGTGGTCTCTCTTCAAGTCCAAAAGTACTACTAGTATGTACAGGGTCAACAGACGTGTTAGCAAGGCTTAGCCACCTGACAGATGTAGACACACTCTGCTACCCTCACATGGTCTTGTGAAATTCTATTTCCGTCCACAATTCTGGGACTCAGGCTTGTAGCATTCAAAATTCAAAGTGGATTTTGTCTTGGATCTGGAAATAAACTCGGGAGGACTGCCTGCCACTGCTCAGTCCTGTAGCAGCTAATGGCTACAGATACCCAGGCAATATGTTCATGTGTCCAGAATTACTGTTATTTCCTGAGTCTGTTTCCCACGTGTAAAACAGAAAGCAGCTAAAATAACTTACATAGTCCGTGCTTTCCGGCACATTTAACACCAGATGAGGGAGATAAAAACTAGGGAAAGAGTCCCCACTGCCTGTTACCTACACGAGCCACGTGCCGGTTACCTGTGCCCACTGGGGAGCACGCGGCTCCCCTCCAGCGTTGTTCCTGTGGGTAGCTTCCCCTGAATCCGTCACTGACAACACCTCTCCCTTTCCTTTGTCTTCATCAGTGTGCTCACTCTGACACTAACTAGCACATGCGAGGTCGGTTTCTGAAGCAGGGACGTTCAGTTTCTCCTCTTGGTTCCTATGGCCTCGAGTAGGTCCCTATGTGTGTGGACACCCTAAATCTGAAACACAATGCTGCACGAGGACGGCCAACCCCAGCGGAAGGAGGCCGCAGTGTTACTGCCCAAATATCCTTGGGAACCAAAATGCGTGAGAACAAGTTATAGCTGATACGGTATTGCGTGGGAACGAGCGTGTGTGTGTGTGTGGGGGGGGGGTTACTACCTTTCTGGGTAGAAGTAGGGAAATTCCTTGTACAGAGCGAACATGTGCAAGAGCCTTTGGACTGGGGGTGGGAGGGCCCCACCGTCAAAGCACAGAGGGCAGGACGGCAGGGCACACGGTGATAGAAGGGAATGCAACCAGGAGCAGATGGGACTGTGACTCTGGATCTGGGAACGATCTAATAGGATTAACAGCAGGCAAGCTCCTAAGGAAACAGAATGGTGAGACACCAACTCGACCTTCTTTCAAGCTGTCCTGTGCTCACGGGAGCTCTGGGTCCCTTTGCTCGTCACCTCCCATTCCCCCCTGCCCCAGCCCTGCTCTCACTACCCCTCCCCAGACCCTAGACCCTGGGGCTCTGGTCTGCATGCCCCAGGAGCCCACCAGGGAGCCCACCAGAGCCTGTAGCTGGGGGAGTTTAGAAGCCTGGCTAGAAGACAGCAGGGTATCTAAGTGCTGTGAAAATAAAGCTGGAAACGGGGAGAATAAACACAAAATTACTGGTGGGACATGCTTTCCACTGGACACTGCACAGTGAGCCTCCTCGATGAACACAGCCAGGCTACATACCTGAGGTTCCCTGTTTTAGAAAACGGGTCAATACATTCATCCCTCGATAATATTCGATGAGAAAAAAGCTTCTTCTCGGGGTCTAAAAAGCCTTTGAAAAGAAGACAAAACAAAGGTCAGACATGTGACTGGCTGACGTCCTCGTCTGTGTATGGTGAGGGCCCTGCTGTTTACGGCATCAGGACACTAAGCATCATACCCTAGAACCAAACGTTCTCATCTCTCTTGCAGGACTGTGATTCACTTATGGTTCCTTTTAATGTGTTTAAGGGCATCTGTTCATTAACCATTCGCTGAATTTTAACATGACCTGGAATTTGGCTGAGAACAGAAGATAAAGAATAAACAAAGCTCAGCATTACTCCCCCGGGGAGCGCAGAGCCTGCAAGGGCCACAAACATGTGACCACGTATTTCTACCCACCACGCTATGCATACATGAGGGGCCGGGACCAAAACATTCTAGTTTCACCACCACGTGCAGCTTCCTTGTGCCTTCGGCTGTTGGCAAAGCAAAGCGGTGAATAAGGCGCCCAGGAGCCTCTCCCACTTACTCCGCCAAGTTTGCCATGTTCTCTGGAGACCTTTTTCAGGCACGTCCCATCAGCGCTGTCAACAGACTCGGCAGCCCATCTCGGCAGCCCACTGCTGCTGGCCAGCACGCAGAGCAGGCCGGCCTCCCGTCTGCCTCCCCAGCAGGACCCCGAGACCACACGTCTGCCTCATACACCGTCAGAGACTAGGCGCCCCAGCGCTCTGCTGTCTGCGTGCACAGGGCCTGCCACACAGCAGGGAAGGGGCCGACACCTCCAGCTGTTGCCATCTGTGGGATCCCCACACCATCATCACTTACCAATACAGAGCACTCACTTCGACAAACAATGCTACAAACACACGTTCTTACTGAATAAAGAACACGCACGTCCTCTACAGACACTCGGCCCCTAACCCTGAAGCTGACTCACAGAATTATTAGACTCTACAATCAAACACATGAAAAGCACCCCAAGCTCTTAATCGTTCCAACAAAATAGGTCTTTCCTAATTATACTAAAAATGTATGTCCTGTGAAAATGATAACTTTCAAAATTAAAAGTTGACAGGATGAGGAAGCTACAGAAACTGTGGTTGTTAAAAACTATGGCCAGACCTCCGGCTGCCCTCTGTCAACAATCAAATCCACCCGAGGCCAAGCTCAACTCCCCCAACCCCAGGCCTTTCCGTGCCAGAGACCCACCCTCTGAAGGCCCGACCACCTCAAGGCTGTGCACGGCACGCGCGTCCCATCAGCCATGGGCTTCCTCCCAAGTCCTCTTGTGTGCGTGACGCCGTTGCCAATGCTGGAGGCGGCCATCCGACAGCAGTGGGTCCCTCGGCCTGGGGCAAAGGGTACTTCCTGTTAATGTCTCTGCTTGTGTTGGGATGTGGCAATTCTAAGGTACAAAGCAGAGCCTGACACAGGAACAAGGCAGACTGCCCTAGGCCCCTGGGAATGTCCTCTCAGCCTCCAGGGGCACCCCCACCCACCCCCAGGCCCTTCTACCTAAATCAGTATTATCTTCGCTACTCCTCTGTGGGCCCTGCTGATGGAGATCTGGAGAGAAGTCACAGCTCCGGAGCCGAAGGCCCAAGTCATCCTGTGGCCAGGAGGCAAAGCCCGAAGGGGGCACCTGAGGACCTGATTACTCTTTCGGCTTGGGGTGCTGTCAGTCAGTGGTATGTGGGTTCCATGGAGTGGGGACACCAGGTGGCCACACAACAAAGGCAAACACAAGATGATGGAACTTCAACACATGGCTGCCGTGCTCAGGATGAAAATTACAAAGGTGCTACGTGTTCAAGGGGGGTTCAAAAGTCAATTCTCCTTCAACAAAGACCAAGACCAAGACCAACCAGCAAACACATTTCAACTTGGAAGTTTGGCCACCCTGGAATGAACACGAAGGTGCTGTGGTCACTCTAATGCAAGTGCTGATGTCCACGGACAGCCAGGCTGCCTATGCTCCAAGCGTCAGGTACAGACAGACCCCAGCAACGTGGCTCCAGGGGGATTTCCAAACCAATTAATACAACAACTTCACGTACGCTCACATGAAGACGTTTCCACTTTCCACCTACTTGCAGTTCTAAGCCACTTTCAAACTGGCCTGCAATGCGCCCCTGCCCAGAGTGGGAGCGGCCCATGCATTTGGGGAAGCAACAGCCAGCTCTGAGATGCAATCGAGTCTAGGAAAGCTGGATTTCCCCCTCCATCTTTAAGGGTGTCACTGAAAGTAAGAGGTAAAGCAAACCCGCTGTGGACAACGTTCAGCAGCGCTGACGAAGGACGGGGCGAGCGAGGCCCGAGCCACCCACCTGCGATGGTGTGGGCGTACAGCCGGCTCCCGAACGTGAACACGTGCAGCTCGTACAGCCTGGCGATCTTCTCCAGGAACTCCCTGCAGTGGGGACGCACACGGGTGTGCAGCATTGGCTCGCCCCGGCCCAGCTGGAAGTGAAAGATGCCCTGGAGAACACACACACCTGGTGAGAAGGCAGGGGCCACCCGACGGCACCTCCAGACCGCGCACCCGCAACACCCACCCATGGTTACCACGGAAGGGACTGTGCCTCCTTAGCTGCTAAAAGACAGCTGAGGGAACCACCCCGTTACCACGGGTTTCAGTGATGTCACCAGGTCCTCACACTACTTTGTCGTGGTCTTTTTCTGATAAGGGATAAAGCAAGTGTCCCTGAGCGATGACGTGCGTGTCTGGTTCCTCAAACATGAACCTCTGCTGAGTAGCTGAGCCACAGCTGGTCACCCAGAGCAGGTCTCCGGCGACCCACCGACAGCGTCCTCCTGAGGCAGTGACGGGAGTAAACCACTAACGTAGTCCGGCTCCTTGACTCTTTCCACAAGCAGGTTTATTAATTTACACATACAGCACAAAAGCGGACATGGTATTCCAAACCCCCTTCAGTAGACACGTAAAATTAGTGATGCCAACCTGCTGACGTGATTCATATACAAACTTTCCTAAGGAAGCTAAACTTTGATCCTTTTAATCCTGTTTATCATTAATTTCCTCAGTAAAAATATGCTGAACTGAAGAAAAAAACAAAAAGGTAAGTGACCCAGGTCCTCAGTAACTTCTTACCACCTCTAGACTCGTCAAACCGCTCAGGACGCAGCTGTCCTGTGGGAACATGTGGAAGTGTGGACTTCTAGAATCATGGTCCCCTACTCCACAGGGGTAGTGGCAATGTCCTTAAAAACACAAGTTTGCATCTCCAAAGTTCAGAACTCAACACATCTTCCTGAATGCTGCTGGCAGGTGGGTGCGCACCAGAGTGCCGGCAGGGGCAGAGGCAAGAATGGAACCCACTGCGGCCAGCCGTAGCTGACGCCTGTCCACGCGGAAGGGAGGAGGCCTTCAGCTCCTAGATCACACAAGCTGAGGAACAGGCATGCCGCAACGAGTTCAGACTTTTATGAAATGAATTAAAAGTGCCAACTTCAAAGGCACAACAAAACCCCCAGCCATCTGGGGCAACACACACACAGGCACATGCACATGCCTGCGGCAAGTGCTTCCCTACACCAAGTCCTCCAACTCTTTACAACACCCGTGAAGCAGAGTAGTTGTTATGAAAGAAACAACCTCAAAGGACTTCCTAGCACCTCACGTCACACACAAATACACACCCACACGAGATCTCACCACACACAGAAACGGCTAAGACAGCGACACGGCACACGCTCCGTCACAGGAGGTGGGACTGAACCCGAGTGAGAAGAAATCCACTGCTGACCACAGCTATGAGGACAGCCCTGCACTGGCAGCAGCGTGCGGTAAGGAAGAAAAACCCCACCGCCTACAGGACTGATGGAGATGGTCTACACGGACGCCGGTACCACCACCTTTGTTTGCGAAGCCAAACCCCGATGACACGCAGCTGTCACTGCATGCTGTGACCAAACCTCTCCTTCCCTGCATCCCCGGCTGCTGGCCTAGCCTCCGCACTTCTGTCAGAGGCCTCCCCGCGGGGCTCAGCCACAACACGGAACCGCTATCTGCAGATGCTGGTGACCTGACATCTGACACGGTCTATGTATCAACTGCCCAACAACAAAGAATTCTAAAGGATGATTATTTCCATGTTGGTGAGGCCTCATTTGTTAATGACAGTATAAGCTGGTCCCAGCCTTCTGTGACAGGCATTAGTAAATGCCTTCTAAAGCAGGCAGAAGAAAGTCAACTTCTCAGGGTCCATTCCAAGGAAAAGAGGTGGCATGTGGGAACAGTTTTGATGTGGACTGAAATAGGGTTCCATCCTTGACCCTTTACTTTTCTCTGAAAAATTAATTTCCCTGGAGAATCCCAGCCTTTATCTGCAGTCTCTCGAGTACAGACCCAGGACCCACCTGTACCCCCACCCTCAATACTTGAGATATTCCTGGAGGTATCTAACATCAGCTCGTCTCTACCAAGACGGTTCCTCCTCCTTTGCTGCCCACCCACTGCCCGACCCCAGGCCTCCACCCTCCCAACAAACACGGTCACACGGGGACCGAGTGAACCAGTTGGCGGCAGTGCGCTCCGGTGCCCCCCCCGCAAGGCCCAGGCCAGGGACATGACCCCAGCAGCACGGGCCTTGGGCTCCCGCGCCCCCCAGCCTGCCCGGCCCCGAGAAGCGCTCACTTTGTTTGACATCTGCTGGCAGTGCTGTTCTGTCGTGTGGATCAGCGTCTGGTCCAAGTCCACCATGAGCACCAGCTTTCTGTTCCGGTGCAGCCGCTGCTGGTCCTCCCTTCCCAGCTTCTCAGCTTGCTGAGGTTAAAGTACAAAGGAGAATCATGAAGTAGGTATATCTGGATCCAAAACCAACTGCACTTTTGTCAGGAGAACAAAAGGAAGCGGAGAGGCGTTCTTCGCTGCTCTCGGCACCACCGCGCGGGCAGCCCCTGTGCGCTAACACAACACCTCAGGCCACAAGGCCTGCCCTGGGGGGCCTCCGAACCACTTCCGTTTGGTCCTGTGGCTGATGATGACACGAGGATTTCTGATTGTAATTCTGTAACTTAACGTGTTAACCAACGAAAAAGGAGGTGAAAAGAAAGCAGCCGTGTCCGTCGAGTTTGGTAGAATGCCATGAGCTGCAGAATGACGGGAGGAGGCAGGAGAGCTGAGGTGGGGGAAGGGCCAATTGTGGAGCAACAGGCAGGTGGCAGGGGAGTGGCGGTGCTGTCTCCGCCTCCTGGCACGCTCAGGGACACCGATTCACCTCAGGAGAGACCCAGGGGGTCCTGGAGATGGCGCGGCACACTGTGGCCTATGGGGCCAGTGAGGGACTCTCCTCTGGGAAGGGGCCCTGGCCAGCAACCTGTGTTTCGGGGTGCACATAGCTTCTGCCTCCTCCGTTCAGTTCCTGTTGCTACAGACAAGCTCCTGGTCCCACTCAGATCAGCCACGAGAATGCTACGTCAGTCTGGAAGGGGCTACAGACACAGGCCAGCTGTAATTCCGTCATGGCAGGAACAATGCGGGACACTTTCTTCTCTTTTTATCCCCCAACTTCCCAGGTCTGTCTCTGTCTCTGTCTCTTGTCTCTCTTACTCGCTCATATACTCTTCTGTATTTCCATTTGTTCAAAGTTCAATAATTCAGGAAAATCAGAATCCTCTATCTGGCATTTTGTCTTTCCCACGAAAAAACAAAAGCTGGTATATATCATTCAAAAGCACAAACCTGATAGAATTATAACACTGAGAAATGTCTCACCTACTTACCTACGAAAATGGGCAGCTCTGAAGCTGCCTCACAGGAAGATGAGAGCCCAGCTTCCATATCACTGGTGGGAGGCTCCGTCCTGGTGCCCCGCCCCCCCCATGAAAAAAGGTGTCAGGATGCCTCTGACCAACACTGCCCATGAGACTCTTGAAATGCGTGAGAAGTGAAGACAGTTCTGAGCATACACACCTGCTGGCTCTTGGGTGCTTAGGCTCCGCCCCACGAGGGCGGCCCTGCGTGCTTTTCCAAGAGGACTCGCACGATAAGTGTCCTTCTCTTCCCTCCCCAGCCCCGTCCCCTGCACCTGCTCTGCCAGCGGCAAGTGCCTCTCAAACCCGACACTTGTCACCACCCCTGCTCCCGGTCCTACCATCTTCTGCACATGGCAGTGTGCACGATGCCTTCCCCTCATCCCCACTCCTCCAGCTGCCAGTGGCTTCCCGCCTTCCCATCTGTCAGCCTCCTGCTCTGTGCCAGGGGGACCACAGGAGCCACAGCACCCCAGAGAGCTCCCGACTCAGGGGCCGTGGGGCTGGTACCTCCCTCGGAGGCAGAACCCTTCGGGAAAGAAAGAAACGTGCACAGCCTTCCACACCGCAGGCAGACAGCACGGGCCACACAGACCACCCGTCTCCCCAGTGGCTGTCTCAGAAGCCATCAATGACAGGCCTGGTACTTTCCCCAGCCGCCCTGTGCACAGTAAGAGAGGCCCACAGAGGCTCCTCAGGAAACGTTCTCACACTTGGCCTCTGCCAGAGTCAGGCCTTACCTCGGAGCTCACCATCAGCTCTGGGACGCTATGCACCATCGACACCGTGGCTGTGGACAGAGGCACCTGCTGCTGCCCGTTCTTATTCTGCAGCCTGCAGGCAGAAGGCACACTGACATGAACACCTGGAACTGGTCAGCTGGCCACAGAATGCACACGGGACTGCGAGGGTAAGACTTGAGTCTACACCTCGGTGATGGTCAAGCTAGCTTAGTGCCCCACTTCACTCTGCTGACAGCTGCTGAAAGGTCGCCTGATGGCTGAGAGCAGGCAGGGGAGTTCTCACCAAGAGCTCACAAAGATCTCCCAGAAATGAACTGAGACGGCCACACTGAAACAGGGAAACACAGGACAGTCTGTGCTGCTCTGCCCATCCCATGAGGGTGACCGCCTGCTGCTGGTGGTAAAGGAGCCCAGGGAGCGAGGTGGGGGATCTGGGAGCCGTGAGGCGCAGGCCGACCACGGATGCAGTTTGCTCGGCGGTTAAGGAGAAAGCAAACCCACTACCCCTGGGTGAGCATCAGACACACTCCAGTGCTTTCCAATCTTATGGAAATAAAACCAGAGAGGATGCCTCCCTGGGAGACGGACCTGAGTCGCCAGATAAGGAGGGTGCCTGCCATCTGCTGTCGGACGTGGATGCCCCTTTGAATCAGTAGGTCACCCCATCTCAAACGCCCAGAGGCACCGCCTTCCACCCACGAGCTGCCAGTACTTACTGGGTTAGGTCTTGGCCACACTCAGCACACAAGCCTTTCATGACAACCGGGTGGCTACATCCTTCCAACCGCACCAGAACCGCTCTAGAAAGAGATGAAAATGGTCCCAAATCAGGAAGGGGAGAAGAACAATCCCTTGGTTTAGCACATGACCGCAGGGGGTACAGAGACCCTGAGGTCTGGTACCGCTTCTCCCGGGGACTTCCACCGAACTCCCGGCAGGTGGCACCCCCCAGACCCCTGCAGGGCTCCGCCTCCCTGGCTGTGAAGCAGAGGGGGCTTCTCACGCAGGGGTCTCTCTCGTATAAACACAACACAGCCACATACGCCACAGCTGGAAGAACCAGGGAAGCCCTGTCAGGAGAGGAGGCTCGGGAGAATACAAAGACTTGGGTTACAGCAAGAGTCACACTCTTACACTTCTGGTAATAATTCATAAACACGAAAGCTTATGTGAATACAGCAAAGAGCAACCTGGTATGATACTGCCAAAGAAATGCAGTCTCCTGTGGATCATTCCCAGTCTACAGAGCAGCTAGGACTCAATGACCTTTTTCTGATGGCACTACTATTGTATTTCTGGTTCTCACCAACACAGAAGCGGCAGTTTCCTTTGTGCGCTAGTATCAAGTCCTGGTCGGAAGCAGGGTAAGTGGCATCCACACCTAAGGGCTGGTGGTCAGAGCACCACCACCAAGTCAGAGCTCTGGGGGCCCAATAACTCAGTACCATGGGAGTCTGCTGATCCCACGGAGCCTCACCTAGAGCCGGGGCACCCGGGCACCTGTCAGGCCAGCATCTGTGAAGGGGGGCCTTTCTGGGTGCTTCCTCACCAAGGCCACAGACCATAGAGACACTGTGAGGTCTATGAGTCAGCCCACCAGTGAGTGCCACACACTTCTTCCTCACCCATGCTGCCCCAGAGCTTCTGGGCCACAAAGGACTTTCATGGGCTCACACAGGTACCATACGGGTACCCGGTACCAGGGGCAGGACCCCCTCTTCCCCAACCAAGCACTCGGTGCCCCGACGACTGGGCCCAGGGCTTGCTGCCCGTGTCTCCACAGCCCAGCAGCATGCTCGACCCCAAACCATGCTGCTGGCATTCTTCAGGGAGGTGTCCTCCCATCTTTTGCACCATTTAAACCTCTACCTAGAATCTGCCCGTCTCCCCAGTCTTCAACCAAGCCACCCCTGCAGTGGACCACAGTGCTCCTCAGAAACCTTCCCTGTCTGTATGGCAGCTGCTCAAAGATTTCTTCTTGCTCCAGGTTCCTGCTCACCTGACACTGGGGATCTATGTGCCAAGAGCATCCCTGCTGTGTCCCCCCGCCCCCTGCTTGCTGTCCACCTCCTCCAGCACCCAGCATTTCTTTAACCTTCCACCACCAGCATCTGTGCCGCTGGTGTCGGAGCTGGCAGTCGGGTCTGGCTCTGGGACCACGGCCCAGCTGGCTCTCTCCACTTGACTGGCTCTGTAGCACTTTGCCCAACCAAGCCCAGTCCCCCAAGATGCCCACATGAGAGCCCCCTCACCCTCCTTTCTGACCCCACACCACCCCCTCCGAGCAAGCTGCCGGAGTCCAGGACTCCCGAACCACGGCCCTCACGGCAGGCACCTCTGAGTCAGCCCTCATTCGGACATGAGAGACACACCCGCCCATGGAGCTGTCCATAGGGCAGCCCACTTTGCAAACCACCTGCAATTCGGACTCCATTCTGCCGGGGCCCCTGCCTTGCCCGTCCTGGTCTCCCGCATGCAGGAGGGGAAGTAACAGGCCCAGGAAGGCGACTGAGAGGATAGGCGCAGGGCCGGCAAGAGGACTGACTTGCACTTTCCCAAAAGTCAAAGGTGCCTATCAACTGTTGGCTCATGGGTTTTTGAAGGGTTTGTCAGGCCTTCTGGAACCTGGCAAAAATCTGCTGTTTGGCCCCTGGAATGCTGGGGTAGGTTTTATGAGAAACAGAGTGAACTGGTTCATTCACCAGTCTTCAGGGTTTACCAATGCTGATGTTGCTTGCATTTTGATGACAGGTTCTGGGGACCTACTCCTGCATGAGAACGCGCAGGCCGCACAGGCACCGGGACGGAAGGGTTCTGGTCTCAGGCGCAGCGTGACCTGGTGCCCAGGCCTGCAGACGCTGCCTGTCCTCCGCGCCCACACCAGACAGATGTGAAACGTACAGGACAGTCTGCACCTATTGCTTTTACTCATTTCTATACTAGAACATGACTTGTTGAATATTTTTCCAGGAAAACCAAAATACGGGCTAGAAGCATTTCATCAATCTCTCCTGAAACGTTAACCTGAAGATGCACCTGGTGCCTCTCGCTCAACCAATAGACAGGTCGAAACACTCTGTGCGCTACGTACTTCCATTCCGTAATCAGCCTTTTCATTTTCTGAACCGTGTTTTTCGAAGATAAGGTTTTAAATTTTGATCGAGTTCCATTTATCAGATGTTCTGTGTCCTTAAGAAATCTTTGTCTTACCCAGGTCACCAAGATTCAAGGGGAATCCTTAGGGGGTGGGGCAACTAATTCTAGAGGATTAACTATCCTTCAGCAGAAGGAAGCTTCTAGAACAGGCCCCCACAGGCTGACCGGAAGCAGGTGTGGGATTGGGGGGCAAGGCCACGCCACACAGGTGAGGGGCACCAGGCTTCAGATCCCCTCAGCTAAGAGCACACTCAAAGCGGCAGATTGGAGACCAACGGATCTGGAACCCGCAGGTGGTGCTGGGAAGGCAGCCAGGGGTGGGATGAGCAGACAAGCTCTAAATGCACCAGGGCACGCAGGAGATGTCGGGAGAAGTGTGAACCAAGAGACACAGGAGTGCCGTGGATACTCACGGGTGTTCCTGAACGCACCTGCCAGGGACCAGGTACAGAAAGGACCAGTAAGTCCGCCTGGAGAACAGAGTGAGGGGAGCACAGGCGCCACCAGCCGCCACACAGCTGAACGCATGCCTGATGTGGACAGGGACAGGGCTGCGACACAGGTCTGATGGGCTGTGCATCCCAGGCCAGGGCATCACCGTCTCCCAGAAAACAGACGGCAGGCCTTTGGAGAACCCCAACAGTTAAGACATAGGCAGAAAAAAGAATGTCAATTAAACAAAACAAAACAAAACCAAACCACTGCTCACAAACGCTGAGGAGCCAGAGTCCCAACAGAGGCTAGGGAGTGAATGTTTTGAGAAAGAAAGGAGTGTCAGAGGTAGGAGCCCCAGGAAAGACCAGACAGGGTGAAAATCCCACTGAGACAAAGATGTCCACACCTTGACTGGGGGTAGTTTCTAAGGCACACGTTTTTGTCAAAACTTACCAAACTCTGCAGTTAAAACGCGCACCCTGTCCTGGCCGACTACCGACTAATGAGGCCAACGCACCAGACCTGGTGAGGAAGGGCTGCTGGTGAGCCTTCCAGAGGGCTCTGTGGGAGAGCATCACAGCAAGGCCCAGAGGAGCATGGGGACGGGGCCGGCCCCTGGGCTACAACTCAGTCCTGCTCCCCCAGCACCATCCAGTCACCAGGGGGCTTCCAGGGTCACCTATGCAGGGCAGCCCAGGCTAAGGTAGGCGTGCCATTCACGGTGACAGCTAGTGTCATGAGAGCCTGCCTTGTCACTCTGCAGGCCCCTGGGACCTCACTGTGCCACTCCACGGCCACTGGGACCCACGTACTTGGCCCATGACACGCTCCCAAGTGCTGCTGGAAGTCCCCTCAATAGAGGAGCTCCCTCTGCTCAGACCAGCCTGCTACTCACCACCTCCGCCTCATGCTTCTGTCTGAACCCAAGCCCAGAACCACACTTCCTCCTGGAAGTCCTCTCAGCTCCCACTGCTCTGGGTGACACACACGACACCCTCCACCGGGCTGTAACTCCAAGGTCCAGCAGACAGACTCCCTGACACAGCAGGGAGGCACCAGCAGGCAAGCAGGAGGCAGGTGGCGGTGGAAGGGTACAGAGGTGGGGCACACAGGCTAAGCAGTCTGCAAGTCTTGGCAATGCGGCCTGAATATGTACCTTCTCTAGAGTCTTTCACCTACAGGTTATGGTAAAGGTCATGGAATTTTCTGGGCTGGGGTCAAAGGCTTTTGCCTTTCGTGTCCCACAGAGCAGATCGGGGCTCCCCAGGGGAAACTGGGCCGCGTCTGGAGGCACTGCTGGCTGTCACAATGAGGGGGCAGCTATCGGCATCTCCAGGCTGGGGCTGAGGGTGCATAGGGTACCCTTGCAAGCCCCAGTGCGGATAATACATGGACGGGTGTCAGCTTGTAAACCCGTCCTGGTGGACTACGCAGAGCTGTGTGCACTAGCAATCCCTGTCCCCAAGAGGAGGGCGGTCAGTGACAGCCGCGGAGCAGGCACAGGGGGGCCCAGCTCTCAAAAGGTTCTTGGGACAAGTCCAATCACCCCAAGGCCTGAAGAGAGTATTTCATGTTGACAGCGACTATCACACGAGACGAGTACCACACAAAGCTTCTGTAAGGACCCCTTCTGTGGTGATTGTAAGAGACACGGATCACTCACACATTAACTTCACCTCTCATAAACTGCCTTCATTTCAAAACTGGACGTCCACTCTCCTTGACGTGTGAGTCACCCACAGTGTTAAAAGTTCAAAACCCCACATTTGTAAACATTAACAGAGGATCTACTAAATTTAAACACAAGGTCTTCATCTGAATTCAGCCTGACAGGGCATGTCACGTTTCACCTAATGTGGCGGTGGGCTCAGCACTGGTGGGTGAGTCCACGCAGGAAGAGTGTGGGGAGAGGAGGTGGTACGCAGGTCATCAAATGCAAAACAAAATGTCACGCAATTTTCTCAGAATACTCAAGTCAGAAGACACCATGTGCTACAGTCTAGCAAAGGGGGCCCCAAACCAAGCAGCATCCCCCTAGAAACCCACCGCATCATAAACCCATCCGTGCAGGACGCTACGGCCACACCTGCCAGGCTAGGGAAGAAAGTGTTTAAAAATACACCATCTTCACTCACAGGGGAGGAGCCCTAGGTCTTCACAGAGATGTTTCTGACAAATGCTGACCAAAGACAAAGTAAAAGATGCTATGTGCTGCCGCTGAGCCACCCCGGCCTGAAAGGTTTCTGGAATTTCTGTGGCCTGGGGCTCAGAGCAGCACACTGGACTGGACCAGACCACACAGGACATGCAGCACATGACAGTTCGTGACTAACCCTCAAAAGACTCAGAATGAACTGTTTGTCCCCCCGCCACCCCTCCCACCCAGCCAGACGGATACACACATATGGCCCACAGTACAGCATCTCGAAAAAATCCAGTCTAAATTAAAAGGAGGATAAAAAGACTTCATTCTGTGTCTGAATTAAAAGATCATTCAGAACGGTCTTACAGGGTCAGAGCGCAGTACGACATTATCAGTGGACTACTTCCTCTGCATCTTTGCCTGGGCCAAAAGAATTCCCAAAAAAGTGAAGGAATGACCAAGAGAGAAGGAAAGAGTATTTTAAAAAAGTAACAGTAATGTCCTTTTCCAGTATAAGATGATTTCATCTTTGCAGATACTGATGCAGGCGATGAAAGGCAGGGAGTGATCCCAGTGTTTCTACCCTCAACCCAACAAACAGCCACCAGCACCGCACCCTGAGGGGAGTGGCACACTGTGACCTCTAGAGAGAAAACACTTCGGCCAAGGAGACCAGCCCCAGAACGTCAAGTCAGTCACCAATAAATGTTAACTTTCCTGGTTTGTCCTTGAAAAAAATCCATAGGAAAATCATGAAATGCAATTTCTGAAGAAGTTACTTTCCCCCAAATACACAAATACCGAACTCTCTTGAATCTTTTGTATGCATCAGCTTTCCTGTCTGCTCTGACGGGAAGGCCGGAGGGCATGGGGTGTATCAGGAAGAGCAGAGGGTGAGGAAGCTGGGTTAAAAGTTGGGTCTGACCCTTCCCGTCTCCTTGCAGATTGGGAGAGCTCAAGGACCTCCTCCAAGCTCTACACACACAGCTTAGTATACAAGTGCACTGGGGAAAGGTATATGGTGTGCCCAATCTTGGTTCCTAAATGTCACTCTCCATTAAAAGGAGGCAGGACTTCTTGGAGAAACGGGTGATCCCATCACTGAGGAGCAGGAGCCTCAACACCATTTGCGTCAGAAAACACAACCATGCTCTCAGACCGAGGGGTCAGCTCGAGGGGCTCCCACCAGCCAAACCTGGGACAACGGGAGCATCGGACAAATAACAGTAGTGCACAATAAGAACCCAAGAGTCCACACTGTTAAATGAATTGTTCTTATAGTCGAAAGCAAACCCAGAAATGGAAAAGGAACGACAGACTTGAGAACACCACCACTGGACAGTCCTGATAAAAAACAAAAAAAGAAGAGATTGAGACAAGAATCATCAAGATACCAAACACGATGGGTGACCATTTGATGAGAGAATTTAAGATATTTACTGAGGAAGAAAGTATCTCTCACAAGACACTTAGTAATTACAACAGGAAAACTAGTAAGTTTTCACTACAGCCACCACCGTGACAAACCAGAAAGGAACAAACTGAGGCCACCTGCTGCCTGATGGGCACGCTCAGGACACACAGGCGCTCCAGCAAGTCCTGCCCAAATGCACACCACAATGTGAACTGACAGCCAGTCTGCAAACCACCAGCTGCTACTGAAAAGAAAAAGGAGGAACGGACAGAGGAACCACCCAAGGTTAGAGACCCAGGAGCTCTGACAGCTGAGCCAAACACATGATCTGGGGTTTCTTTTGCTTCCAAGGACAATACTGGCTCACCAGGGAGATCCAATGAGCAGAAAATAGCCCAGTGCGGCCATTACTTCTGATTCTGATCATTGTACCACAGTTAGTTAAGAGAATTTTATTAGGAAATCAAAATATTTAGGGATAAAGTGTATCACATCGGCAACTTAGGAGACTGGTCTACCTAAAAACTCAGGAAGACAAATACCACAAGTGAGGGGAAAGAGGGGTACAGAAGATTTGGCAACATGCTGACCTTTGGAAAATCTGGTGACACATGAGAATTCTTGGTACTACTCTTGCAACTTTTCTCTAGGTCTGGAATTATGTCCACAAAGAAGCAAAAAGGTATACTTGCTTTGTGAATACTGCAGGGGCGGGTGAGGTGCCAGCGACAGGGCGCAGAGCAATGGTGGTGGCCGAAGCACCATCCCACCGTCTGCCATTCAAGCGGGGCCCACGCGGAAGTGACAGCCAGGACAGAGCCACTTCAGAGCACTTCGGCCACCTCTGGCCTGGTGACTGAAGGTGTGCTTGTAAGAGACAAAACCCAAAGCATCTGAAGAAACTAAAATAAAAACAGATGACCCGTTCCCAGTGCCACAGAAAATCTGCACACTTAGCTACTGAGATTCCACAAAGCAATTCTTTACAGAATTCTCTTTAACCTGTCTGCACTTCCAGTGTGGCCTCCTAGGACTACTTTGACAAAACTCCATTTCCCTAACGTGTTTCAAAAGCAAGTGGCACCACCACCATCCCACCAACTCACAGCTAGCACGAGACCAACCAGATGGGAGGAATCTAGCAGCACCCACAATTCAAAGAACCACCGTAAAACCATGAATATCTTCTAAAAGTTTCTTCAAAACACAAAGACTAAATAGGTCAACATTTAGTTCAAATTCTTTAAGTTCTAAGGGATTTTATAAATATAAAGTACAAAGTAAATATTTAAGATCTAGTTACAATCTCTAGAAACTGTATTTATTTTTAAAGATATTACACAAATACTTTGATTTGTTCTACTTTGTCTAGATCCTCACTCCCCTAAACAAACAAACAAAAAAGCACGTTTTCTGAGACAACTGATCTATTACTTCCTTTATTATCACTTTTGGCTTTACTATCAGTATTTATGCAGTTTAAAAAAGATACATGAAATTAAAGATTTGCCCATTCCTCTGTAACCAGATATTTGATTTCTCATAACATACTTTGAAATTAACTTCAAAAATGAAAATGGAAATAAGTATGGTAATGCAAGCTACAACCTATTAAAACCTACCCATCAGTTTTTAGGCAGACCAAGCTTCAAAGCGCTTTGGTTCAAAGGTCTTTATTTAAAGGATTAGATGAGATACCTAAAAATCAAAAGAACTGCAATAAAAATAAATCACGCACGCATTAATAGAATTAAGCAGCTAAAAAGGCCAATGGTTTTCTGGTTAAGTGAAAACTGGGGAAAAAAAATCATCTGAAGTGGGTTCAATTAAATGAAGTGACAATCTTCCCAATTTTAGACATAAATGTCTTTTTAACAGAATAATCATTTTTTAAAGATTTTTAAAAGATTTTATTTATTTGTCAGAGAGAGAGCACGTGCGAGAGAGCGCGTGCACAACAGGGGAGCGGCAGGCTCCTCACTGAGCAAGGAGCCCAATGCCGACTTGATCCCAGGACCCTCGGATCACGACCTGAGCGGAAGGCAGACGCTCGACCAACTGAGCCACCCAGGTGCCCCGGAGTAATCTTCTAAATAGTGTAGATAATAACAGAGAAGAATAAGATCATTTAACTAAAAGAATGTTCTAATTCATCAAGGCGGTATGACATCGGGATGGACAAGTAATTTCCTTCCTTCCAAGGCAAGATCTCTGCAGACAAGTATTTTAGTGCACCATTCAACGGCACTCAGAATTTTAAATCCCGCACAACCTAACTTTAGAATCTCAGGCTGTACTCTAAGTTTTCTTTATGAGTTTCTCAGAGATTTTTTATTCTAACACCTACGAAGCAAGCATGGGACAGTGGTGCTTGGTCAGTGATGCAGCACTCACCCCAGACCCTGGCTGATGCAGACATTCTTCTGTAGACAGACTATGGGGCACAGAAGGAGCTGGGCAGACATCCGCTAGAGACACCTCCCCCAACCCCCTTCGGTCCTTACCCACCACCAGACTTGTCCCCAGATTATTTCATATATCCTCCTTTGGAACTTCACTGCCTCCCCGTGAATGACAACAGACATAAAAGCAGACAGGTGGGAAGGAAGGACATCATTAGGTAAACTAATCATTAACAGATTAAGTTTACGACACATCATGCCTTGTCAGAATATTTTCAAGACAAAATAATTTTAATCACGTGGAAAATATGAAGATAGATATGTACCCCCCTTCTATCTATTTCCCCACACTGGGACTCTCCGGATGCAACCTGGTCTAAGGAGAGCAGCATGGCATAGGGCGCCGATGGGAAGCCTCAGCAAGGTGAGGTGCTGGGCACGTCAAAACCCCTACGGACCCCAGTGCCCGCCTGCCCGCCCGCCCTCCCTCTCGGAGGAGGAGTTCCTACCTCTACTTGAGAGCAGGTACAGAACATACAAGCCTATTACAGGTCAGGATGATAATCTAGTGATTATTTCAGCTACACCCAGAAGCAATTCCTGCAACTAACTGTTCATTGCCTGAGAATAACTGCCCATGTGGTCAGAGAAATCCTGCCGATGCTGGCGATGACAGAGACAGCAAGGACAGCTCCAAGCTGCTGAGCCTGGATGTGATAGTGCTCTACCTGCATCCACTCACACCTGCACTCCAGGAGAAATACTATCATCAGACTCTCAGAGGACCTTGTGATGAACCACAGCAGCGAGATACCCTAAATCTCAAATACCAGAACACAAAAAGGAAAGAACTTCTCAGCAGGAGACCTTGTCATCAGGTTAGTTACTTGGCTGCCTGGTGAAAGTAATGTACACGGTTCCTCTGCTTTGCTAGTCCGGCTGATGTGATCAAAGCATTGCACATGGAGTTTCTCACTAACTAGTTGCAACTAGTCCCTGACCTGTCTGGGCCCTACTGGCCTTTTCTGGATAACTGGAGGAAGAGGAGGACATGAAGAAGAGCCCTTCCCCTCAGGAATCTTCTACACAGTGACACGCCAGCATTGGGCTTCATCTCCACAACTGTGGGCTCACTGGTTTATAGGCCCAAGTGATGGTCAGGTAGGCTCTGACCTCAAAGTAACGATGGCAGCATGCCACAGCATGCCAGATGTACATACAGCCCAGTGAGCCTCTCCCTTCCAAAGGAGGCCAGCCAGACAGCTCCAGTGGAGGGAGCAGCCCCAAGGTAGCTCCCATCCCACCCTGCCTGCATTCACTGGGCAGGCGTGGCCCCTATCCCAAGGCCCAGGACCAGGGTGCCATCTCCAATGACTGGGGAGAGGTGGACACAGGAAAAGGCTCCTGGGGTTGGGATGGAGGTCAGTCCTCTCCTGTTCCACTGGGGAAGGGGTGTTTGGTGGGGAGTGGCAGGAAGCAGACGCTCAAAAGTTGTAGTTAGTGCAGCCACAGGAAGAGGAGCAGAGACCAGAGCAAATGGCACAACCTGCCGGCTGGAGTGCGCAGAAGGGGACTGAGCACCTAATAGCCTAAGATATACTGTGGCCCCGGCAGAGGGAAGCTGTGCACCAAGCACCACAGCAGGAAGCAGAATGCTCACCTGCCGGGTTTCTGCTCCCGACAGTGAAAACACCTACATGAGTCATATCTACACACCTGTACCCACACATCAACACAATCTCAGGGCACAACACCGGTAAACTCAGACACAAGGTGTAGATGGACAGGTTCGCCCACTTAAAAAGAGAAAACAGTCCCTTATGAGGTTGAAACGCAGGTATGAGCAGCTAGAGTCTATCCCAGGAGAACGTGCTACTCCTGTGTTATCCTGAAGTACCCGCGCTGAGGCCGCACCCCCTTCCTGAGCTACGATGCACAAACCGCACCAGGCTTTACAACCGCGTTTCTCTAGCTTTACGAGCAGCCCAAGAAGTGTACCCCACCCCCAGCAGTTTACACCGCGATAACAAGGCGGAGCGCGTCCTGTCCGCGCAGCCTTGGGGGCGACACCTACAGAAGGAGAGCGAACGCCCCTATCTTCTAAGGACTGCACTTTCGACGGATGAGAACGCGCTCCGGTTAAGTCACAAGTAGTGACTGTGGTCGGGTTTAGACAGACCCGCAGACGCGTGAAGGTCTCCCCAAGCTCAGTCCCTTTAGCTGCAGCCCCGGGGACCGTCTCTTGCCCAGTGCCCGGCCCAGGACCCCTCCACACCCCGCTGCTCGGGCCCCACTCACCCGGGGGCCACCACCTGGCCCGGCTGCGCGCACAGCTCCCGCACCACGCCGGCGCGCTCCGACTTCAGCCTGCGCTCGGCGCGTACGCAGCCCCCGGCGCCAGCGCGGGCAGGGGCGGAACCTGAGGGCTGCACGGAGGCGGCGGCCTCACACACGGCTAGCACGGAGCCAATACGCACGGCCGCGCCCGCCGCCACCCTCCACTCGAGAAGGCGCAGCGGCCCGGGGCCCGGGCAGCGCACCTCGGCCACGGCCGCCGGCGGGGCGCCCTCGGCAGGAACACGGCCCGCGGGCGGCGCCTCCATCGCGGCCGGGTGGGGTCACTGTGGGAAGGGCGGGCGGGCGGGGCGCTCAGGGCCCGGCGCCCATCGCGGGCGGGCGGGCGGTACGGCGACCCCGGCCCAGGCGGCGAAGGCGACGGCACTGCAGTTCGCGCTCCGGCACCGGCTTCCACCCGCCGCCCGGCCCGCGCCAACTTCCGGGACAGCGTCTGACGTTGCGTGACGCCGCGCGCGTGCGCCGCAGGGCCCGCGTGTAAACACACGCCCACACGGGGACCGAGAGGCGGTGCGTCGTCCGCGGGTGCCCGGAGCGTCGTGGGAGCGAGCGTGTGGGGCCGGCCCGGCGGGAACTACAGCGTGGCCATGCCCCATGTGCCCCGGGAGCGCCGGCGGCATGGGGCTGCGGGTCCGTGCGGGCCCAGAAACCCCGGCATGCACTGCGAGGTCCCGGCATGCCGCGCGCCACCTCCTCCCCCCCCCACCCCCGCCGCAACAACTCCCTTGGTGCGCTAGGGCCCAGGGTCGTTAAACTATGAGTACCGGCATGCAACGCGGGCCGCCGTCGACTGCCCAGTCACGTGCTGAGGCCCGTTGTGGAGAGACTGCGAGTTCCGTCAT
Source organism: Ursus americanus (assembly GCF_024610735.1). Lineage (NCBI taxonomy): Eukaryota > Metazoa > Chordata > Mammalia > Carnivora > Ursidae > Ursus > Ursus americanus. The sequence continues at coordinate 528,956 of NC_142145.1, forward strand.
GCAACGCGCACATCGGGGAGTTGCGGTCCCAGCATGCCACGCGCAGTCCGGAGTCAGAGGGCGGCGGGTGCCCCGTCCCGCTGGGCACTTGGATCGTGGGGTTCGGGGCGCTGGCTCCCGGTGGCGCCTGCCCGGTGACCGCGCGTGGGGAGGTCCCGCGGAGCGGCGGGTCAGTGATGACCTTCCTAGCGATTTGTAAAGCTTGGCGGTTCCGGCCGCTGGGTCGCCTGGTGCCTGGGGAGGGAGGGCACCGGCGGAGGAGGAGGCCGGCAAAGGGGCACGCCGGTCGCCGGGCTTCCCAGTCCGCGTCATCGGGGGTAGACCGGGCGGAGGGGGCGTGCGGCCGCCCTGCAGACCTGGCAGGCCTCCGGGCCACGCTCGCCCCGGGAGCAGCGTCCTCCCCGCCCCGGTGCGCCCTGGGGTCTGGCTCCTCAGACCAAGCTGTTGTCTGGCCGCAGTGGGGTTTGTCATGAGCGCCATTGCACCGAGCCGGCTTTATGCGGTGGGAAAGCGGGGGCAGCGATTGCAAAGCAGGGTGGGGATTCCAGACGCAGGGACGTCGCGCTGCACATTGAACTTGGCTGCCTGCAAGTCACATAAGGTGTCGTAGTGACTGCCCGCAAACATTGTACAACGTGTTAGTTCGTCAGCCCACATCCCGGTCGGAGGCAGCTCTCCACGCCTGCTGCTTTCCGGCAGCGGAGGGCCTCGATTCTGTGCAGGGATGGTCGCCCGGGGCGACCCATCGGGCAGCGGCCTCCCACTACCGGCAGACGTGGAGGGGCGGTGGAAATCCCTGCAACTCCTGCGATTATCAGCGCCTGGCTCTCCCGGGTTCCCATAGCCTTACGGGCTATCGGCCCTTGTCCTGCCGGCCTGTGCTGGTTTGGGTGATCTCTGGTCTCAGCCATGCCCTCGGCTGCTTTCCTAGTTACGTCACTACTCGGCATGAGCGACTCCACCTTGCTCTCTGCAGAGTGAGTTAGAAGTCCACTGCGGAAGGAAGCTGGGGACAGTCACAGTTGTGTGGCTGTTAAGCAGCACTCCTCAACTAACCGAACAAAGAGGAAATCACGAGAAATGAGAAGCCCGTGAATGAAAACAACACTAAAGCTTGTGTGCTGCAGGTAATGAAGGGACATGTGTGAACAAAACACCCACGTTAAAAAAAAAAAAATCTCTCAAATCTAGTCTTTGACTGTAAGATATCAGAACAGAAGAGGAAACTAAACACAAAGCAAACAGACAAGAAATATTGACTAGAGCAGGAATAAACAAAACACAAACAGTAGAGAAATCCTACAAAACCAAAAGTTGATTCTTTGAAAAGATCAACAAACGACAAAACTTAAGCTGAATGGACCAGGTGAAAAAGAGGGAAACCTCACTGAACTCAGGGATTAAAGGGAGAAGAGCAGCACCGACTTTACAGAAATAAAAAGGATTATGAGGGAATAATAGGGACAACTGTATGCCAACAGTTTAGTTAATTTAATTGAAATGGATAAAAATACAGAAATTGAGGAAGAAATAGAACTAATCTCACTTTGTCCAAGTGTTACTAGAGGGCTCGTGGACTCCAGATCTTCCAAAGAGGGTGTTCTCTCGCCTTGGTCCCCACCTCTGATGCTCCTAGTAGTTTCCAGAAGCTTCTTTCAAAGCCCCTAAGTCCTCAGGATGGGCCAGGTGTTGAAGGAAGCCACACTCCCTAGGGAGTGTGATAACGGTTTTTTCTCTGGTTATCCAAGAAGCTGGGACACTTCCCTAAAACGAGTCATTTTTCTGGAATCAATGCAGTAGAGCCTTGTGGTGCAAGGACATGTTTTCTGCTAACATGACTTTGATCCTGGTCCTCAGAAAAGAGCAGCACAGTTTCCATATTGTTGCCATGAGGAGCTGTTGGCTCTTCCCAACCCTAGTCTGCAAGAAAAGAGCCACGTGTGGTATTCACCAGATTTTACCTACCTTGCAGTTGTGGCATTTTCATAGATTTCTGATTCCTGAATCCTCTTCGAATGAAAGGAGGTGATCCTTGACCCCCTTACCATCCTCGGGCCATCCCAGCTGTCATGGAAACATGCTTTTTCAGGCTCTGGCTATTTCAAGTTCTCCAGCCCCTACCCTCCTGAAGCTTTCCCAAAACAGTTCTAGAAGCCTGAAGAGGTCAATCTGTGATGGTCCAAAGAGCCTTCTGGACTCCTGCCAGGTACTGTCCCAAGGAGATCCTCAGGACTCACTTCTTGGTCCCCCTTCTCCCTTCTGCGTAGGTCTGCCAGGCTTGGTGCTCCTCATGGACACACCATGCAGCTGTCCCGGTTGTTATAGCAGCACGCCAGCATCATGTGTAGAAGAGGCCTAGAGCTCCAACACCTCAGCCTTCTGTAGGTGCGCCGGGGTGGGGGGGGTGGCTAATCACCTCAATTCAACCAACGACTGATTTGGGGCAGGGCAGTGTTGGAGCCTCAAGTATACTCAGTCCCGGTCTGGTTTCACAGTTCTTCTTGGGTGCTCTCTAGGCCCCTCTTGCTGGTGGCAGTTTGTCTAGGCTTAGTTACCTCCATTACAGGAGCTCTCCCGCTGTCCTGCATGCCTGGCCACACTCCTGAGATGTGCATGCTTCCTAGCACTAGGCAGATGTCCTGTGTGGGGAGCCATCCCTTTCAGCCTTCTTAGTTTTGAGAGCTCTCTGGTGTCTGTTAAAACAAGATGTTGGCAGTTGTCCATTTTCCCCAAGTTCTTATGGCAGGAGCAGTGGCTGGTTTCTACCTACCTCACCCTTCCTGGAAGAAGACCTTGAATGGGATTCTAACAGAAGAGGAAATGGGCCTTCTAGACACAGGGACCATCATGGTTGGGGTTCTGGAGGATCCCTTAATGGAGTCCTTTATGGCAAACATAGGAGCAGGGCTAGGACGTGTGAAAAGTTGCAGACGCCACCAGTCACAATTCTGACTTAATTGTTTTGGAGGGGACCTGAGCGTCTGGAGTTTTGCTTGCTGGGTTATTCTAATGTGTAGCAAGGTTTGTAGGCAGTGGGTGGTCACTATGTGTTTTTGAGCAGATGTCTGAGCTGCTCTGGTCTTTGCTTCAGGCACTGCTGGCAGCTGAGGGCAGAGTGAACCGGGAGCTAGAGACGCCAGTTCCGGGTGATCCCAACAGACAGGAGTGGTTGCAGGGAGAGTTTCTGAGCTACTGCCACCAGGTCTTGTCACTTGCCAGGCAGGTTAGTGAGAAGGAGGGGTCCAAACTGGCCCCTGAAAGAAGACACATGAACCAGGCTGGGGGACAGGGCGCACATGGGGATGAGACACAGGGAGTTCCCCAGGAGTCCATCAGGTCTGAGCTGCCTGGGCATGTGGTTGAGCCGGCCAGTGGGCGGGAGAGCAGGGCTGGTGTGGCCGGTTCCTGGGCAAACTGGGGCAACGCAGAGGGCACCAAGCGAGGGGAGCGTGTCTCGCGTGGGGCAGGCGGCCACAGTGTTGTAGGCAAAGAACAGAGGTGCCGGCAGGGAGCCAGGCCAGTGGTGTCTCGGGTTGTGGCAAGGTCACGTGAAACCAGGGCTGGTGTTGCTAGTAGGGAGGGGACTGTGCTGGAGGGTCCAGGCCAGGACTTGGGAGCACAGGCAGGAGCAAGGCTTGCTGAAGAGGGAGGCGGTGTTCCTGCAAAACGCAGGAGGGGCAAACACATATAAGCATCACAGATACTTGTTTACCCAGTGGTAACATTTAACAGCCTTTAGTCAGATCTCTCCTTCTGTTCTTCTCCCCCCCCCCCCCCGTTAAAAATTATGTAAATTAAGCAGATACCAAAATCTATGTGTAATCCTAAAATGAACCCATCAGCCAACTGAAATCTACAGCATTACCACTATTGTTAGGAATACCTGTGTGCTCCCCACCTTCCCGTCCCACCCCCTTAATTCCCTCAAGTTTGCATTTGTCGTGCTCCCTTTATGTGGGGTTTGCTGCATGCGTATGTATGGAGCCCCAAGCATACTGTGTAATTATGCTGCTTTTGAGGTTTATGAAAATGCATCACATATATATGGGGGTTTTTTTGGTCTGTGATTGGCTGTTTCATTCATCACCGCATATGCAGAATCATCCATATTACTCTATGTGGTTATTGTTTATTATGACTTCTATTTAATAGCTTATGTGGGAGTGTGACAGGATGTATTTACCATTTTCTTGTAGATAGACATTTGGGTTGTTTTGGATTCTTATGAGAAGTGCTGGGTTTTCTGGTGCCCCTGAGCTAGAGCCTGAGGGTGGAGCTGCTGAATCCCAGAATGCAGCTTTGTGGGGCAACCCCAAACCACGTTCCTACGTGGCCTGTACTCCTACCACACCCTCCGCAGCTCTGTGCCATGCTTTCTAGTCTCTGCCAGTCTGGGTGAAGATGTGTGTTACAGCTGAAACTGGGGTCTTAACTTGCATCCTTCCAACTGCCATTCTGACGATGTCATTTTCACAATTTTCTTGCCTTTCATGCGTTCTCTCTCTGAAGTGCCTGTTCGTGTTGATCGCTCTTTTTCCTATTGGGTTGTCTTCTTATTGATTTGTAGTAGTTCCTAAAGGCTTCTGAATACCTTTGTTGTTTATATGTTACGCACATCATCTCTCAATTTTTGCCTTGTCCTTTTCATTTTCCTTGTGAAATCTTTTGATGAACAGAAGTTCTTAATTTTAGGAATGCATTGCCTAACCTGAGATCATAAAGGTAGCTTCTTTTTTACTTCCAAAAATCTGTAAAACTTTACCGTTCACAGCTAAGTCTTTAAGTAATAGGAAATGGGTGTTTTGTGTGTGCTCTAATGCAGTGATGGGACTTCTTTCCCGTGGGGGTAGGCAGTTCCAGCCCTAGTGTGGAAAAGCTTATCCTGTTTGCATTGATCTGTGGTGCACCTCTGGTATGCAGGAAGTCCCTGTGAATGCACAAGCCTATTTTGGACTTTCTGTTCTGCTTTATTCTTGAACTGTTTCAATTGCAGTAGCTTCACAATAAGTCATGACATCTGGGAAGTTTCTTCACTATTTTGTGGATATTCTTGGCCTTTGATTTTCATTAATTTTAGAATGAGTGTTAAAGTTTTGATCAGAACTGTATGGAGTCTGTAAAATCAATTTGGGGAGAAGTGACATCTTTGTGACTTGAATTGTCCCATCCACAAACACACTATGTCAGTCTGTTTATTTAGGCTCTCTTTAAGGTCTTCTAGTAAGATTTTTATGGTTTTCTCCATATAGGACTTACACACTTTTTTGGTACATGATACTTTAAAAAAAAAACAAAAAACCCAGTCTCTTCTAGTTGATTGTTGCTGACATGTAAAAATGCAATAGATTTTTGTGAACTGATGTGAGCCTGTTAATCTTTCAAAGTTATTTTATGTTTAATTCATTAATTTTGGCTTATCTTCTTTTTAAGGAAAACTTCAATGACATACAGGTCCTACTGAACATCACTTTTGCCTCCTTTCATGTGTTTTGGTCTGTAATCTTATTATCAATCATGCAATTATTCTTTTGTATTCACTATGATCTTTATCTTTGGCAAATCAGTTATTTAGAAGTATATTTAAAAATGTCCACCTGCATGGGAATTTTTCTCCATCTTTTTATGGTTGATTTCTAAATTAATTGCATTATAGTCAAATAACATAATCTGGATGATACTACTTTTTTGAAATTTAATGCAATTGGAATAATTCCAGGATCAGCTTAATATGTGCTTCAAAAGAATGTGTATCTTTTCCTTATTTGATTCAGGATTCCAGATCTACCCATTAAATCAACCCTCTTGAATGTGTCATTCAAATCTTCTAGGTTTACATATTTTTCTGTTTGACCAAAAACAATGGTTGAGAGAGCTAAGTTGAGATCTCCTGTATGGTTGGAAATTTGCCAGTCTCTCCCTGTAGCTGCATTAACTGTGTGCTTGTGTAATGTGTGTGTGTGCACGCGTGTGTGCGTGTGTGTATGGGGGAGAGGCTATTATTAAAGGAATACGCATTTATAATTTTTATACCCTTGATTAATTGAACCTTCTTCATTGTGTGGAGCCCTCTCTACCCTGAACAATGCTTATCTCTTAAAAATGTATTTTCTTTGAAGTAATATGACTATCATAACTTTCTCTTTTTTTTTAAGATTTTGTTCATTTATTTGTCAGAGAGAGAGAGTGAGAGCAGCAGCAGAGGAAGAAGCAGGCTCCCCGCTGAGCTGGGAGCCGACGTGGGCTCGATCCCAGGACCCTGGGATCATGACCTGAGCTGAAGGCAGACGCTTAGCTGACTGAGCCAGCCAGGCATCCCTATCATAACTTTCTTTTAATAAATATTTGCCCAGTATTTCTTCATTTTTACTTTTAGTATTTGTGTACCTTAAGTTTAGGTATTTATGCTATAAACAACATGTAGCTAGGCATTTATAATTTATTCTCACACTATGTTTCAGCTGCTGAGTCCAATACATTCACATTTAACCTCATGTTTCTATGGGTGTATTTTCTCTTTTCTCCTCTCTTTTCCACTTTGGTGATATATTGACATCTGTTTTTCTATTTATTTATTTTTTTACTCATTTTTAGTCTTTTGGTTATCACCATTGAAATTTTACTTTGTATTGTGTTCCTAGCTTAATAAATGTAAAGTTAATATTCCAATTTCTTTGCAAACAATACGTAGATCTTAAAATGCTGTGTACACCTCTGCTCTCCTCTAGACTTGCATACTGAAATTGTGCAGTATTTTAGTTCTGAATTTTACATCCCTAAATTAGGGACTTTTGTTACTTTACAGACAATGTTTGTTTTTATTTAATGTATATTATTTGGTCAGCATTTTTCTTACATTTTGTACCTTCCTTTTTTTAAATAACAAATAATTTGTTAGGAAAGAGAAACATTCCAATGAGAAGAAACTGTTTCTCTTAAAATAAGGGAAATCTAACACACATCTGAAGTATTTGCGTAGCGAGTCATCTCTTCATGACAGGTGTACTTCGACACGCTGTGTTGTGAATAATCTCAGCCGGTTTATGGGATTGGCGCTCGTCTTCTTGCAGGTTCTGCTGGAGGTAAACTCTCCGTTTCCGTTTATCTGAGAGTGTTGTGTTTTGCTCCTATTGTGGAAAGCTAGTTCAGGAGGACGTACAGCTAGAGGATGACAGTGATCTGTTTCATCAGAAGGCGTTCCCGTTGGATTCTGGTTTCCGTGTTCTGTTGCAAGTCTGTTCGTCGGCCTGTGGTGGCTTCGTAGGTGACCCGTCTTCTCTTTGTACTTGGTGTTCTGTAATTTCATTGCCGTGTGTCTAGGGGTGCATTTCTTTTCCTTTATTCTGTTTAGGATGTACTGTAGATTCATGAAATTCATCCGTTCTTGGAATTCTCAAGCATTATCTTTTTAAAAACTTCTTCCGTGCTAGTGTGTGTGGAGCTCGGAGTAGATAGACGTTTGTTAACCCTTCTTGTGCTGCAGTTCCTCTCTCAGTCTTTTTTTTTTTTTTTAAGATTTTATTTATTTATTTGACAGAGAGAGACAGCCAGCGAGAGAAGGAACACAAGCAGAGGGAGTGGGAGAGGAAGAAGCAGGCTCATAGCGGAGGAGCCTGATGTGGGGCTCGATCCCAGAACGCCGGGATCACGCCCTGAGCCGAAGGCAGATGCTTAACCGCTGTGCCACCCAGGCGCCCCCCTCTCTCAGTCTTTATCACATTTTCCCTCTTCTCGTTTCTCGGCGCCCTGGGGAATGTCTTCAGATACGCCTCCAGTTTGTTAACCCCTCTTCATCGGTGTGTGATCTGCTGTTTAACTCATCTTCTGAGGCCTCAGAAATCATAGTTTTCACTTATGAAAGTTCTATTTGGATATTTTTCAAATGTGCCTGTTCATTTATAGTCTTGCTCATTTATTTTGGTAATTCTATATCTTTTCCTTGATAGTTCACATCTAATTTTTAAGATTCTGGATACTCGATGTCATTGTGGGTTTACATCTGTTGGTTGTTGTTGTTCCTACGGACTCTCGTTCATGTAAGTGGTTTCCTCTCGTGGTTGGTGCTGTTTGTGAGCTCGTGTTCGGTGGTGGTAATCTGTGGGAACGTGGTGACCTCGCTGTGGCCAGAACCAGAGGGCCAAGGTGGGGCACTTCCGAATCCTTGCAGGCAGCGTCTATGGCTACTTCTGTGGCTGTCCCCCCATCTACAACCCCAGGTCGTCCTGATTCTGCAGGTTCTCTGAGGGCCCCCCACTTTGCGTATTTTCCCACTCACATTCCCTCCCCCAGACCCAGCTCATGAAGGTTTTCCTGGTTTGGGAGTGTTCGGGGCGCCCCTTTCTTTCTTCTTGTAAACCCAGTCCTGGCATGAAAATCAAGTCTTAGACAGAATCTAAATGTTCTGTGGTGAGGAGACCCTTCAGAGAGTCTTGACTGCCCTCCTGCCTAAAGTAGAACTCTTCTCTTCGATTTTTCTTTGTTTTTAACTGGATCAGATAGACCGAAGGGAACTCCCTGCCCCTGTGTTTTGGCCTATTTTCCCCAGACATAGTGTTGACCGTGGAGGTGGTGTGGGCTCACGGTTGCTTCCCCGCGAGTGAGGGGCAGCGGGAAAGATGGAGACGGGGAAAGGCCCGTGCATGGAAGGACAGATGCGACCGCAGGAGAGTTTCAGTCACTGGGAGGACAGGGCCCCGTGAGATAAGGGGTCCGCAGTCGGACAGTGGTCCTGCACGATGGATTCACTTTAGAACGTGTGTATTTACCCCACACGCGCACGCCGGTCAGACGTGCTCCATCAGCCGTGCAAGCGCTAGGACCATCCTGGCCCCGTCGGGTGGGGACCGACTGTGCCACTCCTGTGGGCTTGGCTGCACAGCATTGCACTATCTCTAAAACGGCTCTTCGAAGAGAGAGGAATAATGAGAACAAATGCATTTTGGCTAAAAGGAACATGCTATCCTTTTTTTTTTTCTTTTTTAAGGGAGCCAGTGGCACACACTGTGTGAATTGTGGGCAGTGACAGACAACCGGGAGAACGGAAATGGCTCTGTTGGTCCCTGGGAGAAAGCAGGGATGAGCCACCATCCGTGCTGTGTGGCTGCTGAGAGCAGTGCGCGGTGGAGGCAAGAAGCCGCCGCTCAATCACAGACAGGGTCTACGGCAGAACCCACGCTCCTGGCCTGTGGAAATCTCCTAGGGTGCACTTCAGAGCAACCGGGACTTTTCCAAGAGCATTGCCAAGAGCACTTGGAAGCAACCAGGTAATCAGGTGATGGGAAATAGGCTGTGACTCTTCCTGCTCTTGCTCTTCATTGTTCTGCTTCCCAGCGAGGGAGATGCTGTCAAATCTGGAGTCCCTTCTACAGGAATATCTAGGGGGTCATGATCCTAGTGGCAGCCCACAGGGTTCGAGGGTCTCGTTGGTCTCAGATTCCCACCAGGTATGTTTATTGCAGCAGGTAGGCCCGGCCCTGAGGTCTTGTCCCCTGTGGCTCGGGTTTGTTTAACTTTTTAAATTATCATCTCAAGTCAGGTGTGAAGAAAACATATTTTAGAGTGAATCTGATTCTCCAAGCTCCAAGTTTTCATTTGAAACCTGCTTTATTGGTTCAGAACTGGGTAGTAAGCCTTTCTCCTAGCCCGAGAGCCTGCAGGTGGCTCTCAGCTTTCCCAGCTCCCTGGTGGTCCCCCCAGACATCCAGCACCCCACTGCACCGCACGGAACGAGTGCACCAACGGCCCTAACACACTCACTGCACCCAGCACGTTTCCTCCACAAGGCAAGGGCGATAGGCTGTGACCGCTGACTCTGGGAAACGTATATATTTTTGGGAAAATAAGCATAGTGCTCATTTGACTTTACATCATGAGATAGGTGTGAAAAAGGCTTTCAAAAGAGAACTCTAGGCTCTGTGGACTGGATGTGGTTAGTCCATACGGCTTATGAGTGGATTTCTTTTCTGTTCATTAAAAATTTCTGTGGGAGCTTACTGCTGATTTATTTGATGATTGGTTTAAAAAGAATCCTTATCATTTAGAGACGTACACTGACATGCTTAGAGATGCAGTGGTCCGGTTGCTGCAGACCCTGGCTTGAGGAACGGCCCTATCACTGGAGCGAGGGGCGCTCTGTACCGACGGTTGTAGGAGATGGGTAAAAGCAGCGTCAGTATCTTCGCATATGTTCTGAAAACTTTCACAATAAAAAATGTTAAATGCCGTGTCCGAGGAAACAATCTTCCTGTATAAATTCCACATGTAACTTATGTACAAATTACCTTCTAATTTGCTTCACCCCTCACGACTGCCAAGTTTCCATCACAGCCACTGGAGAGAGTTTATGAAAAACAGGTCCTGAGATGAGCACCTTCGTGTAATTCAAAACAGAGAACGGGGTGGAGTCATTGCCTGTCAGTGGTTCCTGGTTTTGAATCCAGCACACGACAGACATGAGAATGTACTACAGAGTTGAGAGAGTCCTTAATAGAAAGAAATCTCTCTCCAGCGACTCTTTAGGATGTTATTTTGTGTTACATTTTACCGTGTAGACCGTGAACGTCCTGCAGTTTCGAGTTCTACCCCACTGATCTTTATGGCCATCCGTATGCTAACACCAGCTGATCTTGATTCCGGCAGCTGTAGCGTAAGCTTGAAAGCCGAGAGTGTAAGTTCTCTACCTTTGTTCTTCTTCAAAATTGTTTTGGCTATTCTAGGTCCTTTTCATGTCCATAAAATAATAGGCTCACTTTGTCAATTTCTACAAACACATGCTGGGATTTTAGTAGTGATCATTGGAGCTGAAATATAAACGATACTGAATCTTTCCATCTATGAACAAGGAATGTCTCCTGATTTATTTAAATCTTCTGTAATTTCTCTCCGCGATGCTTTGTAATTTTGTGTGAACAAATCTTGCACTTTTTTTGTTACATTTAATTCCAAGTATTTTATTATTTTTGATGCTATTGTAAATGGAATTGTTTTCTTAATTTTCCGTGTGTTGATACCATGTGAAAATAGGATTGATTTTTTTGCATAATGATCTTGTATCCTGCCACCTTGATAAGGATAATCTTGTCTATTAGTTCTGGTAGCTCTTTTTTGTTCATGTGTGTTGTTTTTTGTAGAATTCTTAGAATTTTCTACATACAGGATCAGGTCATCTGTAAATGTTTTATTTCTTCTTTTCGGTATTTATGACTTTAATGGCTTCTCCTTTCTCTCGTTCCTTTTTTCTTTGAGGGGAGATGGTTATTGCACTAGGAGCCCCTGTATGATGCTGAGTAGAAGTGGTGAGAACGGGTACGCTTGCCTTGTTCACAGTTTGAAGAGGGAAAGTATGAACCCAAGCTGTTCGTCAAATACTGCTATGATGAGGGATGCCTGGGGGCTCAGTCCATTAAGTGTCTGACTGTTGGTTTTAGCTCAGGTTTGATCTCAGGGTTGTGAGATCCGGCCCCGGGTGGAGCCCCCCGACAGGCTCTGTGCTCAGTGTGGACTCTGCTTGGGGCTCTCTCTCCCTCCAGCCGTCCTGCTCGTGTGCACACGCTTTCTCTCTCTCTCTCTCTCTCAAATAAATAAACAAATCCTTAAAAAAAAAACCTGTTATGATTACAGCTGTAGGTTGGTTGTTTTGTTTTGTTTTTTTTACATGTTCTTTATCAGGTTGAGGACATTCTTTTCTTTATTTGAGAGTTGTTTTTTAAAAATTTTTGAATAAACATTAGGTTTTGTCAATAGTATTTTCCCACACCTGTTGATTGATCTATTTTCAGGTGTTCATCCAACCTGCACTCCTGGGATAAATTCCGATTGGTCATGGTTTATCATCTTTTTAAAGATTTTATATAAGGATTTATTTATTTGAGAGAGAGAGTCCGTGAAGGGGCAGAGGGAGAGAGAGAAGGAGAGAAGCAGACTCCCCACGGAGTGTGGAGCCTGACATGGGGCTTGATCTTACGACCCTGAGATCATGACCTGAGCCAAGATCAAGAGTCGGGCACTTAACCGTCTAAGCCACCCATGTGCCCTTATAATCCATTTAAATGCTTTTAGAGTCAGTTTGCTAATGTTTTGTTCAGGGTTTTGTGTCCGTGCTCCTGAGACTATGGCGTGATGTTTTCCTGTAACGTTTTGTCTGGCGTTGGTGTCAGGGTGATTCCTGCGGGGCTCTCCCGAGGCCCCAGTTTCGCCACAAGAACTTGGGTGCTCCACCAAGACACAGAGTAGGTGGGTTTTGTCTTGCTCCTTTGTCTTTCTAGGGCCTCATGCATTTCCTCTTCCCTGGCACCGCGTTGTCCGTAACATCCCGCGTAGCCTTGCTTTCCCGCGGTTGGAAGTGATGATTCCTCTTCCGTCACCGGCTTTGCTCGTGGGACCTCCTCTCTTTTCTCTCGGTGGGTCTAGTTCAGGGTGTGCGATGGTGCAGTCCTGATGTTTTGGCTGGAGGGCTGACGACATGCAGGCAGACTTGCAGGGGGGAGGTGTGTTTAGGAACAACCGCTGTGAAAGGAGGGGATCCAGGAGCTGGTGGGGGGTGAGGTTGAAATGCAGCGCTAGCTTCACCAGCCTCACGCCGTCGTGGCACTCTGGAGGGTATGTGGCCATCAGAGCTGTCCCCAAATGCTGCTCGGGTTTCTCTTCCTGCCCTTATCAGACCTTGGCTGTGGGTCTCGGCAGCTCTGCCAGTGCGAGCTCCGGCTACATCCCGGGGGCGGGTGGGGGTTGGCGCTTCTGTCTACCCCATGAGGGCACTTTCTCTCTGAAGCTTACAGATGAGGACGACGAGCAGGGCCATGAAGACACAAGCTGCAGCGGTGGCAGGTTCTCTGGAGACCGCAGGGCCCTATTTCCAGTGCATTTCAGTGGGAGCACCCATCCTCCTTGCAGGACAGAGGGAGGCCACTCTGAGTGTTCTCTCTCCTGGAAGATGTGCTGCGCGCACGCGGCCTTGTTTTCCACTTTACCCACACCTGTAGCTGTGTAAGCCCGAGGCTGCGTCTCAGCTGGAAAATTAACACTTGAATCCTAAATAATAATAATTACTGTTTCTGGTTATTTTGAATCCACTGACAAAGACCTTTACAAAATAATTGCACTGATCAATCCCCTATGCGTTACAGGGGAAGATTGTTGAGTTGGTGTGTGATGAGAACATTAGCGGGAGTTCTGTAATGGGGTTCTGTGTAGTGCGTGTAATTGTACAGAACATGTCATGTTAAAGTGCCTGACGTAGTGTCTTGTAATAACACATGGTTTCCATCAGGCACCAGATGTTTCCCAGCCTCCCCTTAGAATAAAAATCATAATTTAACCACACCCACAAGCTCACTTGAAGCAGGAGCAAAGGCAGAGCTGCACATCTCAGATCTGTGTAATTGCGGCTTCAAATTTGGGGAGGCTTCGATTTGGGGAGAAATAGCCTTAAAAAGAAACAACTTTTTAGAATGTCAGAGAAAAGAATCCTGGGGAAATTGTGTTTAATAGGAACCATAGATGTGGTTTACAAACACACGAACAGGACGTCGGTTTCTGTGTTTAAGCCTCTGGTCCCGGGAGTAGGGACGGAGTGCCCCCAAGACAGAGGGCCGGTGCAGACGACTTAGCGTCACGGACGATCGGGGTGATTCTCTCTCCGTTCTTCCGAGCACGCTCACAGCACTCGTCCTGATAGAGCGAGCTCCTTCCGTGTAATTCACGCTGTTGCAGGGCACAGCTCAGCGGGTTTGCTGCAGTCACCTCCAATGCCAGAACTTTCCATCCCGTGCAAGGAGCCTGGGGCCATCACCGCAGCCGCTTCCCAGTGTAATGAGAGACGACCACCGCCGGAGGGGGACGTTCCTCCAGCGGGCTCCCCTGCATAAATAATAATCATGTAAATAAATTTATTAAGTAAGCACAGCCACGTGGGGGTGCTCAAGCATCTGAAGTTCAGGGGCAGCGCTGGGTCACAGAGAGTTCAGTAGAGGTCCCCTAACCACAGTGAGGATGGGAAATACCGTTTTCTCTCCTAAGGTTCAGGGACAGCGCTGGGTCACAGAGAGTTCAGTAGAGGTCCCCTAACCACAGTGAGGATGGGAAATACCGTTTTCTCTCCTAAGGTTTGGGAGTCTTCCCCCTGCTGACCAGGGGGCATAATTCTGACGCCTTTGCTCTTCTCCCAGGCCTCTGAAGTGAGAGGCCTTTGATTTCTATTATGCTGTCAGATAGTTGTGCAGGGGAGAAGGCCGCTCGGTAATTTGGAACTTCCTCACGCTGCTAATGCAATCAGGAAGCCGGCCCTTTATAGAATTAGAGGCCCAGGGTGCGTGCTTGGAGTTACCAGCCTGTCGCCCTGTGTGCAGTGGGAACAGAGCGGGCGGGAGGGAGAGGGAGGCTCTTTGGGGGCAGACAGATATTACTGGGACTTAGCCAACAATGTTGAAACCTGGAAATCAGGTTTTTGGAAATAAATTTTAGTAGGTGAGGTCTCCAAACAGTGTTGTCCAAACTTTTTTCTGGTCCTGTCCTGTCTTCCCCATGGCGAACCCTCGCCTCCCACTGCCTGTCCTTAAGGGGTCCTCAGCTCAGTACCTGATTCCATTTTAGTGCCAATCCTGTGAACTAAGAGGTCTTATTACCCCCATTTCTAGGTGAGGAAACTGACATTTGGAGCAGGTGCAGCTCAACTGGTGATTGGAGTGGTGGCATTTGGATTCTGGTCTTCCAGCTCCAGAATTCTCGTGATATATTATGCTTTCTCAGAACTGTCTGCACCAAGAAACACAGGGCACCTGCTTGTGTGATGCATACCCTTAACCTTTTGCCATGGTAACTGCCAGCTTTTTTATGGGGAAAACCATTGGAATAAAGAAACCCAAGACATCATAGGTTTCTCCATATCAGGAAGTGTTGCAGTTTTGGGAAATTCACATACCGAGTAATTGGCTTTGGGAGGAGGACAAAGTGCAGTGTCATAGAATCCTATTGCATAAAAGGGGTCTTATTTCCTACTATTCAGCAACTGCTTAAGATGCTTGGGGGAATATAAATGGATAAAGCAGATAATAAACATAGTGTCTGGCCTTAAAGAATGAACAGGATCATAAGACGATGCATTACAAAAACCAGAGTTTCACATAGAAGCTGGTGTGGCACTGCCGTCATCCCTAATTACTTGCAGTTCCTGCCAGCGGCATTGAAGACCGCGCAAGCACATCAGACCCTCCCCATGGGTTTCTCTGGCCTGCAGTCTTTTCTGTCACCACACGGGGGCACAATTGGACCTTTGAAAATTAGGTGTGCAAGATGAAATTTATTTCTCCGTATTTATAGCATACTCCAAATAAAAATGGCAAAACTCAGTGTACTAAACAGGGAAAGAGAGGGATCAGGCTTTAACCAGAGAGCTGTGCTGTCACTGTGCCCAGAGGGGAAGAGGTTTAGGAAGGGTCGGATCACACCTGAGAGGTCTGGAGGACACAAAGCAGCGTGATCGCCTGTGCGCCCAGGCGAAGGGGAGGGGCCGAGTCCACCTGCAGGACCTTCGGTGGGCTGACTCCTGGTGGCTGTCTTGGTCCATGCCCACCACCCAGTGTTATTAGTGCCGGTGCCCCTGGCACTTCAAAGTGTCTTGGTTTAGAGAGGACTCATGAGTATCCTGGTTCTAAGGGATGGACGTGGGGGGTGGGAGGCTTTGGGGGTGGGACACATTCGGGGAAAACCCTGGGGTTCTGATACCCAGCACATCGACCAGGATGGACACACCATCCAAACCAAAGGTGGGGGGCCGGCGTGCTGCAGAGCTGGGGGCACAGGAAGAATGAAGGAGATGCCCCGGAATGGAAGGCTCCCTGTGCTAGGCCCCCACAGAGTCTACCATCTGTAACTCTCCGTAGGAACTTGGAGGTCATAGGCAATGACCACTGATGGGAAACCTGGAACTCAGAGCCAGGCGGCATCAGGGACACTCAGAACACGGCCTGTGGGTCATGAGGAAGGGTTCCTGTGGGAGTGCCCACCGCAGACAGTCCCCAGGCTGGGCCCCACTGAGGACACTGAGATAAGGATGGAGGCCTGGGCCTGGGGAGGTGGCACGGACTTCCAAAGCTTTCCTCCCTTCCCTCCTCCCCTCCTTCCTCCCCCCCTCCTCCTCTCTCCGCTCCTTCCTCCTCCCTTCCTCCCCCTACCCCCTCAGTTAATACATCTCAACTAATAAGTTAAACTTTATAAACATATAAAAAATGGCTTAGAGAAATATGAAATATATATTAAAATACGGTGAAGACTGAGTATATCCCCCAAAGCATTGAAAGTGGAGTCTCAGAAACATACATGTACACCCATGATTATAACAGCATTATTCGCAGAAGTGCACACGGCCCAGCATCGACGAGTGGGTGAATGGACAGGCAAACCGTGGTCCGGCCACATAACGCAGTGTTACTCAGCCTTCACAAGGAGGGCTCTTCCCTGGCACCTCGCCGGTGAACCCGGAGGACAGTGAGCCAGACCGTGTGCCTCCTCCTGTACGAGGTCCCTGGAGCCATCAGACGCGGAGACAGGAAGCAGGCGGCGGGTGCGGGGCTGGGGGAGCTGGGGGGGTGTTTCGGGGCGACGGAGGCTCAGTCTTACAGGTGAGCAGAGCACGGGGACGGGCGTACCGCGTGGTCAATGTGCTCGTCTGTTTGTGTCACTGAGCGCCGTACTTAAAAATCGTCGCGACGCTAGATTTTATGTCACCTGTGTTCTACTACGAGGTACAAAGTGCAGGAAGCCTCACCCGCATTGATGCTTTGTTTGGGGGTTCTGGATGTTCAAAGTGAGGGAGCCCAGGGCGCGGGATCACAGGGTCCTGTGGGACTCTTCCGAGCCCCAGTGTCTCCAAAAGGACTGTGATTGTCCACAGTCAAGACACAAAATTGGTGGGTTTTGCTCGATTCCCTTAATTTCATTGCATTTCATTTTTTTTAACAATTAAAATACTTTTTAAATTTTTTTTTAAGATTTTATTTGTTAGGGAGAGAGCGCACGAGCAGCAGGGGGAGGGGCAGAGGGAGAAGCAGGCTCCCCGCGGAGCAGGGAGCCGACAGGGGACTCGATCGCAGGACCCCGGGATCACGACCTGAGCCGCAGGCAGATGCTTCACTGACTGAGCCCCCAGGTGCCCCTTGATTCCTTTTCTTAGATAGAAAGGCGGAATTCCAGACTCACAGTGAGGAGGGCTGACGGCAGCCGCGCTGAGCTGGCGCTTTGGGAACGGCGGAGACGGAGCCCCTTGTGGCGCGGTGTGGCAGGGGCGTCCCGGGCGTGGGGAACATCTGCACGTTCCACACATGGCCACGGACGTGCTTCGTGGGGGCTGCTCACTCTGGGGCCCTTTCCTGTCCTTTACTCCCGGTAGTGAGGCCGACACATTCCATTCATCCCACGAAAGGAATTTATGGCATATTTTAAATGGATGTCACTCTTTTTTTCAAGTCCAATAAAACCTGCCCTAGTGCTTCAGCGCCCTTTCCCTCCCACCCAGACTCCACGTGGAAAAGTCTCCGGGCCGCCAGGAGCCTCCGAGTGGGTACCTGTCCTCCGGGCTGACTCAGGCTCCTGCGGGGCAAAGGGCATCTGAGGGCGGGCCGGACAACGCGCCTCTCCTCGGGGAGGCTCAGGGAGGGGGCCTCAGACCATTTCTACTTCGTGGGATGATCTCTCTGGGCCACGTGGCAGGTTTGAGGCTGGGAATGCCAGGTTAGAACGGCCCGGAGGCACAGAGGAGGGTGAGCGGCCCTCCCTCTGATCAAGCAAGACAAATGCTCTTTTCTTGCACCAACTTCTCTAGAAACGTTACTACCCAAGTATTTCCACCAGAACGTTGAAGCTTATACACAATTCCAGGTTGGAGTTCCTTATTTACAGAGTTCAAATGTTGGCGAAGTTTGCCTTGGCACAGACACCCGGCCAAGGGGAGCAGAGCCCAGCCAAACTTTCTCACTTGGAAACAGAGACTGACATTTTCAGTAAGTTTGGTAACAACTCCAGGTGGAGACACGCGTCCAGTCCACGCCCCCTCTGCATGCTCCCTTCTGACTCTGGCCCCGAGAGGAGTAGGGCTGCGGGCCAGCAGCGGGAGGCCCCGTGGAAGCCTCGCGAGGACAGCCTGGAACCGGCCACATTTCAGACGCTTGAAAGGCAGACTGGCTCTTCACTCAGACGCCTCTCCAGGCCCTGGGCTGTGACGTCTGTCCCTGCAGTTCTGAAGGGGGATGGGAGCCTGGGGTCCTCTGCAGCCTTGGGGGTCCCCCCAGCCCCTCGCTGGCATCTGGCAACGTCACAGGGACTAGAGCCGACGTTGTTCCTGCCAGAGGGTGTGTGCAGCCCAAGCCCTACTCCCCCCACAGGGCCAGGGGCCTTTCCCTGAATCCCACGGGCTCATAGTGGGGACAGAAGTTTCCAGAAGCTGTGGGCCTGCATCTGGCCCTCAGCCCATTGTGGAGCCCGAGCTGGCAGCTCCTCCCACCTGGTGGTCTTCAGGATCCCTCCCCTGGCTTTTCCAGACAATAATTCTTACAAGTGGATGCCCCAGGCTCGGGTTCTCCTCCTTAGCCCACAGGATGGCTGTCCACCGTCCAAGGTCCACGGTCCACGGTCCATGGTGCTGTTCGGACCAGGTTCCTGGGGTGGAGTGAGTGCGCTGCTGCCATCTCACAGAAAATTCCACCAGCAGTGCTTTCTCCGCTTTGAAAACACAAGTCTGAGGCCGTCCCTTCAGCAGCTGGTCGGCAGCCTCCTGTGTGGCGGCCAGAAAGTGAGCCGGCGGGATGCCAGGCCTGGGCGTGACCCCCGCTCCTCTGCGACCCCAGCTCCCCTGGGACCCCCCGTCCCCCTGGGATCCCCTCTCCACTGCAACCCCCACTCTTCTGTGAACCCCTCTCCGCTGTGACCCCCACTCCCCTGGGACCCCGGCTCCACTGTGACCCCCACTCCGCCGTGACCCGGGCTCCACTGTGACCCCAGCTCCAGCGTGACCCCAGCTCCAGTGTGACCACCACTTCCCTGTGACCGATCGCCTCCCCAGGCAGAGCTCTCCCGGGTATCAGGCCCTTCTGCTCTGGGTTCCTCGGGAGTGACATTTGTGTCAACGGCTGTCTGTCCCCCGGGTCCACCTACTGGACTCCACACAGGTGGTTGATGGGTGACTCCCTATTGTCCCGTCCTCTGAGCCTGACTTAGATAATGCCTGGCACGCAGCGGGCACTCAGAACACTGCTGAGAGAGCCAGCAACGACAGACCAGTGCGGCGTGAAGCCTGTGTCTGACGGGAGACCGACGCGCGGATGGTGACAAACCCATCAATGTTGCCTGAGACTGTTTTGTGCTTCACAGACACCGAGGTGGCACACCTGCGTCGTCGCCCTCACGTGGGACCGTGTGCAGGAAGGCTGGGCCGCACGCAGGAGCCACTGCCTCGAGAGACCGGGTCTACGTCTGCGACACGGCTGCCCCCAGGAGGCCATGGCAGGGAGCAGGCCCGCCACCCAGGGCAGGACGCCGTCACAGAAACCCCACGCTTACGTCTGTCCCACGTCCGTGCCGGACTGAGATTGTGTGATCTTTTTAGCGGCAGAATTCTCACTTAATTTATTTCACTTGAACTTCTGCTTTTTTGTTTCAGATAGTTATGTTTTTGTTATTTCCTAGAACTCCATAACAATTCTTTTGACTTCATGCTGTTTTTAAAAAAATTAAAAATAAAAGTATACACTAACATTGAGTGTAATATACACTTTGCTGTCAGCATCCCCTGCCCCCTGCAACGTGCTCTCAGAATTCAGAAATACGAAAATCCACTGTTGATTCTGAGGAACGATAAGCACACACGGATCTCGGCGCCTCCGCGGCCATGAAAGGGGAGTGTTCACAGAGGCCGCCGACCGCTCGCCCCCCGGCCCGCTGTGCCAGAGATGGCTCACAGACCCACGTGCCCATCTGCCTCCTCTGGGTCTCCCCCACGTGGTGGCCTTGGAGGCAAGTTCCCGACGGCGAGGCCTGGCTCTGGGGCGGACGGGCCAGGGTCGTGGGTCGGCTGTCCACACAGCCACCACTGTTCATCTTGCTTTGAAAGCTTACGGCTCTCCTGCACCCAAACAGGATTAAAGCGTGTAAGACCAAGATACGTGCGAGAAGGGACAAATCAGATTGGAATTCAGCTGAACACCAGCAGGAACTGGGGGGAGGCAGCAAGGCCTGACGGGCATCCTGACCTCAGCGCCACGCTCCCTGGCCCCCGCCCGGACGCGAAGAGGAGCTTTATAATTTGGCCCCTCAGGTTGAGAAGGAGGGACGTCCTGTCTGCGTTTTGAGAGGGTTCGTCTCGAGGACCCAAGGAAACGGCTGCTCATAATGGAAGACTTTGCCAACCCCTCTCCACTGCCAGTTGTCTCTTGTCCTCTTCCTACTCGCAGCCCCCAGTCCTAAGCCGCTGTCTGTGTGAATCTGGATTGGAACGCGCGTGTCCTGTGCTTTGCGGAGCGTGGGTGCGGCGGGGTCCGCACCTGCAGTCAGTGTTGTGGGCCCTCGTTCCGGAGGACTGAGGAGCGGTGTTTGCCGGTGGGGTCGAGCGGCTAGAGGACGCTCGCCCGGATCCAGACGGGGGGCACGGCGGCACGGGAGCTGCTGACTCTCTCTGTCAGGAAACAGCCCTCGAGAGGATGAGCGGAGGCCTTTCCCCAAGGAGCAGGCAGCGGGGGTAATGTTGGCCTGAATGCGGAGGTTCATCTGCTCAGAGCCACCTGGAAAACTGGACAGGTGCCCAGAAGGTGGTCCTTCTGCACCCTCCCCCACGATGGCCCAGGCTTGAGGGTCCAGAGGCTTTGGGTCCCAGTGCAGTGTCTGTCCCTTCCTGTGTCCTGGAACCTTGGGCCACAGCGAGGGCCTGCTGAGGGGGTTGTGCTGACTGCCTGGAGCTGAGGGCCCACGCGGACCGTACGCCGTCCCACCGGAGCTGCACCCGGAAGCACTAGTGACACCCCACAGCCAGCGATCAGAGCTGGGTCAGAGCCCTGCTGCGCGATCCTAAGTGGGGCCCGCCGCCACACCCCTGTGTCGTGACCCTGAACAGTCCCGTGTGTTTGTCAGAAATCCCGCGTCTGCGGCTCACGCTGGGGCGGTGACGGGAGGCTGGCGCAGACAGACACGTGCGGTGTCCTCTGCAGCTTGTCTGAGTCACGGACGGCACTAACCTGCCCCAGCCGAGAGGGGCAAGGGCACAAATGTGTGCACGGCTGTGCGACGTATGCGAATGGTGTCAGGTGAAGGCCAGCACTTACTTAGTGCCTGCTGTATGCAGTGCGTGACCGACGCACGTCCACGGGGGGTGCCTCAGTTGTCAGGCGACCCCATGGGATTGACACCGCCACCCTTCGGCACACGCGGGGTCTGGGCGACCGGACGTGTCCCCTCCCCCCGCCACGTGGAGAGTAACGGCCAACAAGCCCCACAGTGTCCACGCGGCCCACACACCGGGCCTGGGCTCCGAACAGCAGCCGTGGGGTGGAATTTCACCTGAGCCGTGTGTCTGAGGCTTGCTGACATGGACACGCACACACATGCACATGTGTGTGCACACACACACAGTTCTAAGTGACCGACTATCCTCATTCTCAGTGATGTTCACGGGTAGAAATCTCCCTGAAAACAAATCACAAACAAAAATTCAAACACACCGCGCAGCAGGCTGGAAGCCGCAGGAATGGAGGTCAGGCAGGGATCACAGCCTCAGCGCGAGCTGGGGTTACGAACCACTCTCCTCCCATTCCTGTGACACATTTTCTGTCGGCTTACACATGTGTCCTCACACGTATGAGGGAAACTGAGGCACGGGGTCAGGGAGCGTCCTGTGACTCCCACGTGCAGCGCCTGCTGGGAGTGCTGGTTCGACACCGCATCTGCGCTGTGCTCTGCCCGCAGGTCCACAGCCACGGTCTGGGCGGCACTCGGACCCCAGGTAAGCGGCTCCGTGTCCCCCATGCCTTGACCATCCTGGGGGCCCCCGGGGGGTGGGGAACCCACGCACCATCTCTGAGCCCAGGTCTCTGGGGCCGATGAGGGCTTTTTGCCCATCCTGCGTCACACTGTCCCGGGAGACGCGTGAAAGGATAGGTTACCAACGACCAACGAGCTCATTCTGTCGTCGCGGTGACAGTGAGAGTGGATGGCGTTCACCTCCACACGTCTGGCCCATAGCCAGTGCCCCCGAGACGCGCCGAGGGAACCCGTCCTCCGCTGTCTGCCCGATGCCCCGTGGCCCTCATCCTGTTTCCGAGATGTGTTCCCTTGGCTTCTGTCCCAGTCTGTCTTCCCGGGGCTGGGCTGGCCCTTCCGGCGCTCACCTCTACCCCCCTGGCTGCACCTGCCATTTCCTCCTGCGCTGGGTGCGGGCGCCCTCCACTGCTGGCCAGCGAGGGATGGAGACTCGGCTCCCCCGCCGTCCCTGCCCCGTTCAGAGGCCCGCGGTGACTGTGACTGAGCGCCTGGCACCGCCTTCCGACCTCCCTGGACTTGCCGTCCCTGCACTGGGGTCGCTCTGGACGACGCACTGGCCTGCAGCACGGGCCTTTGCTTCTAGCACTACCTGACCCGTGAAGCGTTCCCTGACCCACGGTACTTGTCCGGGGCCTCCCGTGGGGCGATGCTGAGAGCCACGGAAGTCACGGTGAGAGCCTTCCCGCCTGGAAACTTGTGCCTGGAAACTCACCCTCAGTTCTGGGGACTTTTCCTGGGATGACTGGCTGGGGACCCCTGCTGTTCCCTCTTCCACGCTCCCCTTCCCGGACTCCTTCCATGTGTCCTTCCTGTGTCTCATCTCCGTGCTGAGGAGCCGTACTTTCTGGCGGTTTCCCTGAGCATTTCAGCAGCCACGGCCCCTTCCTCAGTCCCAGGACTCCTCGTGTGGGTTTCGAGCTCTGTGTCGCCACGATACAGTAGTTTGCGTGCAGGTTACAGCCGCGGTGCCTCACGGGGGCGCGGGAAATGGGTTCTCCTGTCCAGGACACACAGACACTGGGGGGCCTGGTGGCTGCAAGACTGGGTTTTAGTGTCTCCAGGGAAGCCCTCGGATCTTTACCTGGGAAGGGGGAGACGTCGGGCATGGAGATGGGGAGAAGGTTCTAGAACCAGGCTGGCGCCCGCGGGGCCACACCTCTGCATCAGGCGCGCTCTCGGCTTTCCTTTTTGCCGTGTCGCTGGCCACCAATCCACCCACTTCAGGGTCTGTCTCCTCCTCGCTCTGCCGTCTGTGCTGTTTGGTTCACAGAACGTTTGCAGTGAGTTTCTGGAGACTGCAGGAGCTGGTGTGTTTTCACCTGCAACTTCTCCTGGCTCGTCACTTTAAATCCTTTACAACACCCCAAACCCGGCACCTGCCGGGAACAAAACAGCTGCACGCCACAGTCTACACGGCTTCAGGAAATTTCCCTCCACCCCAAACGCCGCCATCACTGTCCTCAGGCTTCTAGGCACGACGCCTTCCCCTGCCGGAGGCCTAATGCCTGGTTCCCGGAGCCGCGTCTGCCGCGCGGGGTCGTGGCTCCCCTCTTTAGCTGCCTGTGACCAAAGGGCCAAGAGGCTGGGCTCCTCTACGGGGTCTCAGGAGCACGTGCAGCGAACACTTGCGTCCGGTTCCCAGGGTAGGGAACGCCGCACACACCTCACCGTTGGCTTCCGCCAGATGACGGGCCCCCGGGCTGCGCGCACCTGTCCTTCACGCTCTAACGTTTGTCTCAGCAGCTTCTGGTCCCAGACCGTGAGGTGTGGCGGGAAGAACGTGGTGCCGTTCCGCTCCCGTCGCCTGCTCTTCAGAACCAATGGCCAGTCAGTGTTGAAGTGGAGGCTCGGTAAGTGGGAGACAGAGGTCCGGAGAGGCTTCCTTCCCAGATGTCTGACCAAGCAGACTACCGGCAGCCAAACAGGTGTGGGAGCTGCCGCCTGCTCGTGGCCTGGCCCAGGTGATCCTCCGCGTTGGGGCTCCAGGTCCTGAGATGCCACGGCCCAGGCACGGACGTAGGCTGCTGACACGTCTGGGGAGGGTTTCTGCTGGTGGCACCGCAAGGCCCACTACCCTTGGTGACCAGCAGTCCTCGTAGCCATGTTTGTCCCTGCTTCGGCTCTGCGGGCCCCTCCCTTCTGCTCTGGTTAGTGGGGCACTTGTGCTCCAAGGTCCCGGGCAGCATGGCCTCACCTGAACCCAGCACAGCCTCTGCCCCAAACAGTGCATTTCAAGCAGAAGAGAGAGGGTGACATCTTCGTTTGGAAGTCCAGCAGCAAGGCTGACACCCGCTAATTTGGGCGTTAGAGATGAGTGTCTCCACTGGACGGTCACTGCACTTGTGCCTTGGAAATCGATCGTCTCCTGGTTCCTGGAGTCGCCTCTGCACGTCCAGATGGCCGGCACTGGACACGCTGAGCCCGTCAAGCTGGACTTCACGTCAGGCAGGCTCCGGGCCAAGTGGACATCCAGCTGCCATCTGCCCGTTAGGAGCCTTTAAACACAGGCTTCTCCCAAATGCAGATTCCAAAAGTGGGTGGAAAGCTCCAGTGACTTCCTGATGGCAGTGGCCGCGAACGTGACGCGGATATACTTAGCACCAGGGTGACAGCTCCCTCCCCGGGAAGACAGCCGTGGGCGCTAATAGGTGCCACAGCTGTTGCTCCGAACCTCTGTTCTGCTGATCTGTTTCGGAGACCATGCTGACATCCTGTGAGTAACAGAACAGAAGCAGAAACACCCATTGCTTCTAAGGAACTTTGCAAACCCTCCCCAGGCCTCTGCGCCCACCTGAGCATGACTTTGGAGGGTGGGAATGAGCAGACTTTAAAGAGGACAGCGTGTTAACCAGTTGTTCCAGAAAGGGCCAGAGAGGCAGCCTATGAAAGAAAATGCATAAAATGAAGGGAAAACAAACAATCCCAACCAGAGAAAATGGGAGGTGGAACGGAGGTCCAAGGGGACACACGGAGCCCGGATTAGTGGCCTGGGGTGCACGTGTGGGCTGAGAGAAGACCGGCTGGGAGACAGCCCATCCCTGTGCCCAGGAGGAGAGCCCGTCCTCAGCCCCCATGCTTTGCGCGGCCCAGCGCAGGGCTGGGGAGCACGCGGAGCCTCCCGGAAAGCGCTCTTGCAGGGAGGTGGACCGGGCGAGCACGTCTGCCCCACGGAAAGCCGTGGACTGTGGGCCCCTGACGCTCCTTCCCAGGGTGCCCAGAGGAATTTGCGCACATTTTCTCTGTGTTTTGTGGTGGGACGCTGCCCGGGGCTGCCGCAGATGCAGCCGGCATCGGGCCTGGCTCCGCGTCGGCACCACAGAGGACCGCTCTACAGAGCCTGGTGGCTGAATCGGGAGCAAACACTCTGCGTGGGGGCGTCAGTCTGTGCGAGGGGAGCCCCAGGGCCCCGAACTTGGATCTGCTCAGAGCTTATCTCAACAGGTGCTCTCTTCTACATTAAGTTTCCAAACGGTCTCCACCCCTTAGTGAGGAACCATTGTCTGGCCGAGGATCTGAACTGGCCGCCCGTGCGATGTCCGCTCGTCTTCAGGCTCCACGCGTGGCTGACCTGGCTCTTCCACCCGCCTGTCCTGAGCGCGTCCCGTGCTGTTCCAACGTTATAGACCCTGAACTGAACTGGCAGCACAAACCCTGCCCACGACCTGGAAGGTTTTTGGTTTGTTTTATTTTGCCGTTCCTGTATTTTTCCAAGAAGAGAAGTCCCAATGCCAAGGCACACGCCCGCTCCCATCTCACTCACTGTCTTCTGGCCGAGCGGACTGGAAACCGCTCGTCAGCAGGCCCAGCCCCCCAGGCAACGGGCAGTAGGGTCTCTCGAGGGGCCTCGGCTGTCCAGACGCCCGGCCGTGTGTCCCTGCACCTGCGAGGTTTCCACAAGAATAGGGAAGGGGAAACTTCCGTTTTTTTTCTCTGAAAGGGGAAGCTTGGACCCATCATGAGTGTTTTCAGTCAGTTTATTGTTTCTGCTTTCTCCAGAAATAGTTCCCGGCTGGTGAGCCAGGCTGACGTCGCAGACCAGACACTCACACAGGGAAGCCCCTCTTTGCCCCGAAGCCCCCACATGTTGAATCAAAGGTCCTTCACGAGTCAATGAATTAAACATTTACAAACTGCTCGTCCTGAGTCAGAGCTGGGACACGTGTTTGTTCTCAAAAGCAGAATGTTGCTGTTATTTTAAATACTCTCTTTGACACAGAAGCTTAGGGTTCACACAGAAATCTCATAACATGGCGTTTCCTTGGTGGGGATACGGTCCTACAAGTGCAGCAGACAGCAGCACCTGCTACAAGCCGTCCTCTTAAGACTGTGAACTGGCAAATCTTTACAAGACGTCACGGCAGAAACCCCCTTATGTAGAGCCACTTTGTAGGATTTTCAAGGCCATGTGAAGTTACTACTAACTTTCGACTTATGCCCAGCTGTATCCTTAGGTTGCTGTCAATTTAAACTCACTTATGTAATAACATAATCAGGAGATTCATTGGCTCCTATAGCTGACAGGTCCAGAGGATGAGGCTTCAGGGATGGTTTGATCCAGCAGCTCAATGATGAGAGCAAACCATTTTAAGTCTTTCTGTTCTACCTCAACCTGTCCTATCTCATCATAAGGGGCTGCCAACAGCAACTGGTCCGTGAGAGGGAGGGTCTCCCTGCCCCCATTTTGGATAGAGGCCGGATCTGGAGGGACGCTCCACCAGACTAACTTTAGGCCACATCTCCAGCTGGGACTAGTCACTGATGGCAGGGGAGAGTTCTGTGCTGGACGGCACCCCAGAGGTGGGGCTGGTTTGGCCTGCCCAAACGCCATGTTCCACACAGGTGACCAGCCTCTCCTGTGCACACAGGATCCGGGCAGGTTCCCTCGCTTTCTGGTGTACGACACGACGGAGCTTCCTTTACACGCGACTCGGATGCTCTCAGCCTTGGGCAGGGGTCTCACCCTCAAAGCCTCCAGTAAAATCACCCAAACACACAGGGAAGAGGGATAGGAAACACCTTTCTCTTCTGAATATAGGTAATTGTACAGGATTCTAGAGAATTCTACCTTTCCCAGTGCTTGGTTTATTAGCACTTGGATTTAGGTGCATTTTGACTCCTGCACTGGCAAGGTGGCTCTCCCCCCATACCCCGTCTGTAGGGCATCACTAAGAGGTCCCAAGAGGTGTGCGACTCAATCCACCCATGTGAATAGTGGGTTATAGTTGGACTTCTTCTAATAATAAAAGGAGGATTTCCTACAGTTCCCTTACTTGAAGGATTTGACAGGACAGCAGCACCATCCCCCACTCCTGGCCCTGACGTTCCCCTCCCCCTCCTCCCTCCTTCCTCCCTCCACTTGGGACTGGTGCCCAGGTGGACACTGGTGGGGGACGGGCAGAGTTGGGCTGTCAGGGGGCTCCCGGAGCAGGACCTCCTGTTTGAATCACTTGGGGGCATTGACCTGGGAGACCCATCAGAAGTGTGGTCCCTTGAGGAGCAGTGTGGGTCCTCGCTGGGACCATGGTGCCCAGTGCAGGGCGGTCCTGCCCCCGGGGGCGCCAAGCAGAGTGGGGTCAGAGCAGCTGGGTGGGCAAGGAAGACGTGCAGGAAGGGAGGTGGGTATAGTGAAACCAGCGTCAGCTTATGTGGGGGCCCTGCCCAACCACAGGGTGTAGGGCGAGGGGAGGGGTGGGGTCAGGGGTAGGGCACCCATGGGGGCATTGACATCTCTGCTGGGGGCAGGAGGCCCCCCGGCCCCACGTCGAGGCCCGGACCAGCTCAGACCCCACCTGCGGCCTGCAGGTTCCGCTGGTACCTCACCCTCTGCAGAGAGCTGGACATCTGCCCCCTTCTGCTCACGGTCCTGGAGGCCCCACTCCCCTCAACACCGCAGCCCGTCGACACCACCTTGGCCACGCCCCTCCACGCTGGGGCTGGAAGCA
Source organism: Ursus americanus (assembly GCF_024610735.1). NCBI lineage: Eukaryota > Metazoa > Chordata > Mammalia > Carnivora > Ursidae > Ursus > Ursus americanus. The sequence goes on from NC_142145.1 coordinate 556,912, forward strand.
TTCTGACTCTGATGCACATGTTTGCTCGGACACATCCTCTCTGCGGTTACCCGTGGTTCTCCAGGGAGCGCGTGACAATGACATGGGGAGACTGGCCCGAGAGCTCAGGGAGGGGAGCCCGCCTGCTCCCACCGAGCTCCTGCCCTGCAGCTCACGTGCCCCAGGCCGTAGGACCAGGACCCACACAGCCAGTGCCCTCAGTTTTTATTTCTGTGATTAAGAAATTCTGTTTTATCTCTGCTGCCTCTCAAGACTGTGAGGACCCCAGTTTTTTTCAGGGTCTCCCCATTCTTCAGCACCCAGGGGCCCTGACAAGGGCACCCTGTCCCTGCCTGCGGCCCCTCATTCTGCAGGGTGGGCGTCCCCACTAGCTTCGCACAGTTCCTCCCCATAGATGTGCAACCCACGTCGTGTCCATGGAGGCTCAGCGGATGGAAGAATGAGGGCCGTTGCTAAAAAACTCCATCCTTTAACAACACTTAGAAACATTTTCGGTATTAAGGTGAGAATGTTTGCAGGGCCACCCTGGGGTACTCCACCAAGTGGGGTACTTGTGTGTGTTTGAACACATGTGTGCACGTGTTTCTGGACACACGGAGTTTTAACGCCCTGCTGGACGCACCCCCACCTCGGAGTCAGTGTTGACGTCCTACAAGGGGCCTTAACACCCTGGCTCGCCCAACCTCTCCTGAACCCAGGGCACCTCCTGTCAAACGGGCTGAGCGGCAGTCAGCAGGTGCTCCCCCCCAACTTGTTCCCCATCACAAACCCTGACCCCCAGCACGCTCCCCTTCTGCTCACCTGCACCCCCAAGTTCTGGGTCCAGATAAAAATGATGAGGAGCGAGACGTGGGCTGTGACCCTAGCTCTGCTGTGAGGGGCGGCCCCATGGCCCTCTCCCTCTGGCACACCTGTGTGGCGGGGCCTGGGCGCGGGCACAGCCTGCTGCTGGCCAGGACGTGAGCAGAGACGTGGGCGTCCTCACAGTAGAACTGAATCTGGGTCCAGCAAGTAGAAGGGCTTTGGACAGAAGGATGGAATGTCTAGGTTCATCTCAAGCGTTCTTACCAAGGCTTTTCCTTCTCTTTCTCGCGGGGTGCTGCGGGGTTATCATCAAAACCAAACAACCAGGCATGTGAGAAATGATCCAACATTAACTTTGTAACATGTGAGGATGGGTCTATATATTGCAAAGTTACCTTGGGTTTGGTCTATATGTAATTTCTATTTTAAAAACACCTGTGGGGGCGCCTGGGTGGCTCAGTCGGTAAGCGTCTGCCTTCGGCTCAGGGCGTGATCCCGGCGTTCTGGGATCGAGCCCCACGTCAGGCTCTTCCGCTGGGAGCCTGCTTCTTCCTCTCCCACTCCCCCTGCTTGTGTTCCCTCTCTCGCTGGCTGTCTCTCTCTCTGTCAAATAAATAAAATCTTTAAAAAATAAAAAAAATAAAATAAAATAAAAACACCTGTGACAAGATAAACTATTTTGAGTGCTTTGAAGAATTTCTCTATTGTGTGATTTAGGTGCCAGACATCTCAGATGCTAGAGATTTAGTCTAGGGAATTTGAAACATAATTTTCTGCAACAAATCTGCCTTGCCCGGTTTAGACTGAACGAATCGGTATGAAATACATTATTTAAAACCCTCGGCAAGAAATATTTCCACATTGCTCTGCTCTTGGTGGAGGCAGCAATTTCCCCGGATTGTCAGACAGGGGTCCAGACTGAACAAGGGCCCCGCCCATGCACACACACGTGTGTGTGCACACCCACAAGCGCACACACGCTCACCACATGCAGGGGAGGTGGCCTCTGCCATCGGAAGCGTGGGGAAGGCTATGAGGGGCTGGCAAGCTCGGGACTCAGCGGCCCCCTGCCTGGTCTTCCCGGCCACCAGGTGTGGTGGGCACCCGAGGCCGGCCAGGTGGGCTCTCACCGCACGACCTCTGGGAGGAGGTAGGGCCCGGGGTACCCCACCGAGGAAAGGAGGGGATGGGGTTCCTGCCGGTCGGGACTCCCCGATCAGGGCCCCCCAGACCTGCAGCTGGAAGATGAGGCTCTCTCCAGTCTTGGGATCATTGGTGTCATTTTTCCAGGGTCTCACAGCCAACACCCCACAGGGCGCTGCAACACGCCGCGTAGAAAAGCGGCAGACGGAGGGGGTGGGTTTGGGATCCGACCGAACCTCTGGCTGCCTGTCCCCCAGCACAGGCCTGCACAAGGAGCAGAGTGCTCCCAGGAGCATGCAGACACCGGGCCAACCCAGCCCAAGGGGTCATCTTCCCAGCCCCTTCCTGCCTCCCACGCTGACCGTTAACAGATGCGGCAGATGCAGGACCGGCGTCTCCTCCGGGGTGGGGGCCTCTCTGACCCTGGCTCCCCTGGCGGCCGAGGGATGGAATGCGGAGTGGGAGCATTGGTGGTGTTTTTCTTAGCGTGTGTGGAGGTAGCTGGTTCGCCCAGGGAGGACCGAGAACAGAGGGCTAGTCTGCGCTGCTGAGCTGACGATGAGCTGCACCCCCAGAGGAGGACGTGGGGGACGGGGCGCCAGACCCAGCTCCCAACCCCAGCTTCTTCATTTGCAGAATAAAGGGCCAGGCACAGGTTTTAGCATCCGATCCGTGTTTCCATACTTTCTTCACAAAAGCTGCTCTTCCGTTCACTTGTTTCGTAATAGTTTGAACAACATCCGTGGTGTTTAGTCCATTCACAGGGCTGTGCAACGTCCTCACGGTCAAGGCGAGGACACTTTTATCGCCAGCTGCACCCCCAGCCCCGCAAGCACTGACTTCTTTTCCACGCACGATTTGCCCGGTCTGGATTCTTGTGTGGATCGGATCGATAACACGGGGTCCCTGCTGACCGGCTTTTCCCACTCAGCATCCCGGCTGGCAGCTTCCAGCTGAGAATCCGTTCTTCGGGCACTGACGATGTCATTTGCTATTTCTCAGACAGAATTTTAAAAATCTTCCTGAAACATTCTTGAATTCCTTAAATAACCCTGGATCGCAGGTCCTCACGGTGGAGCTGAACAGGTAAGTCAGGGTTTCTGCTCAAATACGCCACACGGCAGCCGAGAGCCTCGGAATCGTTACGCCCAGGGGCAGGTGTCCCCATCAAGCTGGGTGAAAGGGGGAATCAGTGGCTGAGAGTCGATGCTGGCCCGTCTGGTGGGAGCAAACGTTGAGTGGAACATTCCAGGCTGCTCCCCAGAATGGCCCGTGGGTGACCCGGGGGAGGGGCAGAATGGTGCCATGGACCCCAGCCCACGCATGCCCTTCCCCATAGCCTGCCGCTCCGGGAAGGGCATGTGGCCTGCAGGCTGGCCAGCAGGTGTGGCGTGGCACCCCTCTCCTCCGCGGGCCAGGCAGCGGCTGGACCTGCAGTGCCGGCTCCTCCCTCTCCCGGGTGGCCCCCGTGACCTCACCTGGCTGCTCCAGGCCTGCTTCTGCCCCCAGCGGCCCCTGCACCTTCTCCCCGGTCCCCTACGTGCGCACTCCAGGGAGGTCATCTTCAGTGAGCTGTGGGGTGGCCTCCGGTCTGCTGGACAGCTGTCAGACTGCTGGTCTCCCGTGGGAGACCCTCCGGTTAAGACCGTCAGGGCCGCCTGCCTCCTATGGCCTCCCTCTCTGCCTGTTCTCCCACCTGCATCTCCGACTGTGACGACAGTGGTGAGGACGGTCATGCGATTATGTCGTGGTGGAGATGATCTCATGCTGCTGCTGCTGGTGATGTCACAATGCTGACAATGATGTCACATGAATGATGGAGATGATGCCATGATGTCATCACGACGATGATGACAATGTCATGACAATGACGTCATGCTGCTTCTGGGGACGATGACAGGCGTCACTGTAAACATTTGGCATATATTAACTCAGGGAACCCTCTTAACCCCCTTTCACAGATGTGGAAACTAAGTCCCAGAGAGTTGTTCCATCCTACGTGGCTTTGGGCGCCCACCCTTTCCTTGGGCCTGGAGCACCGCACCAGCTCGGAATGTCTGTCCTTCAAGGCCCGGCAGGAGGGGCAGGTCCTCCCTGCTGCTTGTCCAGCATTCACCCTCTGCCCCACCGCCACCCCTTCTTTGGGCACCAGGCAGGCTCTCCCTGAGTCCCAAAGCACAGGCCTTGTGCAGAGTCTGGCCCTGAGCAGGCAGGCCAGGCCCCACCTGTGCGACGGCTGGGCCAGGCCCTTAGCTGTGTTTGTGTGTAGTTTGTCAGAACCACTGGAGATGGAAACCACCTTCACTTCCTCTCACTTTACTAATAGAGCGTGCGGGGGGTTCTGTGGCCAGTGGCCATTTTGGCTGCAAGCGGCACAGCTCAAAGCTGTCTCCCCACTCCTCTGTGCAGACGTCGTGGCTTTGTGTTCGTCCCACTGAGGACAAGGAGCCCAACACAAGCAAAGGCGCCCCCACCCAGAGGAGCCCCTCGCGTGGCTGGGCCCGACCGCGACTCCGAGAGCTCTGCCCTCCCTCTGCCCTCCCTCTGCTGGGCCCTTCCTCCTGGCCATGCCCACGGCCTGCGGAGCTGTGCGTCCAGGTCAGACTGGCTTTCTGGCTCTCCGTTTTCCCCCTTGCCAAATGTGAGATCCTGGGGGAAGTTCCCCGAAGCAGAGGACTTTCAGTAGATTACAGCGGGAGGGGTTTCTTTAAACCAAAACCCAAGCTTAGATTGAAACAGGAGCAGGGCACAGGCTGCCCAAGGCCACCGAGCGTGGAGTGCGTCTTCAGCCTGAGCGTGGCCTGTGCCAGTCCGTGGCAGCAAACCCAGTCATTTCAGGCGAAAGAGACTATCAGGAGAACGCAGACAAGCGGGGCCTGAAGGCTTCACGGGGATTTGTCGTGTTCATGCTCCTGCTTTCAGATCGTGGCGGGTCGCTTCTTGGCTTGTAAACACCAGAGCAGGAAACCATGAAACTAAACATATTTGCCATTTCAATGAAAATTGCGGTTATCAACTTTTGCTTAAAATAAATAATAGTGTTCCTTAATTTATGTGGTAGAGGTGTCTTTGAAAAGCAGATTGGAAAGAGGATTTTGCTGGATCAAGTCTTGTTAACTACAGTCTGACTACACTAGAGAGTCTCTCAGAAGAAGGGGCGAATGTTTTAGCAAAAAAATCCTTTCGTAATGAAATTCTCTAATTTTTTTTTACGATTCACTTAGCTTTTGTGCTATGAAACTTTCTTAAATTACATCTCATGAGCAATGAGAACCAAGTTCAACGAACAGCATCACCACCTGGGCCTTTATCTCCCAAAAGCTACAGTCAGATCAAGACCCACCACCGGGCCAGGGTCAGAGACAGAGGGGGGCATCTCGTGACTTTTATTATTCCCGCCTATTCTTTTAGTAAACACTGCAGGTTGATTTGGGGCCCCTCGTTTGCATTATATCTACTGCTAGATGAAACTGCACCTACAAAAGTCAACTTAGAATTATTTTCCAGGATTGTGGAAAAATATCCTGACATATCACCAGATGACTCGTATTCCAGACAAGTCTTGTTAGCTGCAATGTCATCAACAAATCCTGCTGGCGGCTGGGGCTAGAACTCCGGTCTCGGTCCTCCTGACTGTGTCGATCCAAAGAAGGTTTCCCGCGTTATGCAGACCCAGTACCTACCGCCTTGGCCGCCGCCGTGATGCCTCCGTTACGCAGGCGACGGGGGCACAGAGCACATCATGTATTTTGCCCTCTATGCCCCCTGACTTTGGTGACATGGAACCCTTCTAACCACTATCCCAAACGAGGCCCCTCTTTTAAAGAACACACTTGACCCCTGGGTGTGGTGACAGGATGGCAGGGCAGGACCCCGGCGCTGAATTCCACCAGGGGCTCTGGGGGTCAGCTGGCGACCTTTGCTTCCAGACGGTCTACACCCGCAGTACTGATGCCTTGGTCCCTCAGGTCCCCATCGCAATGTCCCTGCGGAGACTCTGCCCCAAAAGGAGGCGATAGGCATGGTGAGCACTACTTGCTTGGTCGGCAGAAGGCGTCAACAGTAAATTACCTGTTTGGACCCATTTGGGAGATTATTCCTCTCTCAATAAGACCTATCAAACTTCCATGGCCGCTTCTCCACCATCAAACTCTAATGCACATGTAATCAGCGTAACTTTCAAACTGGTCTCTAACACTGTCATTTTAACCTTGGCCTTATTACTTTGCAAATGGACCCCACTTGGTCCAATCATTCCTTCATTCTCGCACGCATGCGTTTAACAAATATCATCATAGTGCTGTCATAGCGGCGTGCCTTGGACCCGCCCAGGAAACACACTAATCTAGCCACAGGGCTCAGCAAAGGTAATGGGGTGTAGGGAGAGGTGGTTCTGGGTGCTTGGACAGGGTCCCTCTTGATGGAGAACAACTGGCATGTTTTCTCAGGAGTTGGACATGGTCGGAGATGTAGATTTTATTATTTATTTACTTATCTATTTTTACTTTTTTTTTATTGTTAAATAAGCTCTACACCCAACATGGGGCTCAAACTCACAGCCCTGAGATCAAGAGTTTCGTGCTCTACCAACTGAGCCAACTGGGCACCTCTGTGGGATTTATTTTTTAATAATTATTTTACATTTTAATGAAAATAATGTGAGAAGTGAAATAGAACCATAGTATTTATTAAGAAAGGCAGTAGTCCCCAGCCCACCCCCCACAACCCCTATAGGAACAACTTCTCAATTCTAGTGATTTCATCTGGCGTTTCCATTTGTATTTCTAGGCAACGTGAGCGCCTGCTCTGCCATCCCTGCTAGAGTTTTTCCATCACGCTACTTTCACCCTACTGGGTTAGACGAGGGCTTTGCTGTCCAATCTGCCTGTTCTCCATATCCCCCCATATACCCACGCTGCACTTTTGTTGTTGATGTCAGCATTTGATGTTTATAGTATTCTGTAAGTTTTGCTCACTGTTCAATCAAGTGGTCTATAGGATGGCCATATAATACTCAGAATCATAGATTTTTTTTAACGTGAACTGTATTACAACATCAATAAACCATTACATTCATTAATTTCTGTATTCATCTACGTTTTCAGATGGTGGTCACCTTGTAGTATAATTACACCTCTCTTGTATAACTTTTTAATTTTCTGGAGTTAGTCGTTTCTTTTGTTTTCTTGATTTTTCTAAGTTCCCATCACTAAGTCTTCCTAAACTCCCCAGCGGCTCTGCAAAATCTCATTGAAGATGCTTTCTACATTGTGGCAGTGACCAGGTAATCCACCTGCTCTGGGTTGGGTGGCGGCTTTCCTGGCCCTGGGGAGCTGTCAGCCTGGGATCCCTGCATCCTCCCTTGAGAATTCATCCCCTCCTCTCCTGATTCCCATGCCTACATTTTCCTTGGCTCACCTCCTCATTTGAGTGGAGCACAGTTGCAGACCCCTCAGGGAGCCACTCTCTGTGGAAATTTGGAGGCAGCCTGTGCCACCCCCACTCCAGTGCCATTGACTCTTCTCACCAGAGGGTTTTAGGGTCTTTGTATCCCTGGTGGCCTAAAACTTCACAGTAATGTGCTTCTTACCGTGGAGGCCTACTCTGCCTTGTCCAGCGAAAGGGGGGCCAGGGAAGGCGATGGTCATTCCTGGACCAGTGTGGCCTACCCAGTGGTTTGATGCTGCCCCAGGGCTTAGCAGCCAGTGCAGGACACAGAGGACAGGGCCACTGGTTGAAGAGGGAGCATGAAGACAGAGGAGAAGGGAAGACCCCATCCTGGGGGGAAATAAAAAAATTCTGGTGATCCCTGGCTTGGCCACCATCATTGCTCTCCTGCTGAGGCTGCCGGGGACAGTGGGGACCAGGGGACTGTGCTTTCTCTGGCCCCTGCTCCCCTGCCCTGGGTCAAGAGCCCAGTGGGCTTTCATCACCAGGGAGCTAGGAGAGCACAGATCTCAGATTGTCACCCGTCGGGCATCCCCTGAAGCCACCGCCAAGGCTGCCACCAACATGAGTCCGCCACAGGGTTTTTGAGAGCTGAGTGCACTGCGGACGTGAGGCCCCGGGTGGAGGTGAAGCCGTGTAGGATCTCCCACACCATTGGGCCACTTCAGGGTCCAGTGTTCTGGAACTCAATTGGTAGCCGTGGAGTTGGGGCCAGTCAGACGTGGTGCTCGCGGGACACTGGTCCCTGGGTCCCTGCCTGGCTCAGCCCCACCATCCCTCAGGTCTCCATGCAACCTGCTCCTCTCCCTCCAGCCTCAGCGCCTGGTCACTGGTCCTCCTACCACCCTCAAGGTGGCCCTCAGCCTGGAGGCCACAGAGGAAGCCTGGAGAGTGCGGGCAGCTCTGCACCCACCCGGACTGAGGTGGGTCCTGCTTCCCCACGGCCAGCCCCCTCACCTCTTTGCCTTGGTTTGTGCCTTCTCTAGCTGGAGGCCTCCTGGTGCCCACCGGGAATCCACCATGGAGGCTGTGCGGGCACCCAGGAAGCTGCCAAGGGCCTGCACAGAGACTGACAGGCATCTCCCTGCTTCCTTCCTCTTTTCCCCTTTCAGCTGAGCAATAAATAATTTGGGACATATTTATACTAAAATATTTGTTGTTCTTCTGAACTTCAAACCTAACTTGCCATCTGGTATTTTCTCTGGCAGACTGACAGGAGCAGGGTAGGAAATCCCCGGCTGGGTCTCCAGGGGCTCCTGAGTCCTGGTGGCCCTGAGGTCACGCCCCACCCCGCCGGAGCATCTTTCACGCCAAGACCTAAGACTGACGGCCTGGCGATGTCCACAGCGGCCAGTCGTTTGCCCCGATCGTCCACCAGGGGCTCTGCTTGCTCTTTCTCAGGATTCATGGTGTCATCCAGGCAGGCTTCGAGGAGGACTCGGGCCACTGAGGAAGCCATAGTCAACGAGCCGCATTTGTGTCTGTGTGATGGCGGCCTCTGCGCCTCTGCACCCCCCCATGTTTCCCCCCCCACGGGGACACTTTCTCATCACCAAAGAAGGCGTGGCGGGTGAGACCAAGACCCTCGGGAGGGACGTGGGGGCTTCATGCCTGGAGACGCACAGTGGCAGGTGTCACCACCAGCCAGGGGGCCTCTGTGGCACCGTGGGGAGATCCCGCGAGGCCAGTCGCTGGTCCAAAGCTGCTGCCCCGTCGGGCTGTCTGCTCTCAGACTCCAGTGTTGTGGTTGCCGGACCGGGGTGATGGGGCCCTGTGGAGACCAGGAGCTGGCAGACGAGGAATGAGCACAGGGACTCCTCGTCCCCAGGGCACAGACCCAACAGATGCTGACCCTCAGTCTCATCTCACTCGGTTGTCTGTGCGGGTCCCCTCGGAAGGAAACAGGTGAGGTTGTAACCACACACCTGCTGTTGGAAGGGGGACTCCAGGAAGGCTAGTAGCAGGAGCTCCCCTCCCCCACGCCTGAAGCCCCCACAGCAGAGTGGTACCTCCCCCAGGGAACTGCCCAGACCCCCGCGCCCAGGACAGGGGACCGTAGCTGGGTTTCAGTGATGCTTTCTGGGGTTGTCACTATCCTCACCTCTCTGCCCCAGGGTCCCAGGCTCGGGGCGGGGGGAACCTTGCCTAACAAGGTGAGGGGGCTGGAACCCGGCGTGGACGAGGAGGAGTCAGGCTATGTGGACTCAGACACAGGGGAGGTCTTTCTCCCTGACGGGTGCGAGGGACCACCTGTTCCTCCCACCCCCCCCACCTGTTGACTTGGGCATCACCCTGTGGGGGGCCGGGGAACCTTCTTCCTTGTCTGGTCAGCGGTGTGTGCATCTGCGTCTGCTGATCAGTGAGCAGACTTCGTGGGACGTGATTGGTGCCCTGAGCTCTGAGAACCCGTCCTTGAGGAAGTGGCCTGGGGCAGCGGCTTCCTACTGCGTCCAACACGTGCTGTCCACGTGATGTCATGCCGTGAGAGCAATAAAGGGTGTGCATTCTACGTGAGGACGCCACACACATGTGTGTGCAAATACACGTCTGCGCGTGCACGCGTGTTTAGAGCAATTCTTTCTTTCTGTTTTGAATACAGCGGAAACTGGCGCTGTTAGCATTTTCCCTTCTTGCTTGCGGGCAGCGGGGGATGAGAGGCACCACAAAGCCTCAGACGGCCGGGTCTCACGCCGGCTGCCGCCTTGCCCGGGAAGCCCGCGAGGCTCGGCCTCGTCCACGTTCGCAAGTCCTGTGACTCGCCTCGGACTTTGAGCGAGGGCTGTGTGCTGCATAGACCAACACTGCAGCCAGCTCTGGAAGCGGGCGTGCCAACGAGGGCCTCCGGGTGCCGCGTGCCTTACGGGAGCCGGGCCAGGGCCGTCCCCCTCGAGCCCCGTGCTCCTTCCGCACGGAGCTGCTCCGCCTTTATTCTCGTGATTACTTTTCCGACTTTGTAACTTCAAAGCCACATTTTCTTCCCGCCTTCCCTGCCAGGGGCAGGACTGGGACCCTTGGGCCAGGGCAGGGGAGGCGGGCTGGCTTGTTTGGGGGAGGGTGCCCCCCGGGAAACGGGCTGCCTTGTGTGTGGACGGTCTGATTCCAGGTACTCAGAGCTCAGTCTCCGCCAGAACCATGCACCTGGCTCAACTGCACTATGACATTGCCCACCGTAAAAGACTGCATACGGAGGGAGGTGACCCAGGCTGTCTCCACCGAGACGTCCAAGCGCAGGGTGGAGACACGGCAGAGCAGAGTTGAGTGGCCGAGAGCACCCAAGCTGTGCACTCTGCCATGCGGTGAGCACACGGGGTCCCTGCTGCCGAGGGCACTGAGCCCACTGGGCTCTGGGGCGCAGGCTGGAGCCCCCCGGGGATGGCCTAGGGGCCGGTGGCTGCATGTCTCAGTGTGGAGCCGCATGGGGACGAAGGTGTGAGGGGTCTGTTGGTGCTTCTGGAGCCCGAGTAGCCAGTACCTCCCAGAGCGCATGACTCTAGAGCAGCGGGGACTTCAGAATCGTGCCCTTGTTAGGTGGGTCCGGCTGTGGGCGACACGCACACCAGCTTTCATGCGAGCTGGAGGCGGGAAGGAGTCGGTGACCTCCTCCATCAGGGGCGAGCTCCAGGCCAGCCAGAGGGACGAGATGTACCGTCAGCAATTCTAGCACGGAGAGTCAGGCGAGTGCAGATGGTGCCCCCGAATTCGGACAGAAGATTGCTGCGGGGCCACCAGGTACAAAGTCACATGAGAACCGCCCGTGGAGGAATGTTCTGGTGTCAGCAGCAGCGTAGGAGCGACCCCAGGGCTCCCGCAGAGTCAGGCAGGAGGGTCTGGGTCTGATGAGAACAGGCGCTGGGGACAGACGAGGGGTCAGAGGTGAATTCTTACGAGAGATGCTCAGGGACGGACAGACAGGAGGACGTGAATCAGAATGATTTTGTTCCATGTGGTGAGCAATCGGCCTCTCGTGGAAAACGCAGGGTCACATGTAAGGTCACCGTGGGGTCAGGTGGGGCCCCCGTTTTCGTCTCCTTCTGCAAACCTGGGCGCACAGGAATCCCACCCCTGCACTGAGGGGGATTTAGTGTCCGTCGTTCCCGGGGAATCTCTCCTTCTCCTGCGGCCCACCTGAATCTAGGACGTCTTAGTGGTGCCCGGAGACTTCACCTAGTGGACGCCCCTGTGGGCGTCTGCACCGTCCCTTGCCATGTGCTCCCCGAAGGGCAGGGGCTCTGCTGTCCCCTTTCCTGCTCTGGGCACTGGGTCGTGGCCATTTCTGGAGACCCGATGCCTGTAGCCCAGCCTCCCTGGGTACCACATGTGACCTCACTTCCTGAAGTAAGTCCTGCCCACCCCAAGGAGCAGGACCCATCCCCTTCCTCCCCGCCCCAGGGGGCTCTCCCCATTGCCCACCTTTCCTGGCTCTCCTCCACCCTGGGACTCCGAGCGTCGTCTCCACGGGGGCCCGTCACTGACCATGCCAGGAACAGAGGGTGTCTTCCGGCGGCTCTGCCCTGCATGCAGGCCTGGCGCCTTCTCGAGCCTGCGCGTGCGATCAAACTGGGGTGCCCAGGTCAGGGTCACCCCCCACTCCAGGCCGGGCCCTTGTTGAGAAGTCCCAGAACACGCACACCCTGTCCCCAAGGGCTGGGACCGTGGGCCGTGAAGCTGTGTTCAGCCTGTCACACCCGCTCCCCACTCTGTTCACCTCCTGCAGGTCTGTGCGCTGCCTGCACTCCCAGGCCTGTCCCGCCACTGCCTGGCCTGCTCTGAGCCCAGCTGTCTGGGCGGACAGGGTGACAGCAGCTGGCCTGCAGCACCCAGAGGGTCGCTGGGGAGTCCGTGCCGCACACGGGAGTCTCACGCCAGGCGCCTCCTCCGGCGGGGACTCAGCCGTGCGGGACAGAGCGCTGTCCCCGCCACTGGGCCCTCCCTGCCACTCTGCGGATGAGAGCGGACTGCCGTCCTGTTTTTCCAGGAGTTGCTGCTTTCTCTGAGCCGCGGTGTGTGTCACACACCCCAGGCTACTCTTCGTTCCTCCTGACGCGGTTTGTCCTGCCCTTGGAAAGTCCTCGAGGGTAGATGTTGATAGGCACCGACGGCCATGAAGCTGCTGCAGACCAGCCGACGGGTCATCCAGCCTCGGTTCCCATTGTGTCTGCTGCTCTCGTGGGTCGTCCCGTGGCTTCCCACAGGCGCCGGGGCCACCTGGTGCTGTGTGAGTGGGATCTGAGCGTGCACTTCAAGGACGCACGTGCGCGTGTGATGGCACAGCCGATTGGCGTGGCCCGTCCCAGCCCGTGCTCCATGCCAGGCCGCGAGGGTGTGCTCCCCCCACACGCTGGGCTGTGCTGGGGCAGGCGCCACATTCTGTGGCCAAGGTCTTCAACGCTGATTTGCTACGTGTTCTGTCCCGCGATGTCTCAGAGCCTGGCGTCCCAGCTGTAGACGCTTCAGCTGCATTGGACACACGGGGTACTTCCATTCCTCTTGCCTGAAGCTCCAGCAGCCTGGAAACCCTGCTGAGTCCTCGGTGGGCCCGTGTAGAAGCCACGGCCTTTCAGGGGCTCCTGACAGCTCAGATCCATGGTGATCACACTGCTCGAGACGGGCTCTTTAATCAAGGAACCGGGTTATGGTGCATTTGCAGCCCCCTGGGACAGCACAGCAGAACAGATGCCCAGCGGAGAGTTGCCGAATCAGATTATGTTTTGTTAAATGAAAACACAGGCATTCGTAGGGCCTGGAGGAAGGGGGACGGCTGCCTGAGTGGGGGAGGAGCCGAACGACCTTAGGAAACAGGTAATAGCCCCAGAACGGCGGCAGAATCTACACAGAAGCTGAAAGGGCCCGAAACCCAGGGAGGCGCAGGCAGGGGCATGGCTGTCAGTGCAGAACTCAGAGTGGTGACTCCTCCAGGCAGGCCTCAGGGGATGCTCTTCCATAGCCACAGACAGACCCCCCCCATTGCACTTTCTAGAAGGCACTTTGCAGCCTTTACACGGGGGAAGCAGACTGAACATTTACTCTATTAATAAAAAGTCCTCTTAGAAAATTGCCAACTTGTGCTCGGCTACCGTATCTAGCAGTTATTACTCTTTTTGGACTCAGGACACCTTTAAAAATTATTGAAGACCCCCAAGAGCTTTTGTTTCTGTGGCGTGGACCTACTGACACATATCATACCGGCAGTTAAAGCTGAGAAATGCAAAAAACATCAATCGATTCATTCATTTAAATGTAACGATAATAAACCCCTTAAATATTAGCGTAAGTAGCATTTTCACGAAACATAAACAATTTTAGTGAGAAGAACGGCATCGTGTTATGTTTTTGCAAATCTCTTTCCCGTCCAGCTTAGTGGTGAGACTCTCATCTCTATCCCAGATATTCAGTGGGAAAAGAGGAGCGTTTAGTTAGTCTTTTCAGATAATTGTGTGTATTCTTTGATATTACACGAAACGGGATAAATGCTAGTGTCTTACAGGCCAGCTACCACGTGGGCTCCGGAGGCACGTGGGCCAGCAAACTGCCCACGCTTCGAGGGATGGTCCCAGGCGCGGCGCTGGAACCCGTGCTCGGGTCATTCGGAGGTCGGCCGCTGGTTGTGTAGACCTTCCGATCTTTATACAATATCAGAGAGTCACCATCCTCCTCGGCAAAGTGGAAGACGGAGAAGAGCCCGGGGCTTGTACTAGTTTTCCAAAATTCTAATTTTTGCTTGAAAGTTGAACTTTTGCTGTTGGTGACAAATGCCGTCTGTCGTTTGCCTTAAAGCAAACCGCGCACCTTGCTTATTTTTGAGAAGATGTCGGCCTGACGCCCACGTCTGGGCAACCACCACCGGTTTTGGTTGTGTCTCAAGTAAGAATGTGCCGAGGGTTTAGTCTCGAGCTCACGTCCTCTTTCCTGGCAGCGACGTCACACGCGACACGCGTGCTCCCGGGGCCCACGCAGAATGTTAACAAGACCTGTACGTGAGGGTTGAGATAGAACACAGTTAGTACTTTTTGCTTTATTAAGGGTCCTTTCACGTGACCTGGCATTACGTGGTTTTACGGCACGTGGGTGATCATGGACCAGCGCGCTCCCAGGGGGATGGCATCTCAGCATCACCGCGATGAGTTCTGGCCCGTGGGCTGGTTGGCATGAGCGGGTGAGGCAGAGGAAGGGTCCATGAGCTGGGGCTGGAGCTGCAGGGTCTGGTCCTGATATGACAGCCGCCACTGTGGCAATCTGGGGCGTTGCGGAGCTCCACTGGGCCCCTCCTTGTTTATGGGCCCGTGGACGGCACGCCAGACCTCCAGTACCCTGCTGCGCGCTGAGGGTGGACCCCCGCCTCCTCCCTCAGGCATGCCTGCTGCCCGCCGAGCAGGAGACCCACAGCTTGGGGCATTTGCACGTTTCCATTTGCTTTCGGATTTTGAATTTCCATGAACACAGTTCTCCTTACTCTCCGTGCGCCTATATCTGAGTCAAGGTCCGGCTGCTGGGCCTGGAAGGAGCCGTGTGTCCGTCTGCCCGGGGTGTGCGGGTCCGTGCAGAGTCACTAGTCCCTGTGGCTGGCGAGTCCCACGGTGCAGCTGGAGTTCGGTCAGTAGCACTACTGGTGGACACTCGGTATGGACATGCACGCCTCCTTGTCAAGCAGTTACTCCGTTGACCTGAATGTGAGCGCAGCAACCTCCGTGCTCGGAGCAGGGGAGCAGGGCGTGCGCGGAGGGCTGGCTCCTCGGAAGCTTGTCTCTGGGCCTGGTCCCAGGCTGGCCCCGCTGGGCAGAGCAGGAGGACGGAAGCTTGAGAGACCCAGGAAGGGCCGTCCTCACTCATCACCGTTGCTTTGTTGTCCCAGGCCCACGTTCCCTGTCTCCGAAAATACCAAACTAACACAGAAAGACAGACTAGCTTTCTAGCCTTGCCCACCACACGAGGCAGTGGACGCCTTGCTGTCCAGGGACACACGCAGCTCTGGCTTTCACACTTTGGGATCAAGTTAGAGACCCATGCGGATGTCCGTGGGTTGGGGGGACGTCGGGAAAGAGCCCCCACAATCAATCAAACCAACCCACTCAGCTGTTAGTAGAGAGCGGTGGTCCGCACCTGTCTTCGCCCCCAGGCACCTGTGTCATTTGCACATGCAGGAGGCCGCAGGGTGTGTCTGAATCAGGCCCAGCTAAAAGGTCAGGGGTGGAGTCCTGTTAGGAGCGATGGCCGTGGCGACAGCAGTCCATGCGCCTGTGTGCACAGGGCGGGCCTCACTGATGCACTCCCGTTCCACGTGCATCCACGGGCAGGGGCTCCAGCCACAGAGTCGCAGGGACCCGGGGTCTTGGTGAGGGGCACGCCTGCCTGGGGCTCAGACTAGGAGTTGGGCGCCCCTCTGTGCTGGGCAAGCCCAGCCTCTGGTTTACCCCGAGGCTGGCTCCCACGCGGGGGCATCAGCTTTCTCGGTTTGCTCCGATGGACAAAAGAAGAAACCGCGAGCGTCCATTTTGCAGAGCCATGGCTGTGCGGGGAGAAGAGACCCGATGTCCCCTGGCCTGTGATGGCCTTGCATCCTCCAGCAGCTGGGCCTGGGTCCTTTCACGTGCCGGCCCTTGGTCCCACCTGGGCTGGACGCCGGCCTGACACCTGCGGAGACCTCAGCTCCGGGGCCTGGGCCAGGTCTTGGTGCTGAGCGGTTTATACTTTTCCCCATTTTGCGAATCCATCCACCTTCCAAGGTCACCTGGTTCTCGAGGAAGCCGTTGGGGAGGCTCAGGACCGGCCTCCTCTTCGTGTAATGGATGGGGGGCCATTGCCTCCCGAGCAGACAATCCGAATAGAATTTCACCTGATGCTTTGGCCTGAGGACCCCTCGGCAGACAGCCCACAGGCGGGGCTGCCACGTGACCGTCCGTGTGGCCGTTAGGATCCGTGGACCCACCGGCCATTCCCACTCTCGGGCACTCGTGGCCTTGTGCTGGGTCAGCGGTGGAGCTGAAAGTGACGGCTTCCTTCTGAGCAGCCAGAGACCCGCCTTATCTCAGGGCTCCGGGCCTTCACGAAGCCCATGGCTGGGGATCCCCTCCCAGGGGTCGGGGGGCGTCTTCCCCTGCTCTCGGGGAGCGGGGGGAGCATGCTATGCACGTGTCATTGAGGGCCAGGGTCCCGCACTTGCCATGTCCCAGAAGCCCTCCCGCTGCATTCCTGTGACACCGCGACGCTTGGGCAGGTAGCAGTCCTCCTGCGAACATGCAGCCGGGACCTCCGTCCCTCCGCAGCCCCGGGAGGGCCCGCGGCACTCGGCGCTCGCGTAGAGAATGGGGGGCCCGCTGGACTGTGTCTTGGGTTGGGTCTGCTGTGATTATTTGCACACGATGAACAGTATTAGCAATGAACACCCTGCCGGAGAGAAGAAAACAAACCCACGTGACAGATTCGTCCGCGTCGGCCGTGACTCACCCCGCGTGGGTCGTCTTCCTTCCACGCACGTCCGATTGTCTCCCCGATCCGGACTTGCCATTTGGCATGACCACAGGGGGATTCCCAGGCCCTCCTGCCCGCGCCATCCCCTTGCCTGCGGGGGTGAGTCTGGACACACTGCGCGCGTGCGGTGACGAAGGGGCCAAGACGAGGGGAGTTACAATCCAGATGGTTTGGGAAACAGACGACAGGTTGCTGCAAATGGATCCGAGGAGAGGGTGGGGAGCCCGCCGCGGTTTTCTAAGCGTCTCTCCAAGAGCAAACGCCTCCTTTACACGCACAGTTGGTCGCGCCCTTTCCCTTGTGGCAGAAGGCCATCCTCCGGCTGGCGGGTGTGAGGAAGACAGAAATATGTCAGGGCCAATGCCGCAGGCAGGAGAACGCGGATGCCGCCAGAAGCCGCAGCCCGGCAAGAGGCGGAGAGAATCACAGGCCTTGACAACCCTTTGTCCCCGCTGCCCCCACTGGCCCTGCTGGCCTCAGACCCCGGCCCAGGGCAGTGAGGGGCTGCAGGCCTGCGATCCACGGGTGGACCCAGCCTCACAGAGACGGAAGCCTGGGGGTGAAGTGAGCCAGTGCCCGGGCCCTGGACTCGGCTGGCTCCTGGGAAGTGGAGATGGCTCTGGGGGGGGCAGGTCCTGGGGATGACCCCCCCCAGTGATGCTGCAGAGTGTGGAGATGGGAGAGACCAGCCATCAGCTGGGCCCCAGAAGGAGTGGGGCCCTCTCTGCCAGCACACCCTGTCCCCTGCACAGGAAATGGGGCCCATTTCTGTCTTGGGGTATAGAGACCCCCCCCCCCCGCAGGTGAGGAGAGACCAGGGAGACCGCCTTGCTGGAGGTGATGCCGTAGGAGCAGAAGCCACTCCACCGTCTTGGCGTCTCTTCTCATCCTGGTGGGAAGCCTCCCGCTGTCTCAGTGCGGGAGACCCACTCTCCCAGGTCAGTGTGGGGGGTCCCTGCTCTCCCTGGTCAGTGTGGGGGGTCCCTGCTCTCCCATGTCAGTGTGGGGGGTCCCGCTGTCCCAGGTCAGTGTGGGGGGTCCTGCTCTCCGGTCAGTGTGGGGGGTCCCTGCTCTCCCAGGTCAGTGTGGGGGGGTCCCCACTGTCCCAGGTCAGTGTGGGGGGTCCCGCTGTCCCAGGTCAGTGTGGGGGGTCCTGCTCTCCCCGGTCAGTGTGGGGGGTCCCTGCTCTCCCAGGTCAGTGTGGGGAGACCCGCTGTCCCAGGTCAGTGTGGGGGGTCCCGCTGTCCCAGGTCAGTGTGGGGGGTCCCGCTGTCCCAGGTCAGTGTGGGGGGTCCCTGCTCTCCCCGGTCAGTGTGGGGGGTCCCGCTGTCCCAGGTCAGGCACTCCTGTGTTTTGCTCAGCTCCTTCTTTTTATGGGGCAACAGGTGGTGAAAACCAGGGGAATTTCCAAAACTGTATAGAAAGCAGCACGTGAAGGTATCCCTCTTCCATGGCCGAGTCTGGATCGCACCGCACGTCCGCCCCGTCCTCCTGTGCTGACCTCTGGGCTCGTCTCCCCTCCAGGTCTCCTTCTACCCCTGAGCTTGCACCTGTGGCTGCTGTGAGCCCCAGGGAGGGGCAGGCGCTCCGCCTGTGCTGGGCTGTGAGCCGCCAGCGGGGGACCGGGATCTGGAGCCCGCCCACCTGCTCTCCAGGTGGGATGCGGGATTGCTTGGCGCTCCTAGGTGCTCATTTCTGCTCCCCCGCGCATGATGGTCACGCCGACTCGAAGCCAGCCCCCCCTGTTCCCAGCCCGGCCTTCCGGACCCCCTCAGGCAGGACAGCAGGCTTAGGAAAACGTCGTCCTCACACTTCCCTGGATGACGGGTCCTCAAGGGAGAGGCGAGTTCAGGGTTTGCTCTCAAGGCAGAGGTGCCCGTTAACGGGTGACGAAGCCCCCCAACTTTGACTCTGCAGGCAGTTCGTGTTCAGAGCGGGTGTGGGGAGTCTTCCCCACTCTGCAGACAGCCAAGGAGGCTCCCCAACCACGCGGGAGCCAGGCCCGGGGCTGTGGTGTGGGAGAGACGAGACGGGACGCTGCGGAAGGGGCCCCCACCGCTCTAACTCTTCAAGGTGGAAATTCCCCTGGTCAGCCTGGGACCACCTGCGACCTGCCTCAGAGGGCCCTGCCCCCGGCCCAGCCCCGGTGCCTCAGGCCCGAGTCACACGGGCTTCATGTTTACAGGGCAGTTCCCATTCTCTGAGAATTCTGCTCTTCAGGAAGGGTTTTCTCCTGGACGTCTCAAGGCACAGCACAGACCCCAGACAGACTCTGCACCGGAGTCATCGTCATGACGCTGGGGGCAGACGCGAGGTCTAAGAACTAGGCTGTTCTGCAGCCCAGTGCTGTGGCCGCCCGCCCCTCTCCGGCCTGCGTGCCCAGCTCCTCTGCGGGCAGGGTTCTGTGCAAAGTAGCAGGTGACGTCCAACCATGCCCGGGGTGGGGAGGGGGGCTGGAACATCCTCGCAGCTTAATAGATGTTGATTCCCTTTGCAGCAAACAAAACAGCCCACAAGTGCGTTCGTAGAGCTCACTGTAAGTTAATTAATACAACGCTCACAGCCTTATTATTCCTAGATGCAAAGCTAATTTGGAAAGACACATGTTTCTTTTAAAGTCGTGTGGTTTAAAGGACTCGGGGTTTGATTAAGAGAGAGCAGCCCTTAGCGTGCGATCCTCGCAGGCAGGGGGAATATTAGATTACGGTTCTCGCTCCCTCCCACACCACTGCTCCTGGACACCAAGCCCACGTGAACTTCTCACGCTCCCCGCGGGCCCGAGGTTGTGAAGCAAACACACCCTGGGTGTGTGTTCCCCTCGGGGACGAGCCCTGCAGGGACACACGCACCCTGTGGTGACCTCAGAGAAGGGACCTCTGTTGCAAGAACCCAGGGGTCTGGGGGCTCCTCTTAGAGCCAGCGTGGGAGCTGGAACTGGGCCCAACCTTCCGGCTGGCAGCCCGCGTGGCTCGAGGCTCTGGTTGTCTGCAGTGGGGCCGACCCTGCAGGCTGCTCCTGACAGGAAAGTCTTCCTGGCTGCATCTGGGATGCTCCTGTGGGACAGAGGGTGCTGGAGGAGTGGGGCTGGTCCTGGACGACTGGGCATCTCTGTGGCCAGCCCCAGGCAGAGGCCAGTCCCCATGGGGCTGCTGGGGACAGCTGGGGTCCAGGAGGTGAGGGAGCAGAGGGTCCGTACCTCCCGGAGGCCTGCACTTGGCCTTCCTGTCACAAGGGCTGTGGTTCCTCTTCCTGCCTGCCTGTCCTTCAAGGCCCCGGATGGGCACGTGGCTGACACGCATCTGCTGGAGGACCGGGGCCTGCCTGGGGTCTGTCTCCCCACCTCGGGGGGCTCTACCGTGAGCACGTCCCCAGCTCTGCTTCCTGGGTTCTGAGAAAGGCACAGCTCAGGCCGCAGACGGCTGTGTGGGACGCTTCACGCACGTGCGCTGAGTGTCATCTGTTTCAGGCGGAGCTCGGGGCCGCTGAGTGCTCAGGAAACCCATTTCACAGATGGGGACACCGAGGGCAGGGCAGTGGCAGCTGTGGCCAAGGGCAGGCTGCGTACCCCATGCTGGACCCCATGTCAGGGTATACTGCTGCCACCAGCCCAGGAACGAAGGCCTTCATCTGTGACTCGGAGCCCCTGTCTTGGCTGTGGCCCACCACACCGTGAGGGTCACCTTGGTCCCTCGCAGGTCTTGACACACAGTGTGGGGATCCGGACGTGGCTGGCGGGGTCTGACCCAGTGGGTGCCAGCTTCCTCCCTGACATCAGCAAGCACCTGCTCCGGGGTCTGTCTTCTCACGTACTCTGCACGGACTGGATCTAGGGGGGTGATGGGGTGGAGAGGAAGGTGGGGTGGTGTGGCAGGTGCCCAGGAGGCTGGGCTCTGGGGGCAGAACAGCCCCAGCGTTTCTGGGGAGGGAAACGGGCTGGGAGGGAAGGGGCTCCAGTCGGCACAAAGCCGGTAGGGGCAGCGGGTGTGCGTGTGAGCTGCTCTGTGTTTCCTGTAGGAAAAATGCTGGACTGTCTCTAACACAGTCTAAAAATGACTTTCGACAAAGGTCAGAGGTTGTGCGAGAAGGAAGTCTGTAGAACACCTGGAAATAGTTCGGGGGCTCTTCACTCTCCAGGACGGAACACGCACCCCCACTCCTGGGGCGGCTCCGCGTGGAGACCCCTCAGGACCCCCAGCACCACACCCACAGCCCCGTGAGATCCAAAGGGGACATGCTGCCCTGCCCGGATGGGGCCCCGGGACAGAAGGAGGACATCAGGCCACGCTAGGGAAATCCGAGCAAGGGACGGGTTTGGTTAACGACGGCGTGTTGTCCTGGTTCTTCACACGTCCTGTCACACGGCGCGTATGGGATTGTCCCCGTCACAACCTGAGGCATCCGTGGCGGCCCTCACCGGGTGGGGGGAGTGTGAGGACTCTGTACTATTTTTGTGATCTTTATGTAAAATGAAACAATTTTAGAACTAAATTTAAACCACAGAGAGAATAAAATCTCTTCCTTCAGTGAGAAGGGAGAAGAGAGCTCTTTCCATCCTCGTGACCTGTGACTTCTGTGGTCTTTCTGCAGTGGGCTCCAGGTCCCACGAGTGGCCCTGAGCACCGCCCCTGACGGTGCTGGTGAGATGGGGTCGTGCGGGAAGGTCTGCCTTTCCAGGAGGGGTGCTCGATGGAAGATTCAGCTTTCCTCCCTCAGGCCCCGACCCGGGGGTGGCAGGGGCGGGGGGGGGGTGGCGAGTCCCGTGGCCAGAGCAGATGAAGTGTGTGATGTCGAGAGGTTCCCTGCGGACCCACTCTGAGCAGATGGGATGGACTGACCCGTCGCTGCCTTGGGATGCACGGGGGTGTCGCCTCAGATCTCTGCCATTCTGACAGCCACCCTTCCAACAAAGTCCTCGGGGACCCACCGAGCAGGGAGGCCTCGGGGTCAGCTCCATCCCGCCCACCCTCAGAGCGCCTGCAGCCGACTCCTGGCACCACACAGGCTGGCGCTCCGGGAGGGGGCGGGCTGGAGCGGTGCTGTGGGGGGCGGGCTGGCCGTGAGCTAGGGACTCACTCGGAGCACCTGTGCTTCCTCAGGGCCCCCTGGGGGGCCAGGACCTTGCAGGACGTGCTGCCCATGCCTGTGGGGTCCAGCCTTGTGGTGGGTGAGGAGGGTCTCTGTACACTGAGGATCAAAGGGCCCCTCCTCAAACGTCTAGAGCTTGTTAGACCCCCAGACCTTGGGAGGGATTAGCTGCGGCCATCCCGCTGGGTGGGCCGGGAAGGAGCGGGGGCATGGCCTCGCTGGCCCTACTACGGTCTCCGCTGCAGCCCGAGAGCCCCCTGCCTCCCAGCAGGACCCACGGCTGGGTCCTGCACAGCATGAGCCTCTGGAAGGGAAGCCAGCACCTTCGGGAACAGTGACAGTGGTGGGTCCAGGTCTGGGTGGGGGCTTCTTAGGTCTTTATTTATCTCACACAAGCAACGGAATTCGTTCACTGCAGAGTGTTAGTGGCTGGATTATAGCGTCCTTACCACCGCGTCCCCGTCCCTGTACTCTGTCCAATGTATGCACAGCTTTCCGAGATTTGCGTGGCACTGGGTCGGGCCTGGGGCTCTCAGGACACAGTGGAGACGAGCTCCTGCGTGCCGCTCAGCGCTGGCCACCCGGTGTCCCGGGCAGGATCTGCGCGAGGAGCTGTGGGGCCTTCATAGTGCACTGAGCAGGGAGCAGACCCTGCATGGTACCCGGGGATGCGCTCCAGCAGCAGCCACGCCCTGCAGCCTGTGGTCAGCCCAGGGCTCCAAGAGGCCACAGACGGGGGCGTCTCGGGGTATTTGCTGCTCAGGGTTTGGAGTCCAGAGCAGCCTTCCTGCAAACAGTGTCCATAGGAACCCCACACTTGATCAAGTGCTAAAGCTCTTGGGACGCCAGAGAGACTCGCCCACAGAGGCGGGGTGAGCACACCTGCTGCAGACACGTGATCTGCTGGGCTGACAGCGGCCCCCGACTCACGTCCACCAGGAACCTCAGGTCTTTGCAGGTGTGACGAGCTCGGAGGATGTCGTCCTGGATTAGGGTGGGCCCGGAGGATAGGACTGGCGTCCTCACAGGAGGAGGGATGCCGCAGACCCCACACAGAGAGGCCACGAGATGATGGAGACAGAGAGGAGGACACAGTCAAACCTGGGCTGCTGGCACCACCAGAGGCTGGAACAGACAGGAAGGGTCCTCCTCCAGGTTTTCTGGGCAGCACGGCACTGGGACGCCTTGATCTCCGACTGCTGGCATCCAGAGAGAGTGAGTTGCACTGTTTGGAGCTGCCTGGTGTGTGGGGCTCGGTTAGGGCAGCCAGGGACACTCACAGCAGGAAGCAGGCTGCACCGGGGAGGCCGTCAGAACCTCGCCAGGCGTCCCTCTCCTGGATGGATGGTTTCCCTTCAGGCCCTCGGCTCCCTTGGCCCCGGGGAAGGTAGATCACCACCTCCGAGGCCGGGGCACCTGGGGGTCTGTTGAGCAGGTGGCCAACTGTCCGGGGTGCCCACCACCAGGGCTTCCTGGGACCCGGGGCTCTGAGCGCTAACACCCGCTGAGTCCTGGGGACCCTGGGTGGTCTGCCCCCTCCTGGGCAGTCTGGGAATGAGGACCAGTCCACCTCGCGCTGCGGTCTTTCGGTGAGACTCTGCTTAAAGCAGAGTGTCAGGGTGGGGTCCCCCAGCCCACACACCCAACCCTGGGTGCCCCAGGAAGGCCCTCGACCGCGGCCGGGGCTGCTGCTGGTGGAGCAGGGCCCAGGCCCCACCTGCCAGTGCAGACGGATGCCCAGGGCGGCACCTGGTTTGTTCTCGCTGCAGGAGGGTGGATGGGTCTCAGAAGGCACCTGCCAGGGCTCCTCTGTCACCGAGTGGAGGGTCTGGCTCCGGGCTGGGGTGAAGCTGGAGTGGTTGAAGGGTGGGGGGGACAGGGCTCCCGGCAGGCTTCCTCGGGCTGCTAGCCTGCTGGGACTGTGGTCAGGGTGCTGGGGGCAGGCAGGGGCTGGAGTGTCCTCCCTGAGCGCCCCGTGCTGCCCAGAGCAGGGCTCTCCTAGAGGCCCGGCCGGATGAGTCTCGGAGCAGGGGGCGCAGAGACGGGACAAACCAGGCTGTCTGATCGCTGGTCCAGGCCGTGCAGCATGCTGAATCTGGGCACACCATCGGCCGGATCTAATTATTCAGTGTGTCATCGTGAACGGACATTTTACTGTCTCGTCAGCAGGTTTGTAAAGCCATGTCTCTGCACAGGTATCTTGGGGGTCCCGCAGGCACGGCCCTCCATGTTTTCCTTTATGCACTGAGAGCCCAGCTCTGAGAAGGGCCCGCAGGCCGAGGAACTAAGGAACCAAGCAGCTCCGTGCAGGGGGAGGGCGAGGACGTGTGCGGGGCAGGGAGCCGCGGGGCAGGGAGCTGCACAGCCGGCCATGGCGGGCTCTCCCTCCAGGCGTCCAGTTACCACCCATCTGTTTCCAAAAGGGATTCGAAGTTGTTTATAATAAAGAAAATACCGGAGGCAGAAAAACAGCAAGAGCGAGTGTCTGGTCAGTCTGTGGGGGGGCGGTGGTCACTGGGCCTGGGTCCCTGCGCTTCCCAGCAGACAGGGCCTGACCCTCACCGTGGAAGGAGCAGAGGGCTGACGGCTTCAGGCAGGTGCGTCTGCAGGAGGCCCTTTCTTCCCTCAGACCCAGGGGCCCTCCTCCCCCTCCTGGTGGCCGTCATCTGGCCAGGTACTGCTTCTGTCCCTCCGCCCAGGTCCAGCAGCAGCCCAGCTCCTGAGAGGGGGCCTCCCCCACGGGGAAGGGGTCTCCAGAGAAACTGCCCCGGAGGAGAGCACCAGCCCCCCCCCCGGCCCTGCCCCCACCGCTCAGGGGGCACTTTCTCACAGTTTCTACTCTGTGTTGGAGAAGACAAGACCAGACTACAGTAGATTCCAGGCACGGCACTGAATTTGAATTATTGTTTTATCTGCATTTAAAAAACATCTGCATTTGAAAAACATCAACTCATTAAATGTTTTTGTCCTCAACAAAGGCATGGGGAATTGTTTCTGGATGTGCTCCTGGGGACCCCCTTCCCATTCTCTGAGGTGGCCCTAGGTTGGCCTAGTGGGCTTCCCAGCAGGGTCAGGGCAAACCTAGGGCTAAGCCTCCCCAAGGAAGGGGGTCCTGGACACAGACTATTCCGGGACACGCAGACCGTCCCCGGACACGCAGATCGTCCCTCAGACATGCAGACCTTCCCCGGACACGCAGACCATCCCCGGACACGCAGACTGTCCCCGGACACGCAGACCTTCCCTGGACATGCAGACCTTCCCCGGACACGCAGACCGTCCCCGGACACGCAGACCTTCCCTGGACACGCAGACCGTCCCCGGACACACAGACCTTCCCTGGACATGCAGACCTTCCCCGGACACGCAGACCGTCCCCGGACACGAAGACCTTCCCCGGACACGCAGACCATCCCCGGACACGCACACCCTCCTGGGCAGACATGTGGGGCGGGCTATGAAGGGCCAGTCTTGCGTAGAGCGCTCGATATTGTGACACTGCTGCTGGGGGTTAATTATGTGTTTAATCACACAAAGACGGTCAATTCACACCATAAATCATACGTCGACACGCTACCTGCTGGCATCTTGTTTACTTAAAGCAGTTTCACAGACCCGACTTTGAGGTGAGGAATGCTCACGTGTTGGTGGGTGTTTAGGGCAAGATTAATAGATTACTTGTAGCTCCTGTAATGAAAACATTACACAGGCACGGCAATCAGCTCTGTCCTGCTCGTTTCCCTGCTAATTGCCATGGGATACAGGTCCTGTTATGAGATGAAGGGCCATCCGTAACCTCAGCCACATTTATTAAAATATAATTGCTTTAAGGAAATTTTATGGAATAAAGCACAGTTCAAACAAAACATTGCCTTCGTAAGGGGTGATTTTCCCGGCCAATTACAGAAATGACTACAAATCTCTAGCTTTACATCTGTTGGGTTCTCCTGGCAGATGTGTTGGAGGGAATGTTCCAGGCAGGCCTTGGGCTCCCTGTGGCTGCCTGGACCTTCCAGCTTCACCTCAGTGATTTTCCAGTGGTTGAAAACACACAGACACAAACCCTACCAGGCCTCTGGCCTCCCCGGAGGCGGTGAGGGTGGGCGTCAGGGGGTAGGGGAGGGTGCCCCTGCAGGGTGAGGCTGCACCCCGCCTCCCCGCCAAGCTCCCTGCCCCTGCCCCTCCCTGGCCATCCCCGCGCTTGCGAGTTTGCCTTGTGCCCGGGGCCTGGAGCGCTGCTGTCTCCGCTCGCCACTGGAACTTTTTAAGCAAATTCATGAGAAACGGATGGACAGCAGGACGCTATTACACCAGGAAAAAGCCCTCTTTTCTTCTCGGCTTCCAGCAACGCACTTGTCTCCCGTGGGACTCAGTTTCCCTATCTGTAGGGGGGTACAGTAGACTCCAGCCCTCCCCCGACACAGCCATCGAACAAATCTGGGTCGGCCTCCTCTTCCGCTGCCACAGAACTGGTCACACTTGGCTACGGAATTCCTTGCTGCGGACGGTCTGACGTAAATGATTTGGCACGCGTGTGGCTCATCTCTGGCCCGCCCTCCTCTGGGGAGTGCAGCTCCCGTTCCTGTGCTTGCCCCCAGGCGGTGGGCGGTGCCCCCTGCCCCGGGCCATCGCTGTGTCGCCCAAACCACAGACCTGCGCGCCGTCCATCGATCACCGGCAGGTCCCCGGTCTCCCCCAGGTGATGGGCCAGCTGGGTTCCCAGGAGAGGAAGTGAACAGAGGGCACGACATGCTGTCCTTCGCTCCTCCCACAGCCCGTAAGAGAGACGTTAGACTGTGACGTCCACTGGCCGCTAGGAGCCCCATCGGAGGCCAGCGGCCTGGCAGCGGCAAGAATTGATGCCAGGCTTTGTTTTTGGAGGCGAAGCTGGTGGCCCTGCCCTTGGTCCTGTGGGCCGGGACCCCCTTTGGGGTAGATGCTGTGGCTTGGGCGCACAGGTGAGCTCCCTGAGCGGGGCTAGGGCGAGGATGGGCGCTTGGAGCACCTCCTCCTGGGGCCACCTGCCCAGGCCGCTCAGATCGCTGGTGCTGCGCCCGGGCCAGGCCTCCTTGGGAGCAGTGCGCTGTGCGGCCTCCGAGGTGAACTCACTGTGTCTGAGCGCACGGCAGCCTGAATGCGCCTCCAGCCTGCAGCCCTCAGGCCTCACGTGGGGCCTTCCCGAAGCCCCGGCCCCGTGCCAGCCCCGGCCCTGTGCCAGCTCCCCTTGGAGCTCCACCCCCTGCCCAAGTCCCCAGGGGATTGTGGCCTCAGGGTGCGAGTGGGTGAGCTCAGCTCCCTGGCAGTTGCCTCCTGGAGGCGAGAGGAGTGAAGAGGAGAGAGAGGAGAGAGAGGAGAAGAGATGAGAGGAGAGAGGAGAGGAGAGGAGAGGAGAGGAGAGGAGAGGAGAGGAGAGGAGACGGGAGGGGTGGGGAGGAGAGGAGAGGAGGGGCGGGCGGAGGGGAGAGAAGCGCAGGAGGAGAGAACAGGCTTGGGAACCCGCTGGGCAGGGCCTCTGAATGAGACGGGTTGCTCATCCCCACGGTCGGGTCAGTGGCTATGAGAGCCGTGGCCTGTATCATGGCCCCGGCACAGGGAGACACTGAACCACCTGCCCCAAGGGGAGACGCTGGACAGCAGGCTCCAGCCCCAGGCCCGGAGCTGGCAGCGGCGTGGGGGCATTCCCGTCCTGTTCTGTCCATTTTGCTTTTGGACCAGATGTGACCAGGCGCAGGTCCTGCTGGGACACGGAGGGTCTGTGTGGTCTTGGGAAGACGCTGGTTTCCCTATGGTCTTACTTTCGGTTTACCTGTGGATGGCGGGTGGCAAGGGAGCTCGGTGTCAGCCGCAGGCCCCCACCTCCAGAGCTCAGTCTATGCCCTCCGTGCACACCCCTGCCCACCCTCACCTGTCCCCCGGCCGGCCGGAGGATGCAGGGTGGGAGAGGTCAGCCTGGCCCACGGACCAGGGCAGAGGATGGAGTGGGGACTGCAGGAAACCTCCCACCATCCCAGCTCTCCCAGGGGTAGCCCCGCACCACGGCTTCCCTGTCTGTGACAAGGAGCTAACTCGGGCGACGGTGGCAATTCTAGGATCAACTGGTTACTTACCTGGGGCAGCTCCAGGCTGCTCCATCCCAGGGGTCTCACCAGGAGGCAGGGAGGCCGCAGGAGGGGACACCTGGTGAGAGGCGGTGTTGGAGCAGGCCCCGATGGCACTCCAGCTGGTGGTGACGTGGGGCGGGCCCGGGTTCTGACACTGGTTCCCCGCCAGTAAGGCAATCGGTTCTGCTGGCGAGCTGTTCCATGTCTGAAGAGCTCTCTTGGCCTTGGCAGGCAGGGGCTTACAGACCCTCCCTGAGCCCCCGGCTCTGTCAAGAGCCCACCTGAGCCGAGTGGGAGGAGGTACGAGTGTGCCCTTGGGGGCCAGATATACAATTCAAAAATTTCTTGGAAGAACGCTTGAGACCCTTAACTTCAGGAATATTGAGAAGTTTCTGCATCTAAACAGGAGGAGGAAGTGAGTTTAAGAACACGCACTCTGCTCCCGTGAGGGGAAGTGGTGGGGGTGTGGGTCAAGGCTTTGGAGGTGACCCCCCGCATGGGAGGAACCCACGAGGAATCTCGTGGCCCCTCCCAAGCCTGTGGTGTGGCGTGAAGGGTAGGCAGAAGCACCGTGTCCTGGAGGCCAGGGGTGGGGCCAGAGGGGCACTGCCAGGCAGTTCGGGGCTGCCCTGCCCACCTCCAGAAGGTCCGTGGGGTCCATGGAGGACCATCTGCTGGGACTGGGGCAGGGTGAGTCTAGACCAGGCTCCCCACTCTGACGAGGAGGGGGCGGCTGTTTCATCAAGTATGGGGTCCAGCCTGGGGGTCTGCACCCCTCGCCAGTCCCCAGCTGGGCTGGGCTGTGTGCCAAGGTCCTAAGCCCTCTCTGGAGGATGCATGTGTCGGGCAAGTGTGTTGCTGTCTCTCTCGGGCAGGTTAGAGCCCCTGCCCACCCCACGCCTTGGCCTCTCCCTGAGCAAGACATCACTTCACCAGCCTCTTCCCTTCACGGAAGGAAACTGAGGCCCGAGGTCACTGCTGATAGTGGCTGTGTCTCCGTGATGACGCGGCCTCCCATAGGGGCGGGCGTAGAGGGGCCGTGGTTGGGGTGGGCATGCACGGGCCTCCTCTCCTGGCAGCTCAGTTGATTGCGCCCCTCCCCCACACCCCGGACGGGGTACACTCCCCTGTGTGGTGTGTGCCGGTAGGAAACAAGAGGGCCTGTGTTCACGGGGCTGGCCTGCCCTTCAGATGCCTCCCCTTCGGAGGGGAGGGGCAGCCCCACGTGTCCCAGCATAGCAGCCCCTGGGGGACAGTTGAGGGTCTCGGGGCTCCCTGGGGAGGGTGCGTGTCACAGCAAGAGGCCTGTTGGCATCCCCTGGGGTCCCATCTGCCTCGACGGACCAGCCGCTGGGGCCTTGCTGCACTTCTGAATGTCCACGAATCCTAGCCCCTTCCCGCCAGGTGCTGGGAGCAGCTGGGGGCCTCCGCGGAGCTGAGGCAGTCCCCTCCCAGAGGTCTGCTTTGTTCCAGGCCCTTCCAAGGGCACCTGACGGAGAGGGGGAAGCTGCCAGGAACTTGGCTGCCAGCCAAGTTGGGCCAGACCCTTCCAGAGCCAGAGCGGCCAACACAGCCACCCGCGGTGAGCAGACGCGGGCTCCCGGGCTACTGGCGGCTTGCCCAGGGCGGGAACCTCACTGCCTGCCTGAGGTTGAGGCACAGGGAGGGAGAAGGGTGAGCGGGCAGGTGAGCACTCGTGGGTGGGGGCGGCCGCCACTCCTGCGGGCTTTGCCAGCTCCTGGGCGGGAGCCTTGATGAAATGAAACATTCGGGATGAAGACCTGCCGAGCCCAGGCAGAGGCCCAATGATGTTGAGGGATGATGGCTGGGGATGCACCGCAGGAGTTCTGCACACCTCGAGCCCCTCACCCCTCGGACGCCCATCATCCACGTCAGGAGGGTCCAGAGGAAGGACTCCGTCCACAGGCGGGGCTGGAAATTTGTGGGAACAGGCCCGTTTTCTCCTCTTCCTGGCTCTCAAACAAGGTTTTAGCGTCCAGGGCTTTGGGGAGCCGGTGAGGGGCTGGGGTCAGCTGCAGGAGGGTCATCGGGGCCGGGGATCGGCATCACGCATCATGGTGGTGCCGGTGGCCGCAGGTGCTGCTGAGGAGGGACTGGGCAGGCCAGAATCCCCACAGAGAAGATACCATTCCTGAGTCGTGGGGTTCTCAGCTCTGACCCCCTGACCTCCTGCAGCGCGTGTCCTGGGCCCTTTCCCAGTCCTCCCGCTGCTGCCCTGTTTGTTCATGCTGCCTGGCTCCCCACAGGGCCGGGAACGCTTCCCAAAAACGCGGGCCCGCTGCTCCCCGCTGAACGAGGTTACTGGAAACAAGGGCCCTGGAAACAGCGCAGGCCGAAGCCAGAGGTGCAGGTGTGTGGCCCCGGGGACCATGAGGGGCCGGCAGGGGATCCAGGGATGAAGTAACAGGGGCATCTCAACACAGGCGGGCCACCCGATGTGGGCAAACAGCACTGTTGGGCACGGTGGTCGCACCGCGGCCCCTCCCCTGACTCTGCCGAGGGGACTGCGTAAGGATTGCCTCCCAGGGCTGTGCGTGGGTTCAACCCCACTCCCTGTGCTGGTAGCCCACTTGGTATGCTGCCGTTCCTTCCCTCCGTGGCCCACGCCCTCGCCCCTTACTAATCCTCCCAAACTGTGTGGATTCAAACCTCATCTCCGGGTTCCTTTTATGGAGCCCAGACATGGACTCATTCCTTCTGCCAGCACGGAGCCGTGCACTGCAAGCTCAGACCCAGAAGCCCCGGGAAGTTCTGTCCTGCTAACAGCACACTGACTTGGGGGGATCTCGCCGGGAGGGCCTCAGAATAGACTCGCCCTTCCGCAGTTCAGAAACTGCGTTTGCTCGAGTTCCAGGCTCCCACGGCCCAGACGTCCAAGTCCGAGGGCTGAGGGATAATGTGTAGGCTCAGCTCCCCTGGCTGCAAGTTTGTCTGCTGGCCCAGGTCAACATTGAGCCTGACAGTCGCCGTGCATGAGGCCACGTGCCCCCTTGGTTTCTGAAGGAATAAGGCCTCTCGTGTGCTTACATCCCGGAGAGGTCTTGAGAGTGGCTCCGAAAAAGGCAGCAGCCCCGTTGCTCGCGGCCACAGTGTGATGGGGCCAGGGTGCCTCCAGAGAACGGACCTCCTGCTAGCCTTCACAAGTCCGTGTCCCTGAGGCATAGGAAGGACCCCATGCTCTGCCTCGAAGGGCCTGGAGGGGGCCAGTTTAGCCCCCTCCAAGTTTTCTAGTGCTTACAGATGGCGTTTGTGCAGGCCAGCCTCCCCGAGCACCCACAGCACGTGTGCGTCAGGAGGGCCTGCGTATGTCCTGGGCTCTCACGTTGGGAGGTGCCGCTAGGCCTCTGTGCTGCCACTAGGCCTCCGTGCTACTGGATTCGGCAGGGAGTCTGGAGCAGCCAGACGCCGATGGTGTCTGAGCAGCTCCAAGGGAAGGGAGTGCGGCACTGAAAGCAATCATGAACATGTCAGGAATGAGATCAGCCTCCAGGATCATTTTGTGGGCACATGGTTTTCCTCCGTTATCACCTGGCCTGGCTCTTGAGATCGGCCTCTCACGTTGGCTCCTTTAGCCCGTGGCCCTGATAAGTGCCGTGGGTGTCCTGTGCCCTGCGGGGCGTGGAGTACCCCGGCCTCCACCCGCTCAATGCCAGTAGCCCCCCAGTCTGGGCGACCAAGACTGTCTGCAGAGGGGCACGGTGTTCCTTGGGGTTCAGGCTGCTGGGAGGAGACCTCGGCTGGGTGGAGAGGCACTTTCTGCTCTCTTCCTCAATTCTCTCCACCTCCGTGTCTCCTTCGGTTCGTGACGGGACAGGCACTGGGTCATGTCCCTCCTCAGCCCGTGGGAGGGCTACGTCAGGCCCGTGAGAAGTGACTGGGATGGGGGCGGCCTGCAGCCAGCCTGCCTGTGAGGCCCTGTCTCAGCGTGTTTGCCTCGGAGCCTGGACAGCCTGCTCCGAGGCCTGGCCTCCTCCCCAGCGTGCGTCCCTCCCCGGAGCCGGGCGCCGCCGGAAGGGACCTGAAGAGGCGAGGGGCCTCCTGAGGGGTCTCCCTGTGGCTCTGAACGCGGCGAGTGGGCATGTTGGTGTTGGTGTGTCCACCTGATTAGAGAAGAGAACAATGCTTTTTATACTATTGCTAAAATACCAGTGTTTGCAAGGTTGCTGCAGAGACACACCGAGGGTAGAATCCAAAACGGAGCGTCTAGACAGACTCCTACTGTCTGACCTCTTCTGCATTTCATGACCCACCCCATCTGGCGAAGCAAACGGGTGAGTAAGCGGCGGTTCACTCGGCACCCTGTCACCGGGGCCTGACGAGGCCCAGTCACTGCTGTAAATTTCAGTCTGGCCGCTCCGGCGACGCACGGCTGCCTTCGCCACTGGGGCTCCTGTGCGGTTTCCGAGCTGCGATGTGTGTCTGGGTTGCTGAGAACTGATTTCAAATGTGTTAAGTCCAAAAGCCACAGGGCTCCTGAGAAACAGAGCTCGCTCTCAGCCGGCAGGACCCCGGAGTTCACATAAAACACGGACAGGAAGGCGGGACAGGACGGGCTCTCTCACGGGGCTGGGAGGAGCCTTGGCGGCTGGCGCTGCTGGAGGGCAGCAGGGGCCCTGGGCACAGCCAGCCTCATGCACGCTGTCCTCGGGGTCCCTGCCGAGCCGATCGGAGCCTCAGGGAAGCAGCCTTGTGTGGACGGGACGGCTCGTCTGCGAGGGAAGACGTCCTTTGTTCTGAGTGAACTCAAAGTGCAAATATTTGGCTTTATAGAACTAGGGACCGAATTTTTCCCCCGGAAACTGAGGCTTCCACGCGCCTGCGGGCCCAGACACCTTCGGCGCTGGACTCCAACTGTGGCAGCGACACTTTTGCCCCCACAGAGTGCCCCCGAGCAGGCCTTCCTGAGCTCCAGACTTGAAGTCTTACCGCCCCCACCAGGCCCACCGGTAAGGGCACTAGCACATGACCTCCCCTAGCCCAGCCCTTTGAGGCTGCTGACCTCTGGTGACTCCACCCTCAAACCCTCTGGCCCCACGAGGTGCCTGGTGACAGCACGCACTGACGTCCTCACTGGAAGATGAATGAGAGTGGAGTTTCCAGCCAGAAGCCTCAGGTCTGCCTGGTTCTCAGCGACCTCTGACCCTGGGCCTCTGTCTTCCGAGGTCCTTTTAGTCCTAATATTCCATGCTCATGTGCCGTCCCCCCACAGCGGGAGCAGCCCGCTCCCCTGGTGGAAGCTACATTCTCCCTCCTTCCGCGGCCGACCCCATGCAGCCTTGCCTGGCCACGTCCTATCCACGCCCCACCCGGCTCCTGCCTCCCCAGGTTCTGCTGGCCCCGCTCACCACTGCTTTGGCTCCGTGCCTCCTCGGAACTCGAACACCCGCGGTGCCCGTGGGCCCACAACAACCCCGCCACACGCCCCGGTCTGGTCTGAGCTCCCACCGAGGCCCCACAGCCCCCACACCGGAGGATGTGTTTGGTTGACCCCACACCGGCACTGCCCAGTCTCAGGCCTCCTGCGGCACCCCCACGCCCCCGGTGAATGGCGACTCCTCAATGACCATCCCTCCCTCCCAGGCTGCCCCCCTCCCTGCACTGGCTCCAATTTTCCAGGGCCTTCCACGTCCATCCTCCCCTGTGCAGCCCTCTCCACTTGAGCTGAACCACGCCATCCTATAGCTTCAGCTACAATACTCCTTCTCAAGGAGGTCTGTTCCGACCCTCCTGTAGGTTCCTGACCAATCCACAGCGTCTCCATGGCAAGGTTTGTCCATAGATCACGTCTCACCCATTCCTGGGGACACCTCCTGGGGGCCTGAGCTCTGGGGACATGTCCTGGGGGCTGTGAGATCTGGGGACACGTGTCTAGTGTCTTCTCCGGACTGAGGGACAGGCCAGAGTGTAATTGCCCAGCAGGACCCTGTGGGGACAGTGCAGGGATGACTGTCTTCTGGTAGGAACGAGCCACCCACAGAGGGGACCCCCAGCGATGCTATCGGCTTCCTCCCTTTCCACCTGAAATCACTTCCCGAACAAAGCAGTTGTGTCCAAGCTCCTTGGGGCCACACTCCGCACACAGGGGCCCCGTCTCAGGCCCTTGTGGGCTGCAGTGCTGTAAGGCCACATGCCCAGGACACACTCCTGTCCCAACCGAAGTGCCCAGACCAGACAGAGCTCACGAGAACAGAACAGCAAATCCACAGAAATGTCCGGAAGGTTTGCTGTTGGGCTCACGGGAGACATCATTCAATGCTGAAGGACGGGACGGGAAGGGATGGGCCTGCTCCCTGCTGGGCGTGATGTTCCCCAGGTTCCTTCAGTTAAAGCTGGAGCCCTGGGAGTGGCCGCCTTGTGCTCAGGGGGGTGCTGGCGCTCCTGCCGGGCTGCTCTGAGGCCCCCGCGCCATGCGCTGCGGCCCTAGCTTCTCCATGGGGTTGGCGCACAGAGGCGGCATTCCTCTCCAGCCGTGTTTGTTGGTGACTAGAAATGGACGGGCCCCCTGCAGGCTCCCAGGACAGCGAGGCAGCCTCGGTGGGGGACTGGGGCCAGAATTTAACTGCCCGAATGGTGAGGGGGTGGCCTTCCACCACCAGACAAGGCAGGTGCCCGGGAGGGAGACTTTGGTTGGGGGGGGACCATGCCTGAGGGAAGCCCCGGCCTGGGCTGCATCTTGCTGGTCTTCACGTGCCCCCAGCTCCCAAGGAAGACCCGGTGTGCGTGTGGAGGCTTGGCGGTCCAAGCCCCAGTCCTGCCCAGCATGACCCTCTGAACCCGTTTCCTTATCTGTGGGTGTGGGGCCTCCCCGGCACCTCCCTGTTGGGCGGTAGGAACGGTGGGTCCCGGCAGGAGCAGCCCTGCCAAACCCGCCCGAGACTCCCCGCTGAGCCTTCGGGTCCTGGGGAGCCTGGGGCTGTCTGCCTGTGGGCACCAGGCCTCTCGCTGCCC
This sequence comes from Ursus americanus, assembly GCF_024610735.1. Taxonomy (NCBI): domain Eukaryota; kingdom Metazoa; phylum Chordata; class Mammalia; order Carnivora; family Ursidae; genus Ursus; species Ursus americanus. Next base: position 591,927 of record NC_142145.1, read on the forward strand.
CCAGGGACTCTGATTAGGGGGCCAGGTCTGTGGACGGGGGTCTCACCTGGCCTCAGACCTCACGCTCTGGGTGGAAAGGCTGCAAGGCTGATTTCCAGGAAAGCCTAATAGGTGGGAAGATGAGCGCGTGCAGAAAGAGACATTCAAGTCCTCACCCCCAGTCCCTGTGAACGAGACCTCGTTTGGAAATAGGGTTTCTGCAGATGATCAAGTTAAGATGAGGTCATTAGGGTGGACCCTGATTCCACATGACTGTGTCTTTTTAAGAAGAGGGAACTTTGAGGAACAGACACATGGGGAGGCCAGCTGAAGGCCAAGGCCAAGGTGGAAGGGACGCGGCCACAAGCCCAGGGCAGCTCGAACCCCAGAAGGCCCCTAGATCCTCCAGGGGAGTGCGGCCCTGGGTCACCTGCATCTCAGACTTCTGGCATCCCAAGTGGTGACAGATGAGGTTCTGTTGGGTTGAGCCACCCAGTTTGTGAAAATGTGTCATTGCTGCCCCAGGACACTGACACACCGATTCAATGGGAAAAACATGGCTCCTGTGGGCTCCAGGACAACTCTGAGTCCCCTGTGGCAACAGCCCCGTGGCCCCTCAGGCCGTCGTTCTCAGAAGAAAAGGCTCAAAAATGGACTCATCTTTGATGTTCCTTTTCAAGGGAAAGTTGTTATTTTGCTTTTTCTCTGGACTCTGTTGCTCCAGGCTCCTTGAGCGATGATGAAGATCGGCCGTAAGGAGCAGATCGGACACTTGGCTGAGGTTTTATGAGCATTAACTACTCAGGGACCTCGTGGGGCGGGGAAGCTGAGGCAGGAGGTTAATGACTGTTCATTCCATTACTGCTCACCGCTCTCAGTTACGTCTTCTAACGAAGAACAGGATGGAGGCTAAAATTCGGGACCCACAGAGGAGTCAGGGCGGAAACAGGTCAGCAAGCTCAGCTCCCAGGGGAATGAGGGGGTCCTTAAGTGCATGCTCGGCTCCCAGGGCACAGGGGTGGGAGGGGCAAGGCAGAGCCTGCCGCGAGCAGCTGAAGGTGTGCGTGCGTGCGAGTGCACACACATGTACTCTGCGTGCTGATGTCAGCCCGTGTCCATGTCTGCAGCTGCTGCATGGTCCCCTGCAGAGAGAATCCCGGGAATCGCCCTTAGACCCTTACGGGAGACTGCTTCCCTCCTCCCTCCCTCCCTCTCTCCCTTCCTTTTTTAAGATTTACTTATTTAGAGAGGGAGAGAGCAAGAGTGCAAGCAGGGGAGGGGCAGAGGGAGAGAACCCCAAGCAGACTCCCTGCTGAGTGCAGCGCTCGACGTGGGTCTCGATCTCAGGACCCTGAGATCATGACCTGAGCCAAACCAAGAGCTGGATGCTTAACTGACTGAGCCACCCAGGCGCCCAAGGAGACCGCTTTCTGATTCTGTAACAGCCCACGTATTGTGGGTGCTGTTTTCATGGGAGTGCTTGGATTTTGAAAGATGTGTTTCCAAAACGAACAGGAAGTATTCCAACTACAAGTTACTTGGTTCCAAACCTCATTGCTACTCAGGGCTCGGGCCTGCATCAGGGGCGCGCTTTGTCTTGCCCACTGCAGGCGGGTGTCTCCCGAGGCCGGAGGCAGGAAGAGGGCTGGGAAGCACAGATCCTTGACCCGTGCCTGGCGTCCTCAGTGCAGCCCCTTCCAAGAGCTCAGACCAGCACTTCAGCTGCCGTAGTGAAGTTTGGGATAGGAGGAGCCTGTGGCGTTGTTCACACTAAGGTGTGAATGACTGATGGCCTTTTAATAGTGCATGTACATTTGCATTTTTAGAATAGGATCCTGTTAACCCGAATAGATCCCTAATTGGTTGCATTCCCTGGGGGTTTAAGTGGAAGCTTCAGGGAGCAGATGGTGGGGGGAGGGGGCAGAGTCGGCCTCCATCAGTCCCCGGGGTTCCCCAGCTGCTCCCCACTTCTGAAGGCCTGGCGCACTGCACTGCGGAAGGCGGAAGGCGGCTGGACCCGCAGCAGGGGTCCTGAAGACTTGGAGACGGCATGCAGAGCCCGGCGTGGCAGAGAGGCTCAGGGCCTGGTCTTCCCAACCCTCCTTCCAAACGCCCCTCCTGGGACTCCCTGGCAGGAGTTCCTCCGCTGGAAAGGGAGGGGGGGTTTTGTCCTGTCCTCTCTGCCGCCTCAGGTCCTGTAACAGTGTGGACCCCAGCCTGGGCTGCCTGGTTCCTCGGGCCATGGGGGCAGGGTCGGGGGCTCTGGGAGAGGGGGGGGGGTCTGGCGCTGGCTCTGTCCTGCTTCCCCGCTTCCCGTCAGCTGCCTCGAACCCCTGGGTGGCAGCAGGGCCAGGCTGCCCTCTGAGGCTGAAGTGTTTGTGGTCTATTTGCCCCTGGGTCTGGAGCTGGAGGAGGGGCCTCTGCAGGGGCCTGAGCTGTTTCTCTGCGAGCACCCGAGGCAGGACCACGCCGGGGCCAGCGGCCAGACCAGCAAGCAGGCCCCACACCACGGCTGGCGAGAACCACCACAGCTGGCGAGAGCGCCGAGGCCTCACTACCACTCAGGTGCGTGTGCTCGGGCGAGCTCTTCCTGCCAGAACCCGGCTGACGGAGAGGGACAGCTGGGTGTCGGGTGAGGCAGTGAGGAGGGGGCTCCCAAGGACACTGGGTCAGTGTGTCATACTGGGGTCTGCTCAGGGACTGCAGGACAGAGGGGGCCTCCTCCTGCTCCCCATTGTCACCCAGCAGCAACCCATGATCTGACAGCCCAGCACTAACTGGGGGCCACCTCCCTGTGCCCCTCACGGCCTCTGGGCAGCAGGGCCCTCGCGGTGGACACATGGTGCAGGTGGGCCGCTCACTTGGTCGTGGTGAGACAGAAATACTGTGTCATCACGCGATCCAGAAGGACCAGGGAGCCACCAGGCTTCTTATAGGACTATCGTCCCCGGCCCTCTCCTCCCCACCCACCTCCTGCGCCCAGGTGCCACGGCCCTGTTCACGGGAAGCCCTCCCCGTGGCAGAGCCCAGTGTGAATGTGAGGACACGCAGGGGCTCTTCCCACTCAGGGCACGAAGGAGCCATCGCAGGCTCTGTATGCTGGAGATGGCTGTATGGGGAGCGCGGGGCCGGTTTGCGGGTGGTGACCGGGACTGAGGGAGGTGTCCCTGAGCTGTGCCAGCAGGTGGGGGCGGCACCCCGTGAGGTGGCTGGGCTTGGCCAGGCGGGTCTGCGGCCAACAGGGTGAGCGGGGCGAAGGGAGCAGAGACCTCACTCCTGGTGTGACTGGCTCCCCCAGCTTGATTCGGCGCCACTGTAATCCCAACAGCCCTGCAGTGGCACAGGTGGCCTGGGAGCCAGAAGCCTCTGGCAGTGGGGGTGGGCTGACGCTTCACAGACGGCTCCAGCGGGAAGGGAGGCTGGAGACCTGTCTTCATCCTGACGGCCTGGGGCCTTTCCTCTCTGCAGTTCTTTTTTTTTTTTTTTTTTTTAAGATTTTATTTATTTATTCGACAGAGATAGAGACAGCCAGCGAGAGAGGGAACACAAGCAGGGGGAGTGGGAGAGGAAGAAGCAGGCTCCCAGCGGAGGAGCCTGATGTGGGGCTCGATCCCAGAACGCCAGGATCACACCCTGAGCCGAAGGCAGACGCTTAACGACTGAGCCACCCAGGCGCCCCTCCTTTCCGCAGTTCTGACCGTGGTTGGTGCCCCTACACGTTCTGTGCTCCTTGCCGACCTACGTGACTTCCTCCGCTGAATGCACCCCAGACACAGGGCAAAGCGTGGGCTTCCAGAGCACATGGACGTGGCTGGTGTGCAGTTGCCGCACGGGGCCCCCCCAGCACAGGCCGGCTGACCGTCCGCAGCCGCGTGTGTGTGTGTGTGTGTGTGTGTGTGTGTGTGTGTGCCGTGTGTCTACATGGATGCCTCGGAAGGGTGCTGGGCTTTCAGTTACGAATCTGGGCAGAAAAATCACTTCTTGGTGATGCACTGACTCAAAATCCTTACTATCATGGGACAGACACGGATGTAGGGGGAGCACGTGGTCAGAGGTGTGGACCAGTTCGTTAAACGCCAAGCCCTCGCCAGAGGTCCTCTAGGGATGCTGGGTCCATCAGACTGGGGATGTGGAACCTGACGGGCAGGCAGGGGCTTGTCCTAAAGGCCCGGGGGGTGAAGAGTGCCCCGTGCTCCCCCTGGGAACCACGTCCTCCTCGGCAGCCCACTCTGGGGAGCTCCTGGAGGTCGCTGCACCCGGACATTCTGGGCCTGGCTGGAGCCCTCATCTCTCCTCTGCTCTCTGGCTGTGTCCTGGGTCTCAGCAGGCCTTGCCCTGGGCGGTCATTTTGAGTGGGTGGGATGCGCAGGAGGGCCTCACGGGTGGGTTCCCGTCCTGCCTGGGGCTGGCGGCTGGGTTCCTCCCCTCCCCAGCCACACTGGACCCTGGGGACAGCTAGAGGCCGGAGGGCCTGACACGCACCTCACCCACCAGCACTCAGTTCTGGGGACGCGGCTGCCAAGAGCGCCTGCCAGCTGGAGGTGTTGCTGGCGCCCGCGCCCTCCCCAGCCGTCCTCCAGCTCACCCAAATACGTGGGGCCTGGAGTAATCTCCTTGCTCGCCTCCTGTCCACGGGCCAAGGCCCAGGGAGGTGGCTTTGTTTGGGCGGCTGTCTCGCTGGGCCCTGAGTGTGGCTCTGGAAGAAGGTACAATGGCAGGTTTGCAGTTTTCACCATCTTCTCGTTTCGATTTACGTGACTGAATGGCTTACAGCTGCTTCCCAGGGACGTACTCCGCTCCTCCATTTCCCACGTCGCGGCGGGGGAGGGGCTGGCCAGCACAGCTGGAGCAAATTCAGGCTTGGCACCCTCACCGAACGCACAGACGTACACACTCGGCAAAAATAGTCTTTTCATGGCAAGGCAGGAAGGAAACCACAGCCGCACGTAGAAAGCCTCCTGTGTTGGGCCCGGGATCCGTGCAAATCTAACACAAACAATGAGCTTTGTGCTCTGCCAGCGTCTGTCACTCGAGACAGCGAGACAACCGCACGGCCCGGCCCTCCTCCTCTCCCGAGGGCGGGACAGCTGCAGGCTCCCAGGTCCCTGCGTCTCACTCCTGCGCCCTGGGACTCGCTCCCCCCACCCGTCCCCCTGCGTGTGCAGGAGGCCCTGGGGTGACAGCAGAGGGCACAGGCGGCGTGCAGCGTCGGGGGGCTCCCCGCAGTTACCCCAGTGCAAGAGGCACAGAAATGAAGTGAAATCAGAGTTAAAGTTTCATTTAAATGTGACAAAGGGACTTGAGACAAGCTGTCATTTACTAGGATTTATTCTCCTGGGTCTGAAAAGGAGTTTCCTTTTTTTTTTTTTTTTGTAGCTTTTTGCATCATCACCACGTCTTGGTCAGCACCGGGGGATGCACAAACACGTAATTTTCCCAAACCGAATTCTGAAATAGAAGCGGCAGTAAAACAGATCCCAGATTTATGACCATGTTCCACCCCCCCCCCAATTGGGGGTACGGGGGAGAGCTGTCCACTGCATGGTGGGGGAGCCCTGGTGCCGAGCCCCCTCCTCCCCCTGCCCCAGAGAGCCCCGCCCTGGCCCGGGCCCCTGCCCCCTCACTGTGGGTGGGCGCCCGGGAGGGGCTCAGGCTCCCGGAGTCCCACCCTCGCCGTGTGAACAGCTGTCTTGGCAACTCTGAGTGCACATCAATTTGGGAGTGAACTCAGAAATACAAAGTGTGCGCGAGGGGTGAGGGGTTGCTCGCCTCCTTCCAGGCCCGCCCCAGGCCTCCGCCCACCTGGGCCCTTCGGGCTCTTCCGACGGCTGCTCCTTCCCCACCTCGGCCTCTCACAGCCCCGAGCTCTGGGACGTTGTTCAGCTGGGGCGCCTGCCCCATGCCCACTGCCCGCACGCGGCCCGCGGCGCACTCCCGGCCGGGCACAGGCCTGTGCAGACGTGTCGGCGCTGGCAGCGGCTGCCCTGAGCTCTGTGCAGGGCCGCCTCATGCCGGCACCTGGAACGGGGCCCGGGAGTTAGAGGCCCCTCTGAGTCATGGTTTCCAGAACCTCGCACCCTGGCCTCCGGGGCCGTGGCTGCGTCAGGGCTGGGAGCCCTTCAGGGGCCCGGCCGCCCCAGCCCACGCAGCGCTCGGCCACTGCAAGAGAACTGCTTTTGCCCCCCCAGAGGGGGGTGCAGAAAGAGGGGTGATCAGTTCTCCAAAGGGGCCTTGTGCTCCACTCCAAGCGACTTCTGAACGTAGCAGAGACGGAGGACTTTGTTTTATAGTGTTGCACAGCGGTCTGGAGGGGAGAGCCCTCCCTGGTGAAAAACCAGAGTAGGACTCTGCAGCCAAAGGTGCTCTTCCTCCAAGTTAAACACAGTATCACATCTGCTTTCATACGTTTTTAAATGGAAGCAGTTAGCTCTGCAACTCAGTTTCATCATTCGCCAGATCCCGTTTTTTAAATCGTGACCATTTAGAGGTTAAAACGTCCAGTCCCCTTTCTGCTCCTCACACATCACAGGGCTCAGGGCTGCTGGGGCCGAGGCCGAGCAGGTCTGCAGCAAGCAGGTGCCAGGCAGGCTCCCTCTAGAACGCGGGGGGAGTGGGCAGAGCCATAGCGGGGGGGCCCAGGACACCCCCATTTTCCTGGCGTCAGCCCATCTCCGAGGACCTCCGGCTTCAAGGTCAGCAAGAAGCTGGGCGCCTGGTGAGCCGCCCACCGCCGTCCCTCCGCGCCCCTCGGGGGCGGGGGGGCTGTGCTCGGGGGCTCCTGCACGTTCCCGAGCTGTTCGTCTGTCTTCGTCCTGCACATAGTCAGGCTCCTTGAAGCAAAACTTCTTTTGTCTATCACTTCATTGTCTTCTTTAGTTTTTATTTTTATTAAGGTAATACATTGTTTCAGGAACGTGGGTACATTTTTGTTTCAACCACCACCACCCAGCAGCACCGCATTCTTGGCCGCTCCCTTCCACGCCCTGCTTCTTACTCGCTGAAGGACCTGCTGCAATTCTTTCAACTTCCTTTGATTTCACCTCCAAGTTTTAAAAAATGTGTTGCGCTGCTATTTTAAGAATTTTAAGGTTTAGGTATTATCTGCTGGCTCCCTACTATGGAAGGTGAGGATTTGGGGTTTTCACTGCCCTCCCCTGCGCTGCCCCCCAGACCCCTCCCTCTGGCCTCCTCTACGCCGAGTGTGTCCACGTGGGTGCCTTGGGGTCCCCGGGCTGGCCGTCCCCAGCATCCGCTGTCCCCTTCTCAACAGGAGACGAGAAATCCCGACTTTGTTAAGACTTCCTTTTAAACTGCACAAGTGAATGGAGTCTGGAATGCTCGGTCCCTCATCCTGAGCGTGGGTTTGTCCCTCACAGAGGAGGGCTCTGTCCACGTGGCCTCGACGCCTCCCCACCCCAGCCGAGGCAGCAGCATGGCCTCCACTCCCCACCCCCAGCTTCTCCAGCGTGGGTCGCGTCGGGGCTCCTCCGCTCCAGTGCGCCCCAGAACTAGGCTCTGGCCCCGGGGGCAGCCCACTCGGGTGAGCGTGACGTGTGCGAGTTCCTGGCAGGACGCATAGAAGGGCCGGCTCGGGCTGGGAGCGAGTGTCAACGCAGGCCGCAGGCCGAGCGCCAGACGCGCGGGACTTCTGCTCCCGCGGCTGCACGAGAGGCGGCTAAGCCAAAGCTGCGTCCTAACGAATACGTCGTGAGTACACACCTTTCTTGTGCGAATTGTTATTTTTTTTCTCGGATTAATAACTGCGTTGGTTCTCCCAGCGCTCAGCTTACGGGGCTGTCGTGGATTCCCGCCCCACCTCCCTGTCCCGCTGACGCTCTGCGGCTCTCGGCTTCTCCTGGCGACGCCCATCAGAGGCACCCTGTGCTCACACCTGGTCTGGCTTCGGACTCTCCCCGGGGCCGCGCTCTCCAGCAGGCGCCACACGTCCTGTAGGAGCCTCCGTTCAGGTCTGAGAGCATCTTTCTCCTTTCATGCTTGATTGAGAAAGCGTTGGGTTTGGAACTTGAAGTGGGGAATTATTGTCCTAAGACCAGGAAGGCTTTGCTCCCAGTGGCCTGGGTTCCTTGCTGCTGCTTAGGACACCAGCGCATTCCGAAGCCCAAGCTCAGGGCCCAGAGGCTCCGCTCAGAGCTCCAGCAACTTCGTTCTTGCGGCTGGGAGAACTGGGGGCGGCTGTCGTCGGGGAGGGTGCGTTGTTTTGCAGATGGTGTGCTGACACTTTCTATTTTCTGTTTCTGGAACTCCTGGTGCTGGGGGGGCCTCCGCTGGTGGGTCTTCTGACTTCTATGATCTCCTGCCCCTTCATCCGCTCATCCACTTCCCAGGACATCCGAACGTTGCCTTCAGTTCTTCTGTTGAGTTTTTATTTGTGCCGTCAGTTTTAAATTTCCATTGAGTTTAATTTTAATCTTTTGATGTTTTAATTCCCAAGAGCTCTGCCCTCTGAACAATTCCTTTCGCCTTTTTTTCTATGATGGTCATGCCTTTTTCTATCTTTCCAAAATACACGAGGGTCTCCCCGCCCCCTGGATTTTCTCTTGTGAACTTTCTTCTCTCATGTGCCAGGCCGTGCAGCATTGGGAATGTCTAGCAGTTTGCTCTCTGGGGGGAGAAAAACCCAACTTACAATGTTGCCCAATTTCCATGGTGTAAATTCTCTCATTATGGACAATTTCAAGTTACCAGCAACTAGCTCCCGAAATTCCTAAACACTGAACAAATACGTCCCAGGAGCCAACAAAAGCCAGCTCCAGCCCAGAACTGGCTGCCAGTCCTTGGCAGGTGTCGGGCCGCGGTCCTACTGGCGGTGAGCAGTGAGTGCGTCCTGGCGCCCCCAAGGGCCCCTGTCTTGGGACAGTTCTCCTCTCCCTGGCCGTGCATGCAGGCGCCACACACACTTGGGTCGGCTTCCTCTCCCGCTAAGTCAGCTCCCTCTTACCCACCAGCTCCCACAATGTGTGGCCGCTCCTTTGAACTGCGGCCTCCTTTGTGCTTGTGGGGTCCTGACATGTCCCCCTTGCTGTCATTTCAGGGGAGTTCGGGAGGAAGGAAAGGACATGCATGTCCTGCTATGACCCCTTAAATGACCCGCCCCTTAGAGCTATCCTGCCCCCGCGGCCGTGGCAAGATCTAGCTAGCCACACCCATCTCTTCCAGGCTTCGTCCTCGAAATCCCGACGCCTTTTCCAGAGATGGCTGTCTCTGACCTTCCGAGCTGAGGGACAAAGGCCTCACTTCGTGGGGCTCCCTTTCTCCCCCTGCAGAGGAGACTTTCTCTTTCAGTTTAGATAAATGGAGAGTTGACTCTCGCTCTGGGATCCCTTGACCCATATGGGTGGCAGGAAATAGAACCGCTCCTTCTATGTGATGGTCAGGAGACCTAGGCCCCGGCCACGGGGTGGGGAGCCCAGAGCACACGCGAGGAGACGCCGCCCTGCAGCTCAGCAGGGCTGTGCGTGGTCAGTGCTGTGTGGTCAGCATGGACTGACCCTCTTCTTCCTCAGATGCGTGTACGGGTCACATCACGTGGCTGGGTGGGAAGAGTGGAAGGCAGCGGGTGTGGACAGAGAGGAAAGTGCAGAGAGCCCCACGCCGCGGTCAGATCCCCAGGGAGGGTGGGGCTGATTCACCGAGGAGAATCCAGAGAATGTTCTAGTTGAGTCATGTGGGGGGGGGTGCTCCAAATTGCATGTTCATTTGCATTCAAACCACTCCTAATTGCAATTTTGGGAGGGATCAGAGCAGCCGAGAGCTGGGCCGGTGGCCGGATGGTTTCTGAAATGCAGACCGCATCTCCCCAGTATCAAGCCACCCCGCCAGATGAGTCATGCAGGGGTGAGTAACTCCTGCCTCGTTTCCAGGACTCCTTCCCAGTGCCAAGAACACATTCCAGCGGGATGCTGTTACGTGCGGCTCAGCCCCACGCGCCCGGGGAACGGACACCCGTGGGTCCTCGTGGGGCCCCACTGACTGCTCTCCCTGGACCAGGGGTGGTGGGGGCCGGGATCTTCGGCCTGACGTCTGCCCAGGCCTCTGGGAAGTTGGCTTCCACAAAGGGGAGCAAGCGTCCCGTCTCGCCCCACCCTGCCGAGCGGGGAGAACAATATTCAGGCAGGTTGACAGAAAATGAGAGCCTTCCTTGTCTGGCTCTCATTAGTCTTAATTACGTGACCACGACAGCTTTAATTGCTACTCGCCATAATAAGTAATAAAGATGTAAAATGTTTAAATGAACTGTGGCTCCTAAAAGCTATTAGGAAAGCTTGGGGAAGAGCAGGCTTTCTGACCTCACCATCGCTGAGAACCGAATCTAAGAGGGCCTGTGGTTAGGCCCTTGGAGCGTCACGTGGCGTCCCGGACGCTGCCCAGGGCTCCCTCAGGCGTCCCCGGCGTCTGGCTTTCGGGTCTGGTCGAGCCCAGAGCACGTGGTTTGGTGGTCACTTGTCCCAGCTCCCGCTTCCCCGGACGGCTCCCAGGAGCCACGAGATTAAAGCCTTTTGTCACGAGGCTGCCGCTGGGACGAGCTCCATGCCTCCAAACCTCTCCCCTGCTCACTTCATCTGTGACCCAAGGATGGTGTAGATATCCTTCCTCCAACGAGCGTGTGTTTACACAGGACACATTAATGTTATTCACCCTCAACAGGACTTAGGAATCTCTCTAGCTCCCTGACGGTCACGCCCGTGCGCCGGGGCAGAAATACAGCAAGCCTCTCATCCCGTTTTCTGCGGTCGCTTGGTCAAAGCTTAACTGACGGCTGCACACCACGTTTATGGCAAATGCCGCAAAAAGGCCGGTGTGACTGCGTGAACGGGCAGCCCCCCAGTGTGCTCGTGGAGTGGAGCGGGGACTGGGCCTGGCCGCCAGCCTGTGGCTCCTGCAGGCGTTTGCATCGGTCTGTGTAGGTTGATCAACCTCGATGTGGGCTTGCGTCTTGCGGGAATCTTGGATTGCTAATTACCGAAGACACATTCATTGTGTGTGTGTGTTTTGAGATGGTTGCAATTTGATTTTCCAGATTTAGGACACTTCTCAGTCCCATGTTGGAAAAAGATTATTGGCATAACAAGCAGCTTTAAGTTCCAAATCTCCCTGAGTCTCAGCGTCAGGTCCCACTTCCCATACTCCCCAGGAATCCGTCGGTTAATCTGTTAGCATGTGGAGGCACAGAGACGGCCGGTGCCAAACTTCTGAGCAATGTTTATGCACCATAGGTGACAGCAGCTCACGCCTGCACAGGAAGGAAGCTCTCAGGTGGGGCTGCCTCCCGAGACCCGGCTTTGGATGCTGAGTGAAGTGCGAGGCCACGTGATGGGAAGAATGGAGAAACCGGGCAGGGACGGCGCCAGCCCGTGGCAAACAAGTCTGGCCACCTGGAGAGGATGAGCAATCGAATAATGGGAGCAGTCAGCGCCCACTGAGCCGGGCGGCCCCGCGCCCTGGTCGGCATCCACGGAGGGCATTTCCACAGCGGCCCCTGCGGTGGGTGCCATCGCCACGCGGCCACAGATGAGGAGACTGCGGCACAGCGGGGTCGAGTAGCGTGGGCAGCACCACGGAGGAGCAGAGCCCGTGCGGAGCCGGCGCAGATCCACGGGGGCCGGGTCCAGAGGCCCACGGTGCCTCGCATTTGGTACCTAAGGTAGAGCCGAGGGCACTGACAGTGCGTGCCGCTCAGACAGCATGTCCACAGCGTCGGCCACGACACCCCGAAGGCGGGGACCCAGGACATCCTGGCACCCCCACGCCAGGCTCATGCCCTTCCCAGAGGCAGCTGCATGCTGCCGTCCGCTCCGGAAGTCCTCCCTGGTTTCTACACTAGGGCGGGATCCCACGCTCCGCCCTCGCCTTCGTGAGTGGGCCCGGCCGTGCGTGCACAGCTGTCTGCACACACCGACTTTACTTTTTATTTCCTCTGCTGTCGGTGGACATTCCCGGGGTGTCCAATGTTTGGCTGTCACACATACAACCACGATGGGCACTAACCCGTGTCGTGGGCGCGCGTAAGCGCTCGTCCCGCTGGGCGCCCACTCAGTGGCGTCGGTGACGTGCGGGACGGCCTGGCCCCGCTCGCGCAGGACTCCAGCCAGTGTGCCGTCAGGCCCCGTAACGGGGTCGGCCTGCACCTGGGCCTGCGGACAGCTCGCGTCTCCAGGACAAACACTCAGCGAGCATTGCTTCAGACGCTGATGAGCCGTGTGGACGGCCTCGTTTGCAGAACGCCCACTCGAGTCCTCACCCGCTTTGAGCGTGGGGTCATCAGCATGTTCCCGCTGGGGCCTCGCCTACGTCTCCTGGGCCTGGCGGGCTCGGCGGGCTACAGCCCCGCCATCTCCCGCGTCTGTGGCCGGCATCTTCACTTTCTGAATGGGGCCTCTCATGGACAAAAGCTCTTCATTTTATTGAAGCCAAATCAAATCAATCTTGTGTTCGTTGTTGGGGTCTTCCGTGTCCGCGCTCAGCGATCTCGGCCTCCCCCGAGCTGCTGACGGGCCCTCCTCCCCCTCCTCGGAGCCCTGCTCTGTGTGCTCCGCCATCGGTGTAGACCCCGCGAGGCCGAGCTCTGTCCTCCTCCCTCTGGCCACGTGGAGGGACAGAGGCCGATGGGGGACCCAGGCTTCGCCTCTTCCCTCTCCTCCCCTCTGTCCCTCCTGTGTCTCTGTCAGGGACTCGCTCTTGTGCTCACATCCGAGGCTGACTTAGCGGACATTGCGCGCTCTCCCCCCCGCCTGATTCAGCGCAGCCGTGGCCCGTCCACACAGGCGCCCGGGTGCCAAGCAGCAGTGAGGCTGCCAACAGGCCGGGGGGGGCCGTGAAGCAAGCCCAGCACAGGCCACAGGCAGGGCCACGAGGCCCCCCTTCTTCTGCAGCCTCACCCCATGCAGTGGTGCCGACACCGCGGGCTGGTGGAACTCAGGAAGCAGAGCCCACCTCGGGCGCGGACGGCTCTTCCGTAGAGACCCCGCGTACCCCTTGTGTGTCGGAGCCGTGCATAGACGGGGGTCAGTGAGCTCGCAACCCCACAGACGGTCAATCCCAGCTTCCCGCACTCGCGTCCTGCCTCAGGTCAGGCGGTCCCAGGACCGCGGGCACCCCACGGCCCCGCAGGGGCTTCCCTAGAGCCAGGCTCCCCACTCCCACCAAGCTTCATTTTTCTTTTGTTTTAATCCTAATGTTGGTGTTCTCTCTGGTTCTAAAAGTAATGGATCCATTGGACGCAATTCGGAAAATGTGGTAAAAAACACATTAAGAATATTTTTACAATGACCCGTAACTCTGGACCTCACACTAGGTACTTCATGTCTGCTGTGACACTGCCGCGCGCCCTGGCTGCTGGAGCGAGAGGGGCTCTGGCGGACGAAGACGTAGCCTCCCCAGCACCGAGCACCGGGGGCAGAGAGCCGCCCTGGGGTCACAGGGCGCTGGGCACAGGGAGTGTGGAAACTGTGGGGGCAGAGGCGGCGAGAGCACGCGTGTCCTGTGTGGCCGTCGGGCCAGTGGGATCCAGTCATCTGCCGAGGAAGACCGCACAGGGCAGAACAGGGAGGACCCCGCGTGAGGTCTGCCGAGACCAGGCGGCTGTTTGCAAACCGCAGGTCACAACCCGTCAGCAGGTTGTGAAATCAATTTAATGAGTCCCAACCAGTGTTAAAAAAAGAACCGGAGTATCCATTTCTGTGATGACAGTAGAAACGATTTCTACCGGGGCATCGCTCGTCGCGCCGAGAGCCGTTTTGGGAACGTCGGCCTCCCGTCCGCTGTGTGCGCCGGCCGCGGCGTCAGGCGTGCCCCTGAGGAGGTCTCGGTTGACCTGGGGGCGCGGGTCTGGGGAGGTAACCGGCTGGGGAAGCTTCCAGGCGTGTGGGAGAGTACGGGCCAGTCTAGGCTGTGGGAGCCCGCAGGGCAGGAAGGAAGGTTGGTGGGGCTTCGGTGGGACACGTTTACCACCCTGGATACACCGCTCCCCCCTGCTCTGCCTCCAGGCGTGTCCTCCCGCGTCCTCGTCCCCAACAGCGTCCTCCTCTTTCCCGCGGCTAAGCACCCACACCACGTGCTGAACTGGGGGCGGCAGAGCTCTGACCGCGTGCCGGCGCACGAGCTACTGTGCGTCTCCGTGGGGGGCTCTTTACATGGAGGACTCCCTACCCCGCGTCTTGCCGTAGTTTGAAGTCACCCTATTTCAGGCCGGTCTCCTTGCCGGGGTGGTAAGAGCAAACATAGCCAGGCTCCCTCCCCCAGGCAGCGTGGATGCGGGGAGATTTTGGCCCACGCGAGAGGGAATGAGTGCCCGCGGCAGACACCGTGCTGCCCAGGCAGAAAGCACAGACGTCCTGACAGCAAAGGTCCACGTGGCGCCGGATCGAACCGAAACCCGGCCACGTTCCTCAGCTCACATGGAAATGAAGGAGAGGGCAGAGCCGCCTTTTTCTTAGCTTTTTTGTAAAACCAAATTTGAATGTTGAGACGTTGCAAGATGCCTCCCCAGCCTTTATTCGGTGCACTTCCCCTCCCCACGCCCACAGATGTCAGTGCAGCCCCCCGAGGAAGACCGAGCTCTGAGGGACCCTCGCGGGATGCCCGTGTAGGTGTCTGTGTGCTGAAGACCAATGAGCAGGACCGTGTGCCCAAGAAAACGTGCAGCAGACCAGGCCACAGAGAACGGCCCGTTCACAGCCACGCCTCACTCTGGGGACACAGGGCAGGTCCCCTCTGTGGCACTGTGGGGGGCGTCGGGCCCTGATGCAGCCAGACTCCCCCACCCTGTTGTGTGAGCTACAGATTTCTGTCCAGACCCCGGTGGCCGGGCACGGTGAGCTCCACTTCCCGTCTGAAAGCTCCGCACGGTTCACCGCTCTGTGGGAGGCTGGGGCTTTCCGCCTTGCCGGCTGGGGTGACCCGTCGGCCAGCACAGCCCGTGCAGCAGGCAGGGGTCTGCGTGACCGGGGCGGGCTCTCCCACCACCAGGTATGAGGACAAAGAGGACATCCCAGCCCGCTTGGCGGAATCGCTTCCTGCAGCGCTATCTGAAAATAGATCCTCAATTTCACAGGTAATTGGGATCTCCCTCCGGAACAGAATTAAACACACCGGAGCCGCGCGCCCAGAAGCCCCGGGGCTGTCGTCTTTAATCACCTCATGGCCTACATCTGGGACAGCCGGGATGGCCTGGATGTCTCCCGTGGCAGAGTGAACCCGGACAGCCTATTGGGCCTGCAGGCCCCGTGGTTCAGTGCGGGCAGCAGGAGCGCCCGCCCGACTCCTCCGGCCCTCCTCAACTCTTGTTCCCGGCCCTCAAGCCCAGTCATTCCTGATTGCTTCAGGCAGGGGGGGGACCCACGTTCTGGGCGTTCGGATGCTTTCTTGCTGTTGACAGCGGGGGTTCTAGAAGTCTCTGGCCTGTCACCTGCTCCAACAGCGTCGGGAGGAACAGACCCACGTCACCCGCTGGTCTGCTCCAGCAGGGGCCTCCGCGACATCCTGCTGCTGTCTCTGCTTCTAGAACCAGCTGGCACCGCTCGCAGTGAGCTGCTAGTTACCACCATGAGCCCCCGATCCGCCAGCATTATCCTGCGGGGCTGGAGGTCACTGTCAGCTGCCCCGTCAAGGGCGTCAGTGGACCTCCTCCCCTAAGCCTCTCCGTGCTTGTTTCCCCTGTGACACTGAGGCCCGGCCGGATGTGGGCCAGCCCTCCCTGCAGCTGGAGCTGGCCCGGGAGACGTGCAAGGCCACTGAGCATCCTCTCGGAGCAAGGCCCAGGAGAGGCAGCGTCCACTCAGCAGCCAGCCTCCTGCACCTGGCATGGAGCTGTTGTGGCCTCAGGGGTCACACCCTGAGAGCCAGCCGCGGAGGACCCAAACCAGGCCAGGCTGGTCTGCATGCCCTGGGATCTGCATGCATAGACCCTGTCTCTGGCATCTCCTGAAACCACTCCCTGAGCCAGGCCATGAGACACATCAAGGAGATGGGGACCCCCTGGCCACGCTCCAATGACAGCTGGGTGAGTATCTCAGGCCACCTAGGAGCTGTCCCAGCTGAGCCTTGGGGCCTCTGCCTGAGCCTCTCCCTGCAGGAGGGGGGAGGAGGAGGGGGAGGAAGAGGGGGGGAGGAAGAGGGGGGAGAAGGAGGGGGGAGGAGGAGGGGGGAGGAGCAGTGGGGGGAAGGAAGGGGGAAGAGGGGGAGGAGAGAAGGGAGAGAGGGGAAGGGCAAGGAGAGGGAGGAGGGATGGGAGGAGGGAGGAGGGAGAGACACTTGCCTGGGGTGGAGGAGTGGGGGGAGGCAGGACTTGGGTGTGGAAGTGCCTCTGCTCCCCGGGATGTAATTGCATCTCGAGGTGAGCTTGGAGCCAGCTGGGCGGCGGTGGTGCCGGGGGTGGGGGTGGGGGTGGATTCAGGGAATCCGTCGGAACCACCACGTGATCTGCTATGTGCTTGCCGTCCACTACGCGGCTTCAGGAGGATAAACAAGGTAACAAGGTGTGGCTTTCGAAGCGACCCTGGCTGGTCCGGGCGTCTCCGTGCCCTTCTCCAGGGTTGGGTGAGGCCCCTGGGGGCTGTGCATTTGGGGGAGGGTGGTCCTGGCAGAGCTGTACCAGACAGGAGGCCGCCTGAGGATAACCCCATCACCTTCCGAAGTGTCCGGACACCTGAGTGCCCACCTGGCCGGCCACCAGGGGCTCAGGAGTTAGATGTCGCCACACCACCCCTGGATGCGGCTTGGCTCTTTCCGGGGCTTTTGAAGCCAAACCGTACAGACACACCATTCACAAGCACTGGGCAAGAAACGGCCTCGTTCCGTTTTCAGTCATCCCGGTGGCGACGGCAGGCCCGCCTTCCTCGTCCGCCGGGAGGCCGATTCTGCCGCGTGTTCGCCTGAGGAAATCTAATAGGGTCTGGAGACTCCTGGGCGTGACTCAGCGGCCGGAGGGGAGTTGGTATTCCAGGCGCCCCTGGAATCGGGCTGACCTCAAAGCCAGATTTCAGGCATCTGGGACGGTCTTAATGTCCCCTTGGCCACGCGCGAAGGCTTCAAATCCATCGTCAGCCCGTGTGTCTTTGCTGGGTGGTGGCTCCCGGAGCACGAGGGTCGGGGTGGTCTGGGCTCAGCACCGAGTGAGTCCACGGCAGCGGGAATGGGGTGCCAGTCCACGGACAGAGAGGGACAAAGGGGGGCTTGGGGAAACGAGCAGTCACTCGTGTCCTGTTCAGGCGCAGACCTGCAGGGGTTCGGATATCAGGCCTCGTCACCGTGAGCGGAGGGGTGTGAGCCGTTCCTGCCAGGTAGCATGGAACGCTGTGGTCTCATGGCCCACGGCCACACTGCATCCCCTGGGAGCACATGCCGCAGAGAGTTGACCTCTGTCCCGTGCCGTTTTCAGCTCTGCACCCACGTTTCCGCATGAGGGGGTCTCCCTATCATTCAGCATCCAAGGACACTGTCTGGGTTGTTTGACGCGGTACCGAGCCCGCCCATGCCACGGAAGGCCAAGATCGGTGCGGCAGCCTCACGTGCTCCTCGCACCCCCGCGGGTCCCCAGGGCTGGGCAGGTGTGGGATGCAGACCGGTGACTCAGGAGGTGCTGCCCTCTGCCATGCGTCACCTGGGCCCAAGCTGCCTCCCCAGGTGTGACCGGCTGAAACTCAGCCCCGCCAGCAGCAGCAAATTGCTCACCTGAAGTTCACAGGACGAAAGCCTAAATGGCCTTTGGCAAAATCCACCCAGAATTTCCACGTCTCTCTCCCACTTCCTAGGTGTTGCTGGGAAGGCTCCACAAGCAGCTCCTGCAGGAACCCTGGAGAGGCAGGTCTGAGGGGCGGACCCGCGCTTCCCAGCCCCTGTGGCCCCTTCCCACTGCTCACCCCACCCCGGCCACTCTCCTTGGTGGCCGGCCTCGGATGGAAGCAGAAGGACAGCAGGGTGGCCTTGCCTGGATGCACACGCATGTGGAGAGGGGATGCCAACGCCAGCTCCTCGCCTCGCGGGCCAAGGAGCACATTCCTCCCCGGCTGAGTCACGGGCACTGCTCTCCGGAGCCTCATGACCTGCGTGTGGTGCCCGGCGAGCTCTGGGGCCGCCAGCTCATTCCCCAGAGGCAGGGGCAGTGCGGCCCGGGGGATGCCGGGAACATGCGACTCTCTGGACACGGGGCTACTCACCGCACTGCACGTGAAGGCGGTCTTGGCGACGGAACCCCAGCTGCTGGGACAAAGCCACCTGGAACCCCAGCTGCTGGGACAAAGCCACCTTCTCTTCAGGCTTTTCCATTCTTGCACTTGGTGAGCCAACGACGGGCTTCTCCAGGGAAGCCAGTGCTGCGAGGCCCAGGAAGGTGGGCCAGGCTGGCTCCTCAGACTTTCAGGGCTGGACGTGGGAGAGCTGACGGGCGCAGGGGCTGCGGGATGCCTTGGGCCACATCTCCCAGCGAGGCGCACAACTTGGGTGGCCGGGACAGGCTGCCCCCCCACCAGAGCCAGGGGGTTGTAGGGTCACTGCAGCAAGTGCAGAGAATTGCTCCTTCAGCCCAGTGTGAGCGACCGGCTCCATGCCTGTGGGCACCTGCTTCTGGAGGGGTGCACGCGGGTCCAGATGCCCAGGCTGCACGGAGGTGGTGGGGACAGCACCCGAGGCAGCCAGAGGCCAGCTTGTGTTTCTGTACTTTCCAAGAGAAGTCCTGTCTCACGAGTCACTTTTCTTAGATCAAACGAGGATTTTAAAGAAAGATCATGTTACAGAAGAAACCCATGTTCGATGGTCTTCTGTTTAAACCAGACTAGCTTCAATTTCCTTCCGTGGTAAAAAGCTCCGTGGACAGCAACAAGGACAGAAAGTGAGGAGGATGGTGGGAAGGACTGAACCCCGGAGGGACTGGATCCCAGGGCAGGAGTAGGAGTGAAACCCACCACGCAGGTCAACTCCAACAGGGGAGATAGAGTGGGAGGGCCCGCCAGGAGCATGCACCTGACTGAGTGGCCGTCAGCCCGGGAGCAAACCTAGCAAGCCAACCTCAGATCCCTGGCAGGGGTTGAAGTGCATCTCCCCAAAAGGCACGTGCTGGAGTCTCCAACCTTACTTGGAGATGGGGCTGTTGTAGGTGTGATTAGTGAAGACGAGGCCGTGACAGGGATGGGGGGGGGGGCCCTCCTCCAGCAGGAGGGGAGTCCTTAAGGGAAGGGGAAATTTGTAGACAGACACACACACCGTGTATGGGAGAAGGCCATGTGATGACAGACAGGGATGACACCCCTAGGATGTCAGGTGGGCACTGGAAGCTGGGCGAGGCCTGGACCGTGTTCGCCTTGCAGCCTGGGAAGGAACCAGCCGCCCACACCTGATCTCCACGTCTGGCCTCCAGACTGTGAGCTGAGAGATGTCTGCTGCTGAAGCCGCCCAGGGTGGGGACTTCGGTGCGGCAGCCCCAGGACACTCACACGGCCTCCACTGAAGCCTCCATCTCCCTGTCCTTTCCCTATTGGCCTTCACAGCCCAGCAGGCACCTGGGCGTGGGCTAAGACTGGGAGCCCACAGGGACTGCAATCGTGCTAATTGGAACTAATCTGCCAAAGTTCCTGGGCAGGTCCCAGCAGGAGGTGCTGGAAGAACAGTCGAGAAATTCAAGTGACAATCAACAGGCAAAGGAGAACCAAAAAGTAAATGAACCGAACAACGCCCGCCCCCCAAATCTGGGCGGGGGTTTGGCACCCAGGACTCCTGGTGGAAGGTAGGGCCTGCTGGGCCCTGAGATTGGAGGCAGGGCCCTGAGATTGGAGGCAGGACCCCAGGGTCAGGGAGGTACCACGACCCCAGGCCAGAGCACCGGGTGGAAGGGACCAGGAGGCTTTGCCCACGGGCAGCAGCTGAACCCACTGTTGCAAGAAGGCAGGTGCCCGACCGCCTCAGGACCCAGGAGTGCCAGGTCCCATCTCTGCACCCGTGTGGCTTCCCTGCGTGGGTGCCGGCCGCCGCCGGGAGTCTGCTCCCAGGGCCCAGGCACAGCGAGCTCTTGTTAGGACTGTCCCGACTTGCTTCTCCCCCCCCTCCACCCCGAGACCCTCGGCACCCGCTTCTCCTCCCCAGTCTCCCTGACGCCACCCAGTCTACACGCCCGCTAGAAAACTCTCTACAAATGCCTTATCCTGGCTGGCCTCCCGGGGAAGCTGCCCTCCCCCCCACTGGCTTGTCAGTGCATCTGGACCCCCAACCTCTGCAGCCCACCCTCATGTGAGTGTGCTGGCGCCCCACGTCCTGGCGCCTGTCGTCCCCGTGTTGCCCTCCGTTCAAAGCCTTCCTTTCCTCAACCCTCCAAAGGGATCTGTCGGCTCCAGGCTCCGGGGTCCTGAGCTCTTGGGCCTGTGCCCCTTTGAACACACACATTTTATGATGGTGGGCTTAGTCTTCCTGCGGACCGTGGGCTCCTTTATGGAGGGACGCAGTCTTCCAGTTCTTACGCGCTGTGTCTGGAGGCCCAGAGACATGCCTACACTCCTGGGGCCTGTGTTTACCATAAAGTTCTCATCCACACAGGCCTACAATTTCCCATTTTAGTATCGAAGGAAATCGCTCATAAGAAAATTCCCAGGGTGACATTTTTTAGGACATTCTGGAGGCCGCTCTGGCCCAAGGAACCAAGCATCATCCCTCCCTGGAGCCTTAGGCCCCTCTCAGGCCCTCCACCACGGCCAGTCCATCTGTGGACGGGACTGGGACCGTTTTAGGGGCCCACTTCGGGTTCCTCTTAAGATAGTTGTGGCCAATCGAGGCAAAGTCAGCAAGACCCAGGCAAAATAAAACCAGCATGACTTGGTAAGACCAAGTCAGCGTTCCCATGAGGTCAGAGGGGACGCGTGACCCTGCTGCCGTGAGGAAGGGCACATGCTGACAGGCGCTGTGTCTCCCCAGCGGTGGACACGGTGCCTGGAAGGCGTCCTTGATAAATGTTGAGCAAACCCGTGAACAAGGGAGTCTGTGCATTCCTCTCAGTAATTGTTTCTTTAGTGGTTTTAATTCTGAGATGACCTTGTAACTGCAGTAGGGAAGTCAGGACAGAAGCAGGCCAGAGGTGGGAGACCCCCTCCGCCACTGGAGCACAGCCATCTTCCTGCAGGAGCCCAGACTATTCAACTCGCTAAATAAAACTGCAGCTGGCCGCCTGGACTGGCTGGGTGCCCATGCACACTTTTGGGGGTACTCCAGCTGGCTCTGCAGTTGGGGTGCCAAGTAGCCTCTGGCTGCCTGGGTGCCGCTGCTCTGAGGCCTGACAGCACCGCCTCCCCCGGGGTCCTCTAGTGGCTGCAGGGCCCCTGCCTTGGGGTGAGCTCATGGCCAGCTGACGCACAAGGAATCACGCCCTTCAGACAGAGCGGGCTTCCCACGGCACGTGGAAGGCTCAGAGGGTGCCAGGCTGGAGCTCCCTGGGAGGGTCGGCTTTCTTCTTCCTCTCAAGCTCAGAAGGACCCAGCCAATGGTGACCCCCACCATTTCCTCTCGTGGAGTCCCCTTTCCTCCGAGGTTCCATCAGCCATCAGAATGGCCCTGAGTGCGGAATCTCCCCTAAGCCTCTCTCTCTGGCAGCTGTGGGTGGCTGTCGTCCAGAGGAGGGGCTTGAGGCGATGACCCTGAGGGAACAGGCCTGAGGGGACAACTCTAAGAGGACAGGCCTGAGGGAACAATCCTGAGGGGACAACTCTCAGGGGACAGGCTGGAGGGGATGACTCTGAGAGGACAGGCCTGAGGGGATGGCTCTGAGACGACAGGCTGGCAGGGATGACTGTGAGGGGACAGGCCTGAGGGGATGGCTCTGAGAGGACAGGCCTGAGGGGACGATCCTGAGGGGACAACTCTGAGGGGACAGGCTGGAGGGGATGGCTCTGAGAGGACAGGCCTGAGGGGACGATCCTGAGGGGACAACTCTGAGGGGACAGGCTGGCAGGGATGACTGTGAGGGGACAGGCCTGAGGGGACAATCCTGAGGGGACAACTCTCAGGGGACAGGCTGGAGGGGATGGCTCTGAGAGGACAGGCCTGAGGGGATGACTCTGAGGGGACAGGCTGGCAGGGATGACTCTGAGGGGACAGGCCTGAGGGGATGACTCTGAGGGGACAGGCCTGAGGGGACGATCCTGAGGGGACAACTCTGAGGGGACAGGCTGGAGGGGATGACTCTGAGGGGACAGGCTTGACGGGATGGCTCTGAGAGGACAGGCCTGAGGGGACGATCCTGAGGGGACAACTCTGAGAGGACAGGCCTGAGGGGATGGCTCTGAGACGACAGGCTGGCAGGGATGACTCTGAGGGGACAGGCCTGAGGGGACAATCCTGGGGGGTAGTCCTGAGGGGATGACCCTGAGGGGATCGGCTTGAACTGGGACACTCCTCAGAGCACTGGAAGCTCCTCCTGAGAGTGACCACGTGGAGAGTGTGAGGGAGCCTGGAGACCAGCTCTCCTATCACAGACTCAGGAGCGGAGACGCAGGCATTTCAGCGGACTGTACACAGATTTGTTTGTGCCAAAACCAAAGCCTGGCTCCCAGGCAGGGCTGCCTGGCGGTGAGCTGCCCCAACATTGGGCCTCTCTATTGTGACACAGGGGCTCCATCCATTCCCTGGATCCTTCAGCTCATGTTTGCTGAGCACCTGCTGACTGTGCAGCAGTGAGTGGCCGTGCGGCTTCCAGCGCCTTATTCCTGAGGGATGGACGACACATGAGGAAGCAGCGTGCAGCCAGCCAACAGCCGTCACAGAGGGGTCGGGAGCAGAGCTGGGGCCACATCAGGCAGATGCCCACAGACCCCAGCTCCATCCCTGAAAACTCTTGTCCTTGGCTGTGTGACTGGACATCACTTACCCTTTCTGGGCCTTCTCTCCTTGGCCGAAAGCAAAGCAGGTGGACATGTGTTTCCAGAGAGTGACCCTGAGGAACGGGGCTGCCCTGGTGGGAGCAGTGTCCCTGACCCATTGAGGGGGTAGCATCTCTAGGCTGATGCCCCTCATGTCCTCTGAGTGCAGCTCATGACCAGGTCAAGGGTAGGCCAAGAGTGTCAGGGAGGGAGAGCCTTCCTTCTTTCAATTCTTAAATCTACTGTCATTGCATTTAGGCTCGAGGAATTTCTGGGGGCTTTTATTAAAGTGTTTACAATTTAAACAGTGAGTTCTCAGGACTTCAATTTTCCTAAACTTATATTTGAAGCGAAACTGAGATTTGGCCTCAGGAGGCTGACGCTGTAGATCGTATCTCAGTGCGAGCCCTGCCGCAAGCAATGGCAAATTTGCTTTGCAAACCACAACTTTCATGCTAAAAAAGTACTGCTCACCCACCAAGACAAAGGATGGGAAACAACACACCCTTATTTCACGAACAAAGCGTGCACTGATGGGTCTAGTTAGGGCACGCTGGGTGCAGAGCGCCCCGGAGAGCACGTCACCGTCCTATCAACACCTGGCCGTCAACAGCAGCCAAGCACTCGCTGTTGACGTGTTTTTATCGAGCCCCCAGGCCCAGGACTCTGTGGCGTAGGGGTCTGTCCTCACACCCAGCTCCCACCATTTGGCCCAAAGTACCCTGGCCCCAGAGTCCCCTTTCTCCACCAATGCGTCAGGTCAGTCTGGCTTTCACCCTGAGCACGGCCGCCTCCCCAGCTCACCAGGTGTGTCCCCGGCACAGAGCTCTGGCGTGCGGGGTACCGGTTACCACCGGAAGTCACCGTGAACATGTGGCCTCGACAACGCAAGCTCTTCTGCCAGCAAAGTCTTTGACTTTATGGGCACGGAGGGAAGGGGTTGACTTTGGATGATGGAAAACAGCACTTCTTTGACAAAAAATGAGTCGTCTTGAAGGCATATAACTTGGGTTTAAAACCCACTGGATGGCGATGAGGCTGGCGGAACCCAGAGGAGCGGCAAACAAGGCGTGTGTTTGAAACATCAGAAACACAAATGGTTATATCGTAGCGGCCCCCAAAGAGCTGCATTGACCGCTCCCCATCTGCAATTCTATGCAGGGCTTCAAAGGGTGGCGAATGGAGGAAGAGGAAGGATGCGTATGGAGCCATCTGTCCGGCAGTGGCTGGCGACTCCCCACACACGCACCAGTTGGCGCTGCTGGTCTGTGAGCGGGAGAGGCCATCCTGCGCCATTCCCTTCCTGGCACGCTCTCCTGAGTCTCCTGATGCTCTCAAGGGCAGGACTGGTGCACATTTTCTTCTGTAATAATACCTTCCCACCCTGGCCCCAGTCCTGCACTCAGACCGCCCCCCACCCCGGGACTCGACCCAAGTCTGAGCAGGGACATCACATGTGACTGTTCTGTCTGCTCAGCCGGTGCCCCGGGGGCCTCTAAACCCCTCGGTGCAGTCATCTTGGTCCAGCTCCAGGCCCTGGGCTACGGAGCCAGGCTCCCAGCCGTGGGTGATGATTTCTTTATTGAAGAAGGAGGAGGGGTCCCGCAGGCTGAACAAAACCAGACTTCTCTCCTGGAGCCGAGGGGTTCTCCACACAAACACAGATGCTTCTAATGAGAATGCCCTCTGACCCCGACTCAGCTTGTCACCTGCAGCTGACCGTTGTCCACAACCAGGGTGCCTCCTGCTTTGCAATCTAAACCTGACTCTAAGCTCACCTCTCCGCCGGCCGCCTTCCCACCACCAACACGTCCCGGGCTTGCTCTCTGCAGCCAAGCGTCCCCCGAGGCCACCCCGTTAGCCTGGGTGTGACTCCTTCACAGCAGCAACCGCGCTCGGTCAGTGAGGCCACGGCTCCAGTGTCCACTCCTCACTGAAGAAACACTGGCCTGGGATTTCATCACTAGACATCAAAGCGTATTCCAGAAATGTTTCGTTAATGGAGTAATCAGGAAATAGACGATCTGGTCAATGGGTTTCCCGGTTAGTGGAGTTTAAAACTCTGTCGTTGGAGGTTTTCCCAGAATGTGTCCCTGGACTGCCACCTTCAAGCTTGCTGACGTATCACCCTATCTCACAACCCCCAGTCAAACCCCAAAAAGACACAGGCAAGGCCTTCCGCATCTCAGAGATACAACTGTGGCCATTTTTTAACTTACAAAACAAATCAGCACATTTCAGATGTGCAGGCTCAGTGCAGGTGCTCCTGCCTTTGTGAATTATAGGGGACCCCCCTCAGCTGGGTCGCTGGGGTGCAGGGAGGCTGGTGCTCCCACCTCTGTGAATTACAGGGGGCCCCCTCGGCTCGGCTCGGTCACTTGGGTGCAGGGAGGCCGAAGCTTGTTGGAGAATATCCCGTTGATGGTCCAGATTGCCATATGGGGAGACGGCCTGAACAGACAGTGAATGAAAGTGTGTGCTTGGAGAGAAAAGGCTCTGCCCCTCCCCCAAGGCAGGGCAGTGGGCTCCTTCGCTGGGAGCCAGGGCAGAGACAGAGCCCGGCCAGCCTCTCCAGGAGCCATGAAGTGGGGAGAGGGGGGCGAGGTTGCAAGGCTGACATCAGAAGGATTAGAACCACCTGCTCGATAACATGAGAGGGCAGCTTGTAGAGAACCCCGTCCGCCCTCCACACCCATGGGAGGGACCCTCAGGGGACAGGGGCCATGACCACATGGGCAGAGGAGCCAAGGCCCAAGCCACCCCTGTAGGACATGGCCTACCCTTCACGTTGTCCCTTCTGAGCCTTTCTCTGGGACCCCATGGCCCGAGGGAGCCCTCTCTGCTTTAGCCATCGGGCCGCCCCTTCCACCTGCCCCATCCCGAGGCAGGGGAAGGCAGGTGGCTGACCTCCCCTGTTCAGGCTGCCTGGCCTCCCACCTGGCTCCCCGAGGAGGGGTCACTGGGAAAGGGCCTGTGGGGGCTAACAGGCCAAGACTCTGTATGCAGCTGCTTGGAGCCCACTGGCTGGCTGCTGGCCATGGTTTCAGGACTGAGCGAGGTTCTGCACTCCGTCACCTTTGAGACAGACAGCAGTGCCTCAACCATTGATCAAGTGCCTTTTAGAGGCTGGCCTGGCGGGGCTGGGCGTGGGATGTGGAGCAGGGCGGTCAGGGCCCAGGCCCACCAGGCCCCCTGCCGCCTAACCCTAAGCCCAGCCCTGGGACGTGACAAGCTCGGGGCAGATCTGAGCCCCAGGGGAGCTCAAGGCAGAGAAGTAACCAGGGCACGGGCAAAGTGGCGGGGTGTAAGGGAGGCTCCCCAAGTGTCTACTCAGAAGACCACCAAAGCCCACAGAAGGGTCGCCCCCACTGCAGGGCATGGCATCCAACATGCCCCATCTCGGTGTGCCAAGCACAAACACAGATTCTGGGTTGTTGTGAATGACAAACAGGAAAACACAGAGAACTTAGGAAATGAAGTGCCACAGCGGGATCCTCAGGCTACAAACCAGGTGTTGTCTACTACGGGGCTTTGATCTGTTCAGCTCCCGCTCGGGGCCCCCCATCCCGTGCAGCCCCCTCAGCACAGCACCCGTGCCCCTGTATGTGGTGTGATGGAGAGCCCGCCATCTGGACCTCTGGTCTTTTGGAAGCCCCAGGCAGGGCGCTAGGTCTCTAGCTCCTGCTTTGCTCTGGCCCCAGGAGTAATAGGAGATCCAAGCTGAGGGGATGCAGGCCATCCATCACCAGCATCGAGGATGGGAGGGCTGCCCGGCCGAGGGCACCTGATGAAAAGACACGAGGGGAGAAAGAGCCAGCCCTGCAGGGCCAGCTGCCCTCAGCCTGGATTCGTATCTACCTGGAAATGACAACCAGCAAACATAAGGAAACCCAAATCTTGCTGCCACAGGAAGGGCAGTAGGAGGGGTCCCTGACTCCCAGCAGGGAGCAGTCACGGGGCCTGAGAGGAGGTGAGGTGTGGAGGGTGAGAGCAAGCTCTAGGGACCCCTGTGGCTAAGGCAGCCTATGGGGACAGGGAAAGGAAGGTGGGCTTCCTGAGCCAGTCAAACCCAGACCCTTCACCCCAGGCTGTCCTGGGTCCCACACCCTCCACTGCTCAGCTCTTACTGTCAGATGTTCAGTGCTGTCTCGGTTTACTGACTGTGCCTTAGGCAGAAACTGAATTAATTAATAAGTGGAGCTGCTCTCAGGGCCTGCCTGCCCTGACACTGTGAGCCATAGCCTTACTGGGCCATAACACACTTTGCTGTGAAATGATGACAGAATCTCAGCATCAGCTGTGTGGGGGGATGTCAGTGAGAAAACATATGCAAAACATGTCAACTCAGTGGGAATGGATGGATTGAGAGATGGGTGAGTGGACGGATGGATGATAAGTGGATGGATAGATAAGTGGATGGGTGGTTGGGTGGATGGATAAGTGAGTGGATGGGTATGTGGAGGGATGGATGAATGGGTGGATGGATGGGTGGATGAATGGATAGTGGGTGGATGGGTGGATGGGTCGATGGATGGATGGATGGATGGATGATGGATGGATGACGGATGGATGGGTTGGTGGGTGGATGAGTGAATGAGTGGATGGATGGATGATGGATGGATGATGGATGGATGGATGGATGACGGATGGATGGGTTGGTGGGTGGATGAGTGAATGAGTGGATGGATGGATGATGGATGGATGGATGGATGACGGATGGATGGGTTGGTGGGTGGGTGGGTGGATGGATGGATGGATGGATAAGTGGATGGGTGGATGAGTGAATGGGTAGGTGGGTGGATGGGTAGATGGATGGATGGTGGATGGATGGATGACGGATGGATGACTCAGTGAATGAAGGTCAGTTTCTCTCTTCAGAGCACGAGCACAATGAGAAAGCTCTGTAACCTTACAAGTTACTTCTGAGATAAACCCTCCCCACCAACCCAGTCTCAGTAACTTCCTCTATTGATTGGGGTTTGGACTTGCCTTGTCTTCCTCATGGGATGGCTTTGAGGGTCAAATGAGGAACAGCACAGTTGAAACACACTTTGAAAACTACCGTTGGACTCTGTCCACGAGCATTGTGTGGTTATCGTCTAGATCAAGTGGGGTCTAAATCAGGGAAAATTTCGGGTTGGGGTATACCTTTAAAAAAATGCTTTATCCCTTTCAAGTATATGTAGTTACAGGGACCAACTGCTAAGAGTGTATTTTCAGGTTGAAGTCCTGCTGAGCCTACTTCAGTGAACAGGAAAAAAGTGTCGTAATTAGTACCCTTATTTGCATGAAAACAATGAACGTCCCTAAAGTTCTTCCAACGGTTGTGTAGGACTAGCGCCTACGTCTTATTTTAAGTGATTAAATTGCCTGGTAAACCCCTTTCTCACTAAAAAGTTGAAAAGGGAACTTGAACCAGCCGAATACCATTAACGTCCAATCATCCCACATTCTAAACTGAGGTAGTCTTGGTTCATGTTTTTCCGGTATAGTCCATGAAAACACAGAAGGCAGAAACGTCCACAGAATTCAGCGATCTCCATTTTCTGGCTATAAAACTAGATATGCTGACAGTTCACTGTTGGTTTCTGGGTTTGTGTTTTTGGGGTGAGATGGTTAACGGCTATGCCTAGGGAGCAGCTTGACCTTCGAGAGGCTGCGGGGGGAGCCTGGTGAGTAGGGTGTGGTGCAGGGACCGGGGGAGCTCAGCATGGGCACAGTGACAATGTGACACCAAAGCCAGGAGGGAAACGTTCCCACACCACCCGAACATGATGCATTTCTGCTGCTCTGTGGCGTTTATAAAAACCATGAAAACCTGGGTCCTCCTTGGGATCCTTCTGTTCTTCCTCCAGGTAAAAAGCATATTTGGCAGCCAGAGCTGCTTTTCAGCCTCTGCTTGATGCTTTCCCTTCCGATTAAAATTAAGTGGGGCCCCAAGGCATGTCTCGTGATCACGAGCCACTCTCTTGGCTAGGCATGCTGTTTTTATGTGAATAGCGGCATTGTTATATGCCCCAAATGCAGGGAACGTGGAAGATGGACTACGGCCCAACGACAGCATGGCGGAGCAGCTGTGGACAATCAGGTGCCACAGCTGCGTCCCGCCAAGGTGGGCGAGCAGGGACCTGGGGTACCCTCTCCCCAAAACAAGCAAACGACGGGGAAACTACCAAACGTGTCATACATTCTGCCTCAGGCAACGAGGGACAGAGACCCCTAGACGGGGACAGAGAAGGGGGCCCAGAGTGTTGCGGTGGGAGTACAGGCGGCCGAGGAGAGAGTCGCACAGAGGGAGAGCGCCAACAGTGGCAGAGCGTGAGTGCCGGGCGACGGGCACACAGGAGACGGTCGCCAAGGCCCAGCAGGGAGCCTCCACGCAGGGCTTGAGGGGGCAATCCTGGAGCTCACATAGGGCCCCCGGAATGGAAAGTGGTGCAGTTCACACGGCAATAGGCAGCGTCCTCAGAAGGGTTTTGCCTTAATAGTGGGAAAGATTAGCCCAAGAGAAATGCTGCCCTGGTCCTATCTCACAAAGCTGACCAGCTTCCAGTTCTCCCCAGATGGGTCTATAGGGTTAGTGCCATTCCTCTAACACCCCACATGGCTTCTTGGAGACATCCACACGTTTACCGCACAATGTACATGGGAAGACGCAGGACCTGGGAGAGCTACGGCAATTTTGGAAAAGGACACGATGGGAGAAACTACTCGGTGGGATTTCGAGACTTGCAGGAGTGCAGACAGTATGAGGCTGAAGGGCGGGCTTGACCTGCAGAAGATGGAGTCCAGAAATAGACCCACACCAATACGTTCAAAAGCACAGATGTGCCTTTCCATAAATCAGGTGTGTGAGGAGAAAACGAAGCTACAATTCACACCTTATACACGAAATTAACTCAGACGGGATCATGGACTTACATGTAAAACACAAAACTATAAAACTTGTAGGGCACAACGTAAAAGGAAGTCTTCAGGGCCAAGGCTTGACCCCAAGAGCGGGACCCACCAAAGGAAACGCTGACCAACTGCGCCTCAGCTAAAAATTAAACAGTTTTCGTCTCCTGAAGATCTGTCAGGAGGCAAAGAAGACAAGCTACAGCCTGGGAGAAGATACTTGCAAACCCCAGATCTGACAAAGGGCTCGCATGTGGGGTGTGTACAGAACCCTTGACACCTGAGAGTAAAACTAAACAGAACAAAACAAACACAGCCCCATTAGAAAATGGGCAAAGGCACACTAAGAGACATTTCTCCGAAGAGGCTGCACAGATGGCGGCTAAGCGCGTAAATGTCCGACACCAGTGGCCCCGGGGAGTGGGCGTCTACACCGACCCGAGTGGCTGAGGAGCACGGAACCGCTCGCGCTTGCAGAGGGAGCGGTCGGTAAATGATAGAGCAACTCAGGAGAATATCTGGGTGCTGCACACGA
The DNA here is from genome assembly GCF_024610735.1 of Ursus americanus. Classification (NCBI taxonomy): domain Eukaryota; kingdom Metazoa; phylum Chordata; class Mammalia; order Carnivora; family Ursidae; genus Ursus; species Ursus americanus. The sequence continues at coordinate 622,188 of NC_142145.1, forward strand.
GGCCCCATGTTGGCTCCCTTGGTCCTTTATCTCAGGAAAATGAAACTTTCATCCGAACCCGAGACAGAAAATGAGCGTGTGCACCGTCCAGGCGGCTTTAGTCAAAGCGGCCAAAGCCCCAGGGAAAACCCAGGCGCCCGTCCGCGGCTGAACATTTAGACCAGCCGCGTGCCTCCTTCGGCGGAATTCTCAGCGACGAGGAGGGACAGAGCACTGATGCTCAGCGACAAAGCCGCTCTCAAGAGGCTGCACATCGCACGGCTCCACGGACAAGAAGTAACGAAACTGTAGCTACGGGAGCAGATGAGCGGCCGTGGGGGCAGGAAGGGTGCTGGTGTGGCCACGACCGTGAGGCCGGCGGGGATAGCTGTTCTTGGCTTCGGTGGCTACGCGAATCCGCAGGTGAGCCAAGACTGCATAGGACCGCACACACACACTCACACGTAGGCGCCTGTCGGACCTGCAAGCACGCACCCTCAGACACGCACACTCACACGTACCTGTCAACCCCCCCCACCCACCCACACACGCACACACGCACACATGCACACGTACACGCACAACCCCCCCATGCACACACACACGCACAGGCGCGCGTACCTGTCAACCCCCCACACCCACGCACACACACCCCTACACACACACGCACACGTACCTGTCAACCCCCCCACCCACACACACACGCACACATGCACACACGCACACGTACACGCACAACCCCCCCACGCGCACACACACGCACAGGCGCGCGTACCTGTCAACCCCCCACACCCACGCACACACGCACACACACCCCTACACGCACACGCACACGTACCTGTCAACCCCCCCACACCCATGCACACACACACACACACACACACACACACGCACAGGCGCGCGTACCTGTCAACCCCCCACACCCACGCACACACACCCCTACACACACACGCACACGTACTTGTCAACCCCCCCACACCCATGCACATACACACACACACGCACAGGCGCGCGTACCTGTCAACCCCCCACACCCACGCACACACACCCCTACACGCACACGCACACGTACCTGTCAACCCCCCACACCCATGCACACACACGCACACACACGCACACACACACGCACAGGCGAGCGTACCTGTCAACCCCCCACACCCACGCACACACACCCCCACACGCACACGCACACGTACCTGTCAACCCCCCCACACCCATGCACACACACGCACACACACACGCACACACACACGCACAGGCGCGCGTACCTGTCAAACCCATGAAATCTGCGTAAGTTCTATACATTGTACCAACGCTGGCTTCCTGTTTTGGGGGGAAATGTGAAAATCCAGTGGGACCTCCTTGTACATTTTTTTTGCAATTTCTTGGGAATCTATGATTATTTTAAAATAAAGTTTTAAAAAAACAGACAAAATAAAGGCGTTTCACATACACAAACGCTGAACTAACTTCCCACCCGCGGAGCTACCCTCCGAGAGATGCTAAAGGAAGCTGGCAGGACTAGGACGCCAGACCGAACTCTCCATCCGTGCATAGTAACAGCCAGCACGGAGACAGGCAGCTACATAGGGACTGCAAAATATTTATGACTGTTTATCATTTAAATCTCTTCAAAGGCTAAATCACTCCTTGAAGGAAACTAATAGCGACATACTGTGGCGTTTGTGACGTATGCAGAGGGAGGCGTCGGCCGCTAGCAGCGCGGAGCCGGGGAGCAGGAGGTGGACACGCACAGAGGAGCCCGCCGCTCACGTGTCTTAGGAAGGTGGGCTCCGGATGCATCAGGTCACCTGTAGACCCGGGACGACCTCTAAAGTAACAACAAAGAGCTGTAGCTCATGAGGCCATGAAGGAGAAAAAAGTGGGGTCATAGAAAACACTCAGCTTTCTCCGAAGATGACAGGAGGAAGGGGAGCAGGTGCGCCAGATGGAAAACAAGTCGCAAGTTGGTGCATTCAAACCCAATCACATCAGCAATTCCATTACCTGCAGTGGTCGAAGACCCCCTAGTTAAGAGACATAATGAGATTGGATAAAATAAGCAAGGCCATACCACCTGCCTATTAGACGCCTACTGAATCTATAGCCCACAAACGGCCAGACGTGAAAAAAATTTAAAACGTATACATGCTAATACTAAGCAAAGATTACTATCAAACCATATAGACCTCAGAGCAAACAGTGTTTCCAGAGATGAGGAGGGTAATATCCTAATAACAAATGGGTCAGTTAGTTCGGAGTGCAGAACACGTCTAAGTAACCTAAACGCCTCCCCATCCGTGGGGGAACCGGACACCGCTTCGAGGAGCCTCCGGGAAACCCACACATGGGTCAGCGCACTCAGCACTTGCCTCGTCCAGGGACAGACAAGTGGACAGACAGCCCCTGTGGCCCAGCCCATCTGAACACCACCGGTGAGCCACGGGACCTAATGTGCATTTACAGAACACGCCGTCCAGGAACACGGACACCGGTGTATCACGTGCTCAGGAACATGAACTGAGACAGCCCACATTCTGGACCAAACGAGACTGCACGAATATAAAAACTAAAAAACAATGGAGCTTAGCTAGAAATCTGGAAAATCTCTAAATATCTGAAAACTGAACACACTTCTCAGGGCCAGACAGGTCAAGTGGAATTAGAAATGATTTGAATAGAATGAGGTGAGAACGTAACCGTCGGAAACCTGGGGATGTGGCTCCTGGAGGACTGACACCCGAGCCTGTGTGAAGGGAGGCCTCGGGTCCCGCCTCCAGGAGCTGCTGAAGGAGAGCGAGGGGACCCAGAGTCAGAGCACGTCTAGGAAACCAGAGGCAAAAGGTCAGCCAATGATGAACTTCAAGACGACTGGTTGGGAAACAGAAGGACAGAAGACACAGTGGCCAAGGCCAGGAAGGGGGACATGGCGTCGGTATGGGCGCTATGATGTGGAAAGGACAGTAGAGGAATACTGGGGCCAGCTTTATGCCAATAAATCCCACAACTCACATGAAACGGACAGATTCCTGAAAGACTTAATGACCAAAGTTCAGCCAAACAACCAGTAAACTAAATGACAACGCATCTAGTGAGGAAATGGAGTTTGTAGTTTGGAGTCTTCCCTCGAAGACAGCTGCAGGCCCAGACGGCGGTGCCGATGGAATCCACCCACCAGCTCCCCGAAGCGCTCCCAGCTGTTGGAGAAGAGGGGATTCTTTCTAGCTCTTTCCATGATGCTGAGTTAATTCACCCAAACTGACAAAGCTAGCAGCAGAGAAGGGGGCTTGCCACCAGCTTCCAATGATGTCACAGGGCAATGGGGCACAGGAAGGTGGCTTCTCCATGCTAACCGTCCGTGGAGCGTCTTGCCAGCTTGGGTTTGGAGGGGGAGGAGATGGAGAGAGGACAGGGATGAGGAGGCTGGGCCAGGAGGCAGGTTCCGGGTGGCGTGGACCTGCTCAGACCGTGGGGGCAGCTGCGCACGGCCACCACTGCCAGGTGGACCACCAGTGCTAGTCCTCTTACTAAGGAGTATTGGACTCCACCCATCTTTTCCACGTGACACGAGGAACACCAACCATCCCTGCAGCGGGAGTGGGCTCTGCCACGGGGACGCAAGGAGGGACCGCACGTGTCTGAGTCTGGCAGCGGTTTCAGGACTGCTCCGGATCTCGGACTGCGAGGAGGATGGCGGACGATGGAGGGGTGGGGAGACGTGGGCCAGCGGCCGAATCTGCAGGTGCCCGAACGTAATAGCCCACCTGTGCGGATCTAATTGTGCGTTGCCCTAAGGCCGTTCGAGGGTCTCCCAACATTTGTGTCCTGTTTGCTGGCCGAGGCTCACCCCCCGAGAGCTACAGCGATGCCGTCCTAGCTCTGTCTGCGGGACGAGTCACCACCTGCCCGCACTCAGCCCACGAGCACTCCCGTCTCATCTCTGGAGCAGATCCTGGGAGGGCCCATGGCGTACAGACCCACCTTCTCTCCTCCTCACACGGTGGCTGCCTCTTACCACGTGGGCCCCGTAATCACCTCCCAGCACCGCCACGCTGGGGGTTGGGGTCAACGCAGGAACTCTGGGGACCCGCACATACAGTCCGTAACAGATGCCAAGAGAACATCAGCCCCGGAACGGAACTCCTGTCCTCCATTTATAGATGGGGACATTAGTGTCCAGTCAGTTGAGTCCCTGGGGACACGGTGCCCAGGGACACATGCCCGACATTTACACCGTGCAAGGTGAGGGGCAGCGGGAAGGGCAGGAAAAGCCTCTGTCCGGGACGCAGGACCAGCTGGGCACAGTAGGAGGTGCACAGAAAGCCTCCAGAGCCCGTGCGGCGGAGCGCGGGCCAGGGTCTCCGTGCAGGGCCACTCCAACCGTGTCTCCTCTCCAGCCGCACCTGCATGGGCCCTGAATCTGTCCCCTTTCACCTTCACCAAAACCATCCTGTTAGTGTGACCTGGATTCTTCTTATTTCACTATTAGTATTTGTTTTGTGACTTAATGATTATTAGTTCCTCAGAGAGCTCCCTGAGGTTTTCAACAATGCCGGGGATATCTGGTCCCTGCTCCCTCTCCATCTGTCTCTGTCTGTCTGTCCTGTCTCCCTTCCCCTCACACGTCTGTGGGTCTGCGGGGACATCCGCACGTGGCCGCCTCACGTGGCCAGGGCTTGTTGACATCCTGACAGCTGGGTGTCAAGCGCAGTGTCTGAGAGAGATGCCTTTTCTACCCAGCCTGGAAGCCGAGAAGGGCCATGGCCACTGTGTTACGTCCACTGCATGGTCGCGACGTCTGCCCAGGCCTGGGGAACGGCCACATGGCTTATTCCCCCTTTGCGCTGGTGGTCACCGCCGTGGACGTTCTTGCTCAGGACAATGTCACCTCATCCAGTGCTGGCTCGACCACCACCTTCCGTGAGGTCTCCCCGACCCCCGGCTCTGCTCCCTGCTGGCACTTCTCTCCCCGTGGCTCTCCCCACCCTATCAGACTGCTCATGGCTCATCAGCGGGGTATGGAGGTTAATGGCTCTTTTCCTGGGGAAGAAGTCTTGTCCACTGGTACTAAGCTTCTAGAACATTCTAGAACACAGAAGGGACACTTGGTACGTGTTGTGCACGGTCAGTGACCGCACCAAACCGAGAATCATTTCTCTGAAGGAGAAGGGGTTCCCCCCAAAATCACAAAGAGACTCTGTAGCCCCATGGCTTTGCGGGTGGCAGCCTGGGGTGTCCGGCTGCGGTCGTCCACACATGGAGGTGCGAGAAGGGGGCTGGGTCCGGCTGTCCCCGGGGGGTTACTGTCCACAGTGGCCGTGCCGGTGATTAGAGTGCAGGGAGCTGGCAGGGGACAGTGGCGTTGTCGGCCTCAGCTAATGTTTTCGGGGCAGAACCAGCCCCTTTCCTCCTTCAGGGCTCAGCGCTCCTGCCGGGTCCCATGGACGCCAGCTCCCAGGAATCACGGAGCCTCCCTCACACTGGGGCAGCAGCACCCTCCAACCACAGGGCGCCCCTTTTAAATGGTGGACACAGCTTCACGCCACAGGAATGACTCTAATGGTGGAATCCGGGCCTCCCGGTGCTGCGGAGACGGGACCCCAGGGCCCCCGCACCGGGGACTGGGCAGCGTGAGTGGGGAGCGTGCTTCCAGGAGCCCCAGCGACAAAACTCACAGCTCAGGCCCTTCAGAGACAAACCACAGACGGTCTGGAAAATGCACTTCTCCCAGAGGAGCGTGTGTGGACCGTGGCGCTCTGGGGGGCAGGGCCGACAGGCAGCAGGGACGGTCTGTGCCACCCAGGCCAGGCTCCGGAAGGGGCTGCCCTGGTGGAGGGAAGAGCTGCGTGGCCGCTCCCTCCTTCCAGACGTGACTGAAGCTTCCTCCGGAACAGGTCCCCATCAGCATCTCCCTCTCCTTTTGGGAAGCATGAGGGATGGCCCTGACAACGACGCCCAGTACCGCGAGGCCGCCGCAGCCCCTGCTCCACAGCGCCGTGCAGAACGAGCCGCTCGGCTTTGTGACGTGCTGGTCATGGACGCAAGGGTCCAGTGAGAAACGGCAGCTGTCGGCAGTCACGCGGTGCAGAAAACAGCAGCTTTCCTCATGGAAAATTCAGGATGCTGAGCGTTCGGCCAGCGGGGAGCTCACGGGAGCCTCGTGGCAGCTGATTCCTTTAGTTCCCACCCCGTGCTGCTGTCCTGTGACACCGGTCATCTTCGTCCAGGCTGCCCCCACTATGTCCCTCCGCGTGTGTGAAGTAAAACAGCGCCGGGGCTCTGGCTGCAGCACCTGAACGGCTCGGATGCTTGCGGCCCAGCCGCGGTGGACACGCAAAAGGCCGAGACCCGCGAGGCCGAGACCCGCTTTCCACTTTGGCATAAACCAGCAGTTAGTCATCTTATTCTTAACTTAATTTTTTTGGCATAAAGAATTATAGGTAGAATGTGCTTCGCATATGTGATTGCAAATTAGGTTAGCAATCCAGGGTCTGTCTTCGGGAAGCCTGATTTTAAGATGGAGCACAGGAAAACGGTTCTTCCGAAGGAAGACGGACGGTTCCCGAAGCACCCGGGACAGGCGCTCTGAGCTGTGGACCCCAGAGCTGCGGACAAGGACCCAGACAGAAGCCCGTCCGCGAGCGTTCCCAGAGCCAGACATAGAGGCGGCCGCAGACCACACTCCGTCCACACGCTGATGTTGGGTTTGGCCACGAGAAGGGGTGACGTCCTGATAAATGCTGTCATGTGCATGAGTCGTGAGGGAAGGAAGCCATACACAGAGGCCACCTGCTGTGGGGTCCACCGATGGAAGTGCCCAGAATACACAAGTCCACAGACACAGAATCTACACAGGGGGCTGGGGGGCGGGGTGACTGCTTGGTGGGGGCAGGCTTTCCTTTGCTGCGACAAGAATATTTGGAACCAGACAGAGGTGGCAGTCACACAATACTCAATGTACCACGTGCCTGAACTGTCCACTGTAAAATGACTAACTTCCTCTTACGTGTTCCCACACAGGCCCTTTATCTTGGCTCCAGCGCCTCCTCTCAAACACGGCAGCCTCGGCGCAGCCTCTGTGTTCCAGCGTAGGACACAGTTTAAGGAAATATTTAATTACAGTTGTGCAAAGACACCCTCCTCGTGATACCGTTGGCTGGCGCACTGCACAGGGATGCTGCAGGATTTGCAGAAGCAGAAAGTTACTACGGGGTCCCTCCCTGAAGCAAGAGCGGGGGCATGGAGAGTTGTCCCCAGCAGGGGACCCCAAACGCTCAGATCAGGGGACACCCTTGAAACAGGCTAACATACTTGGATTCTTGCCTGGATGGCACTTGGTTACGAGGACAGATTGGATGTTTACTGGACTTTTCCCATACCACACAGTCTCAAACTTGGGAAGGGCTGGAATCCCGGCAGCAGAGGGAGGACAAGCAAGCCAGGGTCTGCCACACAGGCCCCGGGCACAGCCGCCCCCACAGCAGATAGTTCTGGGGGATGTGCTGGGCGATCCCAGGTCACTGAGGGAGGCAAGTGGACGGCAGGCAAGGGGCCCCAAAGCTCCGGAGGCTCGGCCAGCTTGGGTTAGGCTGACCTCGTTCTCAGCTCCCCAGGAGACATTCTGGTCTACGCACATCAACGCCTTGCTAGAGGTGAGCCTGCGGGTATGTTTTCCTTATTACACAAAACCAACCTAGAAGAAGCGAATCCAGGGAAACGGGTGTCCGCAGAAGCACTGCCTCTTTGCACAAACCGCCCCTTATTTCATAGATTTATATTTTTGTTTCTGGAAAATAAAATTCTATTGTTGGGAACAGGGGGCAGGTTTATAAAACTTGCTTTGAAATTAATAGCTTCCAGGATATTCTTCAGGGAGGCAAGCCCAGCTCTGGTGGCCCCGCGAGCCTGCTCTCAGGAGAGGTGGACGGAGCTCCTGATTCCCCGTGTATCTGGCGGGCTCTGGGGTTCCCAACCCGTGATGGGCCCCGAGAGCGCCTTCTCTTTTCCACAGCCCCACCCCTCCGTGCACTCCCGCACTCCCCGAAGCCCCTTGGCCGCGCGGCTGCTCTGCTTCCTGCGGCGACAGGGGCGTGCCAACCACACATGCTAGGTGATGAGGATTCCTCTAGTACTTTGCCTCAATCTTAGCAAAAGAAACAGGAAATCTTGCATTTTGCAAAGTCCTAAAAGCAAAATATTATTTCTGACAATTCCAGACAGTAATTGCTGGAGAAGTTCTGGGTTTCATATGGTTTTATGAACAACGATACCATTTTCCCACCTCAGCCTGACGTGGATTTGGGCACGGAAAGGGGCCGAGTCACTTCAAGGAGCAAGTAGGTGAGGAACAGACGGGGCTCCAGCGAGCACAGCCCCGTGCGTGTTGCCCCTCTGAGCAGAAGTATCTGGCTCGGGAGAAAGCTCCCTGCGCACAGGGCCTGGTCGAGCATTTCTGAAGTCCTCCATTGGTTCGGAATGCCTGGGCGCGTGGCCGCACGTCCGCCTCTTCTGTGGCCAGCTTCTCCTCGCACGTCTAGGACAGCGAGCCCGCTGGGGGAGAACGTTCCCGGGGGCGCCGGTGCAGCTCTAGCACTCAGCACCTCGTGGAGGCGGCAGGAGTATGAGGACCCGCAGCAGAAAACCCCTTAGAACCGAGTAGAATGTTCCACACAGGTAATGAATCGCTGCAGACTAAGACTGTCCAGCAAAAAAATATTGCTTTATTGGGTCTATTTCCTAACTACAAGGACAGCGGACACAAATAGCAAACGGTTCCTTCCCATAGACAGCCTACTGAGAAGAGTTTCATGCGAGTCCTAGGACGCTAAGCGCAGGCTAAGGTCTGGGCGACAGGCGGGGCCGCGGCCTGTGAGGAGCGGGGTCGGGCCGACGCGGAGCCCTCTGCCGTCGCTCTTCACAGCTGTGTGCAAATACGGCTTTCAGGTTTGTGTTCTTGCCGGGACTCAAACAGAAATGACACATAATCGACAGAAGAACATTTAAAAATAATTCTGCGGGGAGCTTTCTCCACCATAACATAATGTTTAATTATCAGAACTTACATCCTCCACCCGCGGGTGCAATTCGGGCGGGTTCCATGAGGGGGCGTGAACTCCTAAGGCACAATCATCAGGGTAAACATGTTTTAAATAAAGCATGCTTTTTGGTTATGGGAAACGACAGGTCACGGCGAGTAATAATGTGTGATAAGCTGCTAACTGTACAGACGCAGGAGAAGCACGAAAGCTAACGCTGAGCTACGCGGTAACGGCAGCTAATCGGGAATGAACTACAGGCGTATTAAAACATTTTTGGTAATTGTTTTCTCAGACGAAGCAGAGTTGTAAGGCTTCTGTGAAGGAATCCTCTTACAGCTGAACAAATATATTACACTCCTTTTGGGGTGTTATTTACAGTTGCTTTCCCATCTGCTGTCTGGTAACATCTGGGCAGCGAGGACGCACCTCTCCTGGCTTTCTGACGAGCTCGGCCAGCGGCGCCACGCAAGACAATGCAGATGCGGCCGACAGGATACGGCCCCGTGGTCGTCGCTGAAAAGCCAGGTTTTGTCTTAGATGCGTTTTCCAGAGCGGATACGGGTTATTGCTAACGCGGCAGCCCTTGCTGGGCAAAGACCGCACGCCGCCAACACTGTCCTTCTTCACTCGTGCATAAATACGTGCTGATAACTGTACATACATGCAAATGCAAGCTCTGTCCTGGGGCAGACAGACTTCTTTTTTTGTCCAGCAACATATCTTGCGCTACCATCTTACTTGTGCTACGTTCAAAGCCAGATTAAAAACAAAACCCTAGCATGCTACGGTTAACAATCCTACAGTTTCGGTAACACAGGAGAGGGGAGCAGGTGACCCGAGAGAGCACTAAATAAAAGATGCCTAAAATGCACTGAACAAGGCAACAGATTGCACATTGCAGCCCAAGGGGAGCTGAGAAAAAGCAGGAAGCACGTGTTAGGTTTTCCTCACAACGCCTAGCTTGCCAGTATTCTCCTAATTTATACAAAAGAGAAAGCCTCACGATGAAGCATCTTTATAGCTTTTGCTCCTACAAATACTCTCCTGGTAGCAGACCCAACACTCCATCCGATGGCACCCTGATGCTGGGGTCTGGTTAATAAGGCACTTCCAGTCCTGAAGTCCGGGGGGGCCCGGGGGCCGGCGAGAGGCGCACTCACTCCCCTGCCCCCTGCGGTCCGCCCTCCCTGTCACAGAGGTACTTCTCTGCGCGTGCGATGCAAGGCTTCAGTCAGCTGGAGTGCTGACGGGCGCCAGGTGTGTGTTCGGTCTACTTAGAAGTCCTTGCGTCGGAGCTTGACCGTCAGCGGCGGAGCGATACTGCGCGGTTTCCGAGTGAGTTCCGCGAGGCCAGCTATGATCGGATACTGGTGCTGGAGAGATCGTTCCGTATTATTTCATTTACTGCAAGAAAAACACAATAGAGAAACCATTAGGGAAACACTGTTCTGCCCAGAACTGTTCGTAAGAACCAGAAATCCCATCAGCCACGCCTTCAGCCCGTGACATTGGGCCTGTGGCAAGGGTGTCTTAGAGGCATGGAACTCCTTCCTGCTTCCCACCACGGGCTTGGGGTGTCCTGAGCCAGCAGCACGCCGCTGCCCGGAACCCGGCTCCACGACTGCAGGGGCTGGCGGTGGTCGAGTCACCGCTCCCATCCAGAAACAGTTACAAACTGATGCCTCGACTGTGGGCCCCGGAAAAAGCCGCCTGGTGCTGGTCCGGGTGCTGTGAGCGCATCTTCTCCAGGCAGGTGCGTGCAGCTGGGGTCTCCACAGGCAAGACGAGCAGAGGCACCCTGCGGCGCGCAGGCATGTCCCTGAGGTCCTGGCTCAGAGAGGCCCTTTTCTTTGATCTCGTCGTTGGACAGGCCACGTCCTAGAGGAGGGCCGACCATGGGGCGGCCGGGGCCTCCCTTTGTTTGGGGCTCTTCCTTCATTTCTTCTTCCTTGTCCGTGTCCACTATCAGCATGTGGCTTTTGGCAGCAAAAGAGGAAATGAGCGAAGCTGGCAACGGCCATGGTGAGCAGGCTGCACAACATCCCTCTCTCCACCCCCTGATCGGCCCCCAGATAGGGGACGTGTCCCCACGGCCCACTTTCCTAACAGAATGGGAGGTGGGGGACACGTGCTTACGTCACGGAACTGCCCGGGCTTCCCTTTGCCGCCCAGATAAACTCCCTGTGTTTCTGCAAAGGCCCCGGCACATCCCAGAGTGGCTTCCTGCAGCAATTAGCTGGCACACCTGTCATCACCCCCACTCCCTCCCCTACATGCCTTTTCAACACCCCCCGCCATTGTTAAGAATAACAATAATAAAACGTGGTTGGGGGAACCAGGAATTGTGTCATGGTTGCTGATAACGGAGCCCACTGGCACCAGCGTTACAGGCGGGAGCCTGACTGCAGAGCCCCAGGCCCACCCGCCTCCTGGCCAGGGGGCCGCCTGTGGGCGAGGGGGGTGAGTCACTGCTTGCGGACACCAGGAGCACACAGCATGCCGGGGCGGGCGCCAGGCCAGCCTGCCTGCCGAGGACAAATCTGCCTGGGACACGGATGTGATGCACGACCCCCGGACACGCAGCCACACCTTCTCTGAGGATGGCACTGACCTTCATGTGGAAAACACCGGGAGGGGCTGTGGCTCGCCGGGGCCAGCCCAGGGACCCCTCCCAGCTAACTGCTAATGAGGCAGTAATGAGGCCCAGGTGCTCAGACCAGCTCTCAGGACGACACCTGTCCCTGGAGTGTCCCAGGGGCAGCTCGTTAGCGGCAGGCAGTTGTTCCGTGACACTCTGGCTGCCCAGCTTAGCCAGACCCACTAGAGACGTGACAAGTGCCGGCCACGGCCCCCGGGAAGGCAGGCAAGGCAGCTCTTCCTCCCGTGCACAGCGCAGGTCACGTGTCTCCGCCTGACCACGCGGCTCTCCCTGTCACTAGACCTGGAGACTGCCCCAGCGTTCCCTAGGCCCCATGCACCACGCTCTGCTGGGTTCCCGGAGCACAGACAGGAACCTGGGGGAAGGCACGGGGCAGCAGACACAGCCCCACTCTTCTTCCCACTTCACTCGTTTGGCCTCTTTTTTGAGAGGCACGGGTCCAACTTACACTTTGCAGAACTCTGTTACATCAAAGAACATTTTGACAAAAAAAAATAACAAATCTGAGTGTCTCTAGGGTACTGCCTTGGTGAGGAGAGGCTCCCTGCCAGAGTGGGCTGGACTTCCTTACGACAGTACAGAGCTGACGTGGCAGGGACAGTGACCACCCCACAAAGCATGTCACTGTGGCTGGTGTGGCACGTGGCCCCTTAAAGTCGCTTCATGGTGACCCTTCTCATTTCATCCTAAACCTGCGCCAGGCCATGGGCATAGCAGGTCTTCCCAACCCACCTTCAGATTAAGCAGGAGGTCCGGAGAGCACACACGGGGGAAAGTGGACCGGCTGCCACAGGCACCCCTGGGGCTACAACACTCAGCCATGACGCCGAGGAACAAGGCCTTCTGGACAGGGCAGCGTGGACAGGATACCACTGAGGGCTGGGGCTGGGCCTCTCAGTTACACACACCAACACTGCGTTTCCTTGCTCATTCCACTAGCAAGGACAGCTGGTCTCAGACCGGAAATCTGAATTAGCAAGAGCAGACACTGGTGGTTGAAAAGTTCTCAGGGGTACTAACGTCAGGGAAATGGGGGGTCTGAGGCATAATAATGACAGGGAATACGGGGGCAGACCTTAGGGGTAATGACAGGAATATGGAGGGAGGTCTGAGGGGTAATAATTGTGAGAATATGGGGGGAGGTCTGAGGGGTAAAAATTCCAGGGAATATGGAGGAAGGTCTGACGGGTAATAATGATGGGGAATATGGGGGAGGTTGAGGGGTAAAAATGCCGGGGAACAGGGGGCAAGCTTAAGCAAGGCAGCCAAGAACCTTCTAGTTCCTCAGGGTTATAGAGACCACAGGAAAAATAACACGTGTTTGACAAGATAAAAGGGGAAGAAGCCTCAGAAGTGGGCTTCCCCTTGCTGCCCACCAGGGCACCTGAGCCTGGCAGGGGGAGCCCGTGGTGGGTGGGAGTGGGGAAATCACTGAGTATGTCCTGAGCCATCCAGGGCCCTCCTGTGTCCTGGCACCTGACCTGCTCTCTGTGACCCCAGCCTGGCGATCAGGAGGATCTCGGGAGAGTGGGCAGCACTCCTGCTCCCTCACTGGGATCTGCCAGTTTCTGATGGGCCACCAGCCCTGCCTGCCTCCCAATAATGGTCAGCTTGACATGGCAGGTTACTGGACGCCCCTGTGGTCCAGGCCTGGCACCATAAAGTAGGGTCACGATGGGTCAGACATCTTGGGAGCGCACTCAAGAACCAGCACACATGCACAAATGTCCTGTTGGACCTGCCCTAGGTGGCCCGGGGACTGAATGGGGCAGCTGACGGAAGGGGCAGGTGGCCCCCGTAACCTGCACAGCAGACACGCACAACTGTGCACACGACCGAGGACAGGACAGCCACGGAGCAACACTATCCGGGCAGACACAGTCTGCACCGCAGCCCTGCAGGGAGAGCCGTGAGGCTCCCATCCCCAGACAGATGGCGCAGCAGGGCACGCGCACCGGGGTCCTGCCGCCCCTGGCCTCGCCCTGGCCAGAGCCTCCCACGTCCCTTCCATGAGGTCACGGTTCCGGGTCCCTGTGAGTGCGCAGCCGCCCCCGGGGGCTCTGTGCTGGTTATTTTGGGGGTGGCTTTCTCTGTGACGGTTTCCCACAGTGTCTTCTCTCTACTGATACTTTCCATCTTCTTATTCAGCTTTTCCACCGACACACAGGGTTTTTTCTTTGTCGAAGTATTTTGAACTGCAGGTACCATGTGACCCTTGGAGCTTGTCAGAGACCTGAAAGAGGAACCTTTGCTTTGCTTAGTGTCAGAGGTCCCTGCAACAGGATGTGGTGAGCTGTTATACCACAATTTAATTTAATGAGAAAGGTTTTTTCCCTTATATTTAAGTTTTCTCTAAAACGCTCCCAAGGTGGAAACTGTTTTTTTCCTAAAACTTTTGTGGCAATTTGAATTTGTGTTTTAATCTGGGATCTATATGCAGGACACACACAGACATGTACCCACACCACCTCCTTGTGCATCATTGGAATTGACTGAAAAGAAAATAAGTATTTTTTAACATTTAAAAACTAGAACGTACAAAGTACAGGCATAGCTCTTCACCCGCACTTACAGCACCCGTGGATGTTCGCTGTGTTCTGACCACTACGCAAAGATCTCACGGCTATTTATAAAGAAGGTGTGCAAATTAACTAATCTGACCAAGTGTCCGTTTTAAAGCAAAATTTCTGTTCTTTCACATAATGAGTTTCTTTTTCATCACCATTTTGAAAAAAATTGAGCTTAAAAACCTTGTGTCGTAGCAAAATGCCCTCACTTCATCCTTGAGCTCTCCTGAGACCGTGTGACCCAAGGGGTTGGGGAGGGTCCAAATCTCATTTTTACACATTTTGCTTTTAACCAAAGTTTCCCCACATTTCTGAACTTTTGGTTTCCGAAAGCAGCTGAGGCTCTCAAATCAAAATTTCAGGAATGAGCTGCACTGCTTGCTGGCCCAGCATGTTTGCAGCCCCCGTGGTTCCTAAGCAGGGAGGGAAAGCAGACTTCGTAGTTAGAGGTTTTGTGAATGGGGGGCCCGCGGGAGGGTCGGCAAGTGGAAACGGGCTCTCAGGCTCTCGGGTGAGGAGTGGAGGCCACCTGAGCGTGCTCTGCCCACCTGTGCGCGCCAGTCCCCCTCCTCCTACCCCTGCCCTGCACTCTGTCCCTCTGTGTCCAGCCCTGGTCTGGACTGCAGGGCTGGTCAGCACACAGAACCTGGTGTCTGAGGTGGAGAGAGGCTAAAGGCAGAGCCTGCACTTCCCTTTTCTGGGGCATGCTTGTCTTCAAAGCCTGCACCAGCCCAGCACCAGCACCATGCATACAAACACAGTATTCTCTTCTGTTGGAGCTAAAAACAACTATTTTTTCAGTCATTTCTCCTGGACTAGCTGTTGCATGCCTTAAAAATCTTTTTTTTTTTCAGAAGGAGGAGAAGAGGCAAGTGACCAGAGGACCCACACAGGGTCTGAACGGCCACCTGTTTTCCAGGGCAAGCTCCTCTCACCCTACAACAAACAGCAGCATGCACTGGCCGCCCCTACCAATATGGCGCAGATATCAAAGCCAGAAGAGATATCATGACATGCTAGATAAGAAACCTCCTTCTGTGGACTCCGGGAAACAAACTGAGGGTCTCGGGGGGGCGGGGGGGCTAGCCCCGTGAAGGGTATTAAGGAGGGCACGTAGCGCATGGAGTACTAGGTGTTATACGCAAACAATGAATCATGGAACATTACATCAAAAACTAAGGATGTACTGTATGGTGACGAACAGATCATAATAAAAAATAATAAAAATTAAAAAAAAAAATAAAAAAGAAACCTCCTTCAAAAATCCCAGCGGCACAGCCTGGCAATCCCAAGGGCTGCACGCACATGAAGGTGGAGGCTTTGCGACTGCGCCCCGTGCTTGCGACACGCACACTCCACCGGCTCTGAGTCTGCGTTTCAGAGCCGACATCCAAGGGCACCAGGCCTGCGTGCCGGGACCTCTCAGCCTCGGAGGCAGCCTGCTCATGGCTGTTGCGACGATGAGGGAGCCGCGACAATGACGGAGCTGCGCCTCTGATGGGCTCCCAGACGTTGTCATGCGGCGTCCTCCTTCCAACTCCAAGGGAAGAAGTGACAGTGTGTGCGTCCACATGGGACTGTGCACGACAGGACGGGAGTGCCGTGACCGCAGTATCCCTGGGACTAGAAAGGAAGCCTGACACGAAGTGTGTCCCGGGGACCCTAAGAACCGTAGGATGTTGTGTGGTCAGAGTGCAAACATAGACTCAGGGAGGAAAAGCAGTCCCTAGAAAGAGAAAGAAACGACAAAGAGAAGATCTGGATGGTGCTTGTTTTTAAAGATAGCCCGACCTCCTATTCTCCAAGAGATGCCTGGGCCATGAGCATGAGCAAACCCATGTCAGAGCCAATAATTCTGATGATCCCGTGACTTTCTAACTTTCTCCGACCTAAATTCTTCTCGCGCTCATACCACACCCTTTAAATGATCGGTCAGATTGGTGAACAATGGAGGCCTGTGACCTTCCTCTAGAAAACACGATATGAGCTCTGCACACCCTGGACACGCACTGTTGGGGGGGGTGAGGCTGGAGGGCTCGCGGATGGAGACCTGCTCTCATCCTGCCTCCCTACCTGGCTGCAGCCTGAGGGTCTCATCCGTGAAAATGGGGGCTTGGTCGAGATCCCTTTCTGCTCTCCGAGTCGGGGACCCTTCAGTCATTTCAAAAGGAGAAACACATCCTCCTGGGTAGAGTTCTGGGCGCCGAGCATTATAAGCGGCAGGAACCTCACAGCGTCCTCCCCAACCCCCTGGGAGGTGGATACCGTTACTACTCTTCATTTGAAGACAGGCCCAGAGAAGGCGGGAGATATGCCAGTCCTCACAGTGGGCGAGCAGCAAAGTCAGGAATGGGACCAGCCATGGCTCAGGGGAGTGTGTGGCTTCAGGGGCTCCGCAGCGTCAGCAGCAGGCCAGAGTGGCGGCCTCCCGGGGGCAGGCTGCTCCAGGCCGGCTTCCTGCCTGGCAGAACGACACGCCCGACGTGGTCCAGCAGATGCCAGGCCAGCCTGCTTCTATTACCGATATGGGTGCGGGACTCACTGGCTGAACTTTCGGTCTCCTGACCAAAGGGGGGGAGAGAGTGGACTTCCGGTCATGTCCGTGGAGGCCGGAGCTCAGCCATGCGGCACACGTGCTCAGACTCACAGTGGAGCCGAGGGGTGGGCGTTACTTCTGTATGTTTCGTTTCGGTATTTCCCGCAGAGCGTGTGTTCTCTCTAGAACCAGAAGAGACACCTGTGTAGGTTTGTGGCAGGTTTTTGTCTCCGTCACAGAGTACCAACAGGGCCGTTGGCCTCCCACCCGCGGCACAGCAATGGGAGGAGGTGCTGGCCCCACGTGCCTGGGGCCATGTGGGGGTCTCTCCCTGCTCGAATCATGGGGCCCACGTGCCAGGCTTTGTGGGTGGGAAGGCACAGGAGAGGCAGGTGCTGGAAGTTTCTAGGTGGTTGTCCACACAGACATCAATCCTACTTTCTTAGGAGCCAGGTTTGGGCCTGGGCATAAGAAATCTAGTTGCAGCATTACCCCAGCCACACTGTGTAATCTTTGCTTAAAAAAAAAAGTTTAATTAGGATGGATAAGGACCATACTTTGCTAATAACATTTTTATGTCAATTTTCTAAAAAACAAAGTGATTGCTGTAGGTACACGTCAGCTTGATTACATAAAACCCATTTTTAAAACATCTGCCTCCTTTTCAATAGGTTAGTTGTAATAAGGAGACAACTGTCCTGTGAAGTTTTAAAAATTAACAATATTCACCTTCTGCTACTTGGTGAACTAGCCGGCCGAGCAGGGGCACTGTTACTTTTTCATCTCTGTTTTTTGTTTGTTTGTTTGCTTATTTGTTTGTGGGTCTTTTTTTTTTATTATTTAAACTCAATTAGCCAGCATATAGCACATCATTAGTTTCTGATGTAGCGTTCGGTGATTCACCAGTTGCGTATAACACCCAGTGTTCATCATAACAGGTTACGATGCTGCTTTTTCACGAAGAAAACCACTTTTCAAAAGCCATCGTTGTCCTTTAAACAAAAGCAATGTGGGAAACAAAGAGGCCTGAACGATTCACACGGGATTCAGTTCCCAGGGTGGGTTCCTGCGGCCACATCCGTGCTGCATCTTGCCCCTTGGGCTCGTTCAAAGCTCACGGCCAAATGAAGTACCACGTGTAAAGAAATATAGAAAAGCAGTTGTTACGTGCTTACTCCGTCTTCCTGTGAGGGACAGAAAAATGCATGTTCCTCACACAGAACAAGCCATCAGAAACATTTCTATTTTTAAGGGAAAGCCAAAATAGCTTCGTGAAGAGCAAAACAAAACAGGAAGGCCGTTCTTTCCCATTCCTATAACTAAAAGATAATTTTAAAAAGTATTTGCTAACTTTCCCAGAAAGTACACCTTTAGCTAAAGTTAGTATTGTAACCCGAGAGCATAATCATTTAGGCAGACGGTAGTACAGCCAGAAATATCCCTGGCCAGGTCGTGTCTGCCTCGCTAACCGTTTACAACGTGCAGGGATCCCGGGACAGGGAGGTGTGCAGACTCTCACGCCTGGGACGCCGCGCACAGGGGCGTGAGCGCTGGGCTTCCCGTGGTGCATGGTTCCAGCCGACTGCCGGGTGCACAGTGTTCTCACGCTCCAGCGCGAACTTCCTTGGCTAAGGTATTACTGCAGAGGGGAGACGTGTGCGAAAACACCATGATGTGGAAACCAGGAAGCGGAGAAAACATGCTTTTGTGCCCCTCAAGCAGCGACGCTCGGGCTGTGGCACCGAGGGAAACTGAGGCTGTCTCCCAGGTGGGTTTTTACTTTCTTAGAAGAGGCAAGTGTCTTACAAAGTCTGCTATCCATACATCCTCATTCGCAGGCTGGCACTCTGCCCACGGCCTGGCAGGGATGGCGGGCTGGGTGTCCATGCGGCCCCGCGTGGCCCCAGGAGACAGCAGGTGCCGCTCTGCGGGACTGTCACAACCACGGTAACTCTGAAAATGCAGAGTTGCAACATCACTGAAGCCCTGCTTTACTTTTCTGACTTTTTTCAAAGATGCTTCGTGAGGTGGTGGAAAATGAGGCCGTCTCTCAAGTTCCATTAAAAAGTAAGTTCCGCGTTACCTCGGGTGTCCTGGACCCATTTCAGCCTTCACTTATTTTTATCTGTTTAATCATAATAAGCCACTGCCACGGGGCCTGCTATTTTTGGAAGGAGGGAACGGGACGGTGCAGTCTGAATGACAACAAGTCACAGTTTTAATAAAACATGACCCTCCCAACTGCGTGTGGGGTTGGCACTGACGGCACTATTGTCACACGGGACTGTCAGCCATTAAAACAGAATAATTTTCCTGCCTTCAGTGTCTGCTTCCTTATTTAGCCTGAATACTCCAAATAATGCTAACGCCCGTGTGGAAACTCCAGCCTCCACGGGGACCGGCCGGCCATGTGACGGGAGCTCCGCGGGCTGCCCTGCACCTCCCTCTACCACGGCCGGGCGTGGGCTCCCACATCACCTGGCTCATTTTTTTATCTACACCAAACTCATTTCACAGTTGCTCACGGGGAGTGCTAAACCACCAGCAAGCATTTTTCTGGGGGTTTCTTTGTGCTGCTAGAAAACACATTCCCCCAAATTATGAAATTTCTATTCACGCAGAATGAACAGAATTGGGGAAAAAAAAAAAGATGAAAAAGCTCCCCTTAGTTAAAAAGTAACAACGTTAAGTGGACAGAGGAACGGGGTGAGTGGCCATGCAGGCGTGGCCAGCCTGCTGCCTCCTGTCACCCTGTCCAGGGACACACGTCGGGTCCTCAAGGTAAGAGGCGCTAACATGCAGCCCGTCCCCATTTGCAGGCGGCGGAGGACACAACCATGCTCCTGGGCTGGCGGCGGGAGGGTCCACGTGATGATCCATCAGCTCCACCCGCCCGTCCGCCGGACACAGGTCAAGCACCCGTGACCCACCCGGCAGCTGCCCGGTTTGCCCGGAAGAAGCTGCTTGTTATGGAGGCAAAGGAGAGGCTCAGGCCCTCTGATGCTGGCTTCAGGGGAAGTGAAACCACACCTTCTTATCGGTACATGTGAGTCTGAAGTAAATCCTCACCTTACCAGAGAACCATGAACCACCTGTTAGGCGTGACTGTCACACTGTGATCATGTAGGAAATTGGCCCATTAAAAAGGCGTGTGTGCCTGAGGGACAGCAGGATGCAGACACGAGGTTCAGGACCTGGTTCCTCACGACCTCAGCCACAACCAGGGTGGCTGAAGGAACAGTGCCCCGCATCGCCTGCCCCGACTGTGGACCTTGGTGAGGGCACGTGGCAGCCCTCTGTACTCTTTACTACACCCTTGTGGATGTCTGAGATTTCCACCATTAAAAACTGACACTGCCTTCAGAGAGAAGCCAGAGCCCAGGAGAAGCTGGTGACTGCTGGTCAGCCTCGGCATCTGGCCTGCGTTCGGGCAGCTGCTAGGGGGCCGAGCCCATCCCACGGCAAGGCGAGGACACAAGGGTCTGCTCCGTGCGCCACCTCCCTCCTGCCCACTCCCAGCTGTGCACCTGTGCCCGGAGCCCAGCTGGGATGCTGCCGCCAGGGTGCCCGCATCCCACTCCTGGCTCTGCCGGCCACTTCAGGGAAGGCCCCCTGACACCTCTCCTGTGCACACAGGAACCTGGTGAGCCACTAATCTTTACCACAGGTCTCTGCTCTCTGCCCCCAGCAGACGGAGCCCACACTGAGGGCAGAAACTGCACCCACGAGTACTGAGAAAACGGACCGACAGCAGAAGCTGCTTCTTTATTCTGTAAAGATCCAAAAAGAAGAATCGCTGGAGGCAAGTGACTCCCAGAGACTCCCAGTTTGGAAAACAAGGCAGAAGGGGAGCCGAGTCACAAAAACAGAGGCCAGTGAGACCGGTCCCGTGGTCTCTGGGACATACTGACCCTGGCGTGGAAAAGCACCCAAGATTGAATTTTTGTATTGATTATCCAATTATTAATCTTTATAGAAGCTATTCCGACACGGCACATAATGAGTAATTCATCACAGTATATTAGGTGCCATGGAAGCTGCATTCCGTATAAAGGGCCATTAAGTTTCTTGTAATTGCCCATTACTGGAGCTTTTGTTAGTTCTAAATCAAATCAGCAGGACCGGCATGTATGCGCTCTAATTGACTTTATGTAATAACCGCACGCCCCTGGTGATTACCAGAATGAGCGGTCTGGCTGGATTACCACGGTCCCAAAGACCACTTCTCAGCCTGAGGTGGA
Source organism: Ursus americanus (assembly GCF_024610735.1). Classification (NCBI taxonomy): domain Eukaryota; kingdom Metazoa; phylum Chordata; class Mammalia; order Carnivora; family Ursidae; genus Ursus; species Ursus americanus. Next base: position 643,208 of record NC_142145.1, read on the forward strand.
GCGGTCATTTCCAATGGTCCTTGAAGGGACAGGTCCCAGTGATCCCCTGGACACGGGAGAGGAGCACCATGCTGGGGCCAGGGATGCATCCATTTTCAGGGCTGCCGTCTAGGGCAGACTGTCAGCCAAGGGCCCCCAAACCTCACAGACAGAACCCAAGCCTGCACACGTGTCCTGTCCTTCGGAGGCCTCCCACCGAATTAGGCTGCGTTTCCCATTAGGAGCAGAGACACAGGACAGATTGCCGGTAAAACTCAGCTCCTGTCCTACTCCTCTGAAAAGTCCTTCCCGAAACACCGTCCAGGCCCGCAGACTCCCAGCGCATGCGCTGTAATTCACTCGGCAAAGGCTTTGTCATCTTGAACTTTAAACTCTGAATGTTGTTAGCTGCTTGACCTGTTCTGCCCGTTCCCCTCTAATTTTTTGAGGGGCCAGAGAACGGATGTGTGGCTGTGTCTTGACAGCCCTGTGATACCAGGACACAGTAAGGAACTTGCAAATATTGGTTGTTCCGGGGCACCTGGGTAGCGCAGTCGTTAAGCGGCTGCCTTCGGCTCAGGGCGTGATCCCGGCGTTCTGGGATCGAGCCCCATGTCAGGCTCTTCCGCTGGGAGCCTGCTTCTTCCTCTCCCACTCCCCCTGCTTGTGTTCCCTCTCTCACTGCCTGTCTCTGTCAAATAAATAAAATCTTAAAAAAAAATGTATTGGTTGTTCCATCCTCTTTTGAAAGTCGAGTTAATCCTCTGCATGAGTTTCAAAAAGACAGAGCAAGAGGCAAGGAACAGCCGAACCTGCAGGCTTCTTGGCATTTACCGCTCAGGCTGCGGAGAAATCAGCCGTACCAACGGGACAGCCTTGTGTCTGTGGGATTTCTTCCTTTTCCGTGGGGCTATGAGCATTCATTCGGAAAATCTCGCACTAATTCTTGCTCTGTTCAACTAAATCTGAAGAAACCTTAAAATACGTCCTCAAAAGGGGTGCCGGGATGACTCTGTCGGTTGAGGGTCTGACCTTGGTTTTGGCTCAGGTGGTGACCTCAGGGTCATGAGATCGAGCCCCACGTCGGGCTCTGCCCCCAGCAGGGAGTCTGCTCGAGATTCTCTCTCTACCTCCGCCCCCCCAAATGCATATGCGTGCGCACACGCTCTCTCTCTAAAATAAGTACAGAAATAAAAATTAAGAAAATGTCCTAAGAAGGCAGTATGTGCGGAACAACCTATTTAGATGTATTTGTTCACAACAGGTGATAACTCAGACTGAAGACAAGGGGCTGCTGACTTCCCAGGGAAGCAGTGTCCGAGCTTTGCTGAGCTCTTTCTTGCACTGGGATGAGGATATCTGTGGCCATTCCCCAACACAGAGCGCTACAGACAACCCCCGACGACAGGAACGGGCCAGGGGCTCAAGGCCAGCCCAGCACTGCAGCGCCAGCCTGCACACCTTCCCCACAAGCTGCCGGAGGCCTGGAGACACTTTGGTGCACACAGCACAATTAGACATTCCATCAAAATGCTGAGCCCAGGAAGCCCTGGTCAAGTGTACATCACTGATGGAACAGGGACCGAAGATGCTTTAAGAACCCCCAAGCGCCCAGGGTCGCCATCCGCAGGGATGAGTGGATATTTCCAAACCCACAGCCCTGCTCCACGCATCCTGGGACACAGAAGGGCCTGGGAAGAAACCACCCAGAAGGTCGTACATTTTTAAGCTCTCCTCACCTTCCCGTCATTTAATGGACGTGTTGGATACCGCCGGCCTGGCAAGGCTCCCACCCCAGGGCGCAGCTCCTCCCAGGGCAGAGGGGCCACCTCCCAGCAGTAGGAGCCACAGCAGGGCCCAGCCCCCCGGGGCTCGGCCACCCTCACCACTGCGGTGGCTCCCCACACCAGGCTGGGAGGACCAAGCAAGGCAGCAGCTTACGGTGGGCGGTGGACACCAGCACATCCGTGGCCCGGAGCTCCCCGGCCCCGCTGCCCACCTGGCCTCGAAAACAGAGAAACAGGAAGCAGAACAGAGGAGGAAGCAGCAGGCCAGGGAAGGGCCGATTCTGGTAAAAGGCTCGCTTGAAAGCCCAGGTCAAAACTCACCCCCAGGGAGCCTGCCACGCCTCCGGAGAAACGCTTGTCAAAGTAATCAATCACCCAGTTTCCATCTGCACGTTTCCCTGCCACACTGCATGCTGTGCTATCAGGACAGGAAGCTGCACGCAGGGTGGAAAGCTGGCACTTCGTCCCGTGGAAACCACCGTTTCCATCTCCGCGAGTGACAGAACATCAACACCGCGGTTAACGGGTGATGAGAGATAAGGACCAGGGGAGTGGAGGGTGGGTGCGGACGCGCTGCGCACTTTCCAGCGTTTGGACAAAGTTCGGAAGGACAGGCCGACGTGCGTTTTCCATTCTCTGCATCCAGAGAAACACCCAATGAACAGACAGACCTTGACACACATTTTTGAGCTCTTTTCTGAAATTACAGCATGTAAAAAAATGCAGGCACTCCCCCAGCCCCACCACGGACTCTCTGCCCTGTAGTTGCTTTTTCAAGTGTGGCCGCAGACACTCCCGGGGCAGCCAGAGCAAACACACAGTGACGGACAGGCTGCGGCCCACGCTGCCGCCTCCCTCCCCCGCGCCCTCCCTCTGTCCGCCACCCTTTTTCTGTCCAGCCATCTGCCAAGAGGAAATAACTTTGCTGTGCTGGGAGTCTGGGAATCCCAGAAAACAATCTTAAATCCACAAAAATAATTGAAGTTCGCTTCTACTGTGCAGCTCAGCCCCATTCTGATTTTTATTACAATGTCAACAAGAGTTTAATTTGTTTTAAAGTTTAGGTTCTTAAATCTGAGTGATATACGGTAGTTTACAGCTTGCTGGCAACAGCTACTGTGGAAAAAAAAGGAAAGTGCATATAAAGGCGATTCTAAGTTTGACATTGTGAAGGCAGGGCGCGATGCCAAAGGCAGCAACCAGCACGGCTTTCCCCACCGGGGACAGCAGCCACGCTGTGGACCAGGGGCACACTCCCCATCACCAACCTGGTCCAGGGATGGCAAGTAACAGGAGATGTCCTAAAATGCAATTCCTTGAGTGAAACATTCTCAGATGTCAGCCAGGTCACAAATGGCGCCACCGTCTTATCTGGGGTCCCTTCTGGAAACCAGTTCCAGCAAAAAGCCCTAAGCAGGGCCGCTGGGGAAGAAAGGCTCTGCCCCACCCCAGAGGTCGTGGCTTTTGGCTGCCCAGAGGGTGCTGGTACAGACAGCTCAGAACCGCCCCCACCTCAACCCCATTCTGACGCGGACTGTTGGCTGAGACGCGCCCCTGGGTTTCCAGCCTCACTGTCTTGTCGCTGGGCCAGAGCTCTCAGCCCCGTTAGAACCGTCCGCAGACCCACACAGGACTGCACACCTGCATACTAGCCCGTTTGATGGGCACAAAGGACAGAGGGGCTGACAACGCCATCCCCCAAGACTGAAGGGTACTGCCCACATGGGGGTCCCACCTCGGATGTGGGCGCCGCTGCCTGCTCTGTGTGACCAGACGAGGCCCCAGGTGCCGGCAGAGCTCCCCCACATCTGCAGCACTGCTCCCCTTCCCTCGTGCCGCGGGCTCCAGCCGGAGCCAGACCCCAGGCAAATCACAGGCGTTTCTGGATGCCGCTGAGGCCATGAGCTGCTCCTGTCCTCCAGGCCCACTTCCTGTCCTATCTAAAATAACAGCAGCTGTGGGGGCCTGATAGGGTCGAGTCCTGGGGAAGCCTGCACCCTTGGGTGGGAGGGAGGACGGCTGGGGGGCTGATAAGGCCGCCCTGAGGCCCCCAGGCCCGATGACTGCATCCTGCACTGTCTGTCCACTTCAGAACAAAAGAAAACCAGCCGCTGGCTCTGGGAGCGATAGCGTGAGCTCTGGGAGGGGAGTGGTCTGGCTGACTTGGCCTATTGTGCAGTGTATCAGGCTCTGATTAGCTGGGGTCCCCTGGGCACGATAAGGGCGGATGTTTCAGAAGGGAATAGACTTTCTTTGTTCTTTACTGTGTGTAACTGTCCACATTATAATCTGGAAGGAAGGAAGAACCCTGCTTCAAAATTCAAGCTGAAAAAGGTAGAGGGACTCAAAGCTCCATGCGCCCAAACGACATGAAAAGTGATAGAGAACCCGCATCGCCAATGGCCGGAAAACGTGGACCCCACCACGTGGCAACAGGTGGAGAAGCTCCCGTTACACTGTCCGTGTCTCATAGATTGTCCTTAATTTAGTGAAACACGAGATAATGCAGAAGCAAGCACACATATTCTCACTCCCTAAGAGAAACTCTACCGCCAGGGTTGGGTTCGTGCCGTAGAAAAACCGAATTGGAATTCCCTCCTCACGCTACTAAAAAAGGAGTCTGAGGACCGTACGGCTTCCACAGAGGAAAGCCCTGCACGACACACACAGGCCTCGAGCTTGAACAGCACGGCCTCGCCTCCAGCACCAAGTGTTTTAACAAACGTGCTTGACTCCGAACACTTTCGAAGGGAAGTTCCTCCAGCTACACCACAGATGCAGACCCAAACCCACCCCGGGAAACATTCCCGCGCCAGGGCGCTACTGCCTCCCCAGGTCTGGCTTTTCTGGGTAACTTCATGTAGACAGAGCCATGGAGGATGAGGTGGCTGTGTCTGGCTGCTCTGACTTCGCCTCATTCTTCGAGGTCCATCCATGGTGCAGCACGTCAGCACCTCATTCCTCCTTCCGGCTGAGTAATATTCCGTCGTGTGGTTGTGACGCGCCTTTCCCAGCTGTCCTCCAGGGGCTGGATACTCAGGTTGTTTCAAATGTTTGGACATTATAAATAATGCTGCTGAGAACATTCGTGTGCAGACCTTTGTGCGGACGTACGTGTTGACTTCTCGTGGGAAGATACCTAAGAGTGGGATGGATGGGTCATATGATGAAGCTGCAGGCCTCCGAAGACACCGCCCATGTGCCCGTGGCACCCAACGTCTCCCGTGGTAACGGGTGGGGGCTCCAGTTTCCCCCCGTCTTCTCTCAGGAGTGCTACTGTGCCTCTTACTGGCTGTGGTCCCTCAGGTGGGTAGGAGCTGGGCTCTGCGTTGGTGTCACACTTGCATTCCCTGATGACAGAGGACGTGGAGCCTACTTTCATGTGCTTATTAACCATTCATACGTCTTCTTTGGAGAAATGTTTGCTTACATTTTAAAGCCCAGTTTTGACGAGGCTGTCTTAGTATTGTTGAGATAAAAGTTTTTGTATATTCTGGATATAAGCCCTTTATCAGATACATGTTTTGCAAAAACATTCTTTTAGTTGGCTACTTGTCTTCTCATTTTCTTAATGGTTCTTTTGAAGCAGAAAAAGTGTGAATTTTGATGGGGTCTCATTTACCAATTTTTAAATATTGGACTGTTTTTGGTATTGTATCTAAAAAATCTTTGCCTAATCTAAGGCCTTGAAAATTTTTCTCATATGCTATCTACTAAATTTTTTATTTTTTAGCTTATACATTTGATTCTATGATCAATTTTTGAGACTTTTGTGTATGATGTGAGGTTAAAGGTACAAGTTCATTCTTTTAGCTGGTGGACATCCAATTGTAATGTCACCATTTGTTAAAAGGCTATTCTTTGTCCCAGTTTTTAAATGGCTTGGCATTTTTATTAGAAATCAATTTATCATTAATATAAGGATTTCTGAACTCTGAATTCTGTCCACTGATCCATATGTCTTATGCCAATACCACACTGTCTTGATTATTGTAGCTTTGTAGTAAATTCTCCATCAGGAAGTGTCTTCCCACTTTGTTCTTTGTTTTCAAAATTGGTTTGGCTACTCTGGACCTTAGAAATTCCATGTGAATTTTAGGATCACGTCCCTTAAAAAAACAACAACAACAAAAAAAAACCAACCCAAAAACCCTTCTAGAATTTTGATATGGATTGCACTGATTCCATAGATTAATTCCATTAATTCCACTGTTAACAGAATTAACCCTTTAAACTTTATTAAGACTTATTTTATGACCTACTAGGAAAATGTCCCACATGCACCCCATTCTGTTGAGAGTTTATAGATGTCTTCCAGGTTAAGCTGGTTGATAGTTCTGTTCAATTGTTTTGTATCCTTGTTGACTTTTTGTCTAGTTGTTCTATCCATTACTGACAGTATGTAGTGAAGTGGCCAGCTATTATTTTTTAATTGTCTTTCCGTTTATCCCTTCAAATCTGGAAATTTTTGTTTCATGTATTATGTGGTTCTGTTTTTTAGGTGCAAAAATATTTACAGTTGTTATGTCTTCCTGCTCAATTTACATTCTACTCATTATAAATTGTCCCTTTTTGTCTCCAGCAACATTTTCTTTGGTCTTGAATTGACTTTGTCTAATATTAGTATAGATACTCCAAATCTCTTTTGGTCACCATTTACCTGGTGTATCTTTTCTATCCTTTTACTTTCAACCGATTTGTGCCTTTAAATATAAAGTAAGTCTTCTGTGCACAGCATATAGTTGGACCCTAGTTTATCTCCCCTAATCCAGTCTGATAACCTTCACCTTTTTATTGGAGTGTTTGGTTCATTTACATTTAATGTGATTTTGTTGTAGGCTTTACATTTGCCGTTTTGCTGTTTGTTTTCTGTGTCTTGTGGGGTTTTGTTTGTTGTTTTTGTTGTTTCTATGATCTTTCATTACTGCCTTCTTTTGTGTTAAATACATGTTTTATAACGTATCAGTTAAATGTCTTTTTTCTTGTTGTTTTTGTTTTACTCTGTATATTTTTAAGTTAGTTTCTTTATAGTTCCTCTAGAGATTATGATATACATCTTAACTTAAAAATTCTACTTCAGCTAATTAATATTGTTTCTAATAACACATGGAAGTTTTACTTTACTATGGCTTCCTTCCCTACCCTTTCCTTTCTGCTGTTACTGCCACACAAATGACATCTTGATATAAATCCATCAGAACGGTTTTGTAATTTTTGTCTTATGTATTTCCTTTTAAATGAGTTAGGTGAAAAAAAAGAGTTTACAAATATGTATGCTGTCTTTATCTACATAATTACTTTTTAATCAGCGCTTTTTATTTCTTTGTGTGGATCTCCGTTGCCAACAGCTGAGAGGACTCTTTTTAATACTTCTTATAGGTCAGGTGTGCTGGCAACAAAATTTCTGCATCTTTGCTTACCCAGCAATGGTTTTATTTCTCTTTCATTTTTAATGCTAGTTTGGCTAGATATGGGCTTCTTGGTCAACAGTCTTCTTCCTTGTGGTCTCTGCAATTGCTAATGAGAAGTCAGCTGTTAATCTTATTGAAGATTCCGCGTACCTGATGACTTACTTTTCTCTTGCTGCTTTCATGATTGTCTCTTCTTCTTTGACTTGTATGGCTATGATGTATTTAAATGTGAATCTCTGGATTTATTCTACTTGGAATTTGTTGATTTTTTTGGATGCGTACAATGTTTTTCATCAAATTTGGGAAGATTTTAGCCAATATTTCTTCAGATATGTTTCCTACCCCTTCCTCTATCTCCTCTCTTTCTGCATTCCCAATATGCCCATGTTTGTATGTTTTATGGTGTCCCACAAGTTCATTTTTATTTATGCTTTTCCTTTTCTATTCCTCAGACTAGATAATCTATAGACATTTCTTCAAGTTTATTGATTCTTTTTCTCTGCCAATTCCAATCTGCTGTTCAGCCCCTCTAATGAATTCTCCATTTCAGTTACTGTACTTTGCAAGGCTAGAATGTCTATTTGGCCCTTTAAAATTTTTTTATTTCATTATTGATATTCTCTATTTGGTGAGACATTGCTGTCTTACTTTCCTTGAATTTCTTTTTTTTTTCAAAGATTTTATTTATTTATTCAACAGAGATAGAGACAGCCAGCGAGAGAGGGAACACAAGCAGGGGGAGTGGGAGAGGAAGCAGCAGGCTCATAGCGGAGGAGCCTGATGTGGGGCTCGATCCCAGAACGCCGGGATCACGCCCTGAGCCGAAGGCAGACGCTTAACCGCTGTGCCACCCAAGTGCCCCTTACTTTCCTTGAATTTCTTAAACATACTTTCCTTCAGTTCTTTGAATGTATCTACAGCAGCTGATTTAAAGCCATTGCTGCAAAGTCCAACACCTGAGCCCTCTCAGGGACACTGTCTATACCTGTGGGTTGTTTCTTCCCCTTCTGTATGGGACATATTTTCATGTATCTTTGCATACTTCATAATTTTTAGTTGAAAACTAGATTGTAGATAATATATTGTAGCAACTTTGGAATTAGACTCCTGCCCCCTCTTAGGGTTTGCTGTTATTGCTGGGCTCTTTTTTTCTTCCCTTGATGTTGGATATTTGATTAGTGACTTTTCTGGACTAATCCTCTGGGAGGTCCTGTGTTCTCTGCAGTGTGTGGCCCCTAAGTCCTCTATTCCTCTTTTAAAAATCCTTGTTTTTATTTGTAAGTCTGGCTTCCCAAGGGTCATCCTCAGGTTAGCAGGGTTAACGGTCAGTCAGTTATCAGTCAGGAGGTTTCTTAAGTCTCCACCTTCTGTCAATGATATCAAATTGCAGGCAAGCCACAGTCAGCCTTAGCTTCTAGTTTTGCTTTTTGTACAGGTCTCAAGGCCAGCCAGAGGTGAAGGACCCAGTCCTTTCATTCCCCAGGTCTTTCCAGAGCATATGCATGTCCATACATAGTCTCCCAAGCCCCAGGAATATGCTGGGGCTTTTTCAAACCCCTTATAGGCATCGAGTGTGGCTAGTCTCTTGTTTGCCCCAGTTGAGATCACAGCCTTGGCAGCTCCCACAAGCATGAGTCCAGTCATCTGTTGTTTTTGGTCATGGCCTGGGAAGACGACTTTTCCAGGGAGCTTCACCATCAGTCCGAATACTGTTTGCACTTTGGGGAAGAGGGTTTTAACAGAGCCCCAAAGAGGCCAGTCTCCGTCACTGTCAGTGAAGCTGCTGGCTTTCCACGGCTATGCTCCAAGGAGCTGGGGAAGGGGGATGGGAGTAGCCCTCCCTTAAACCAGCACAGATCCCTCTCTTCTTAGCAGAGTCCAGTTTTTCTTGAATAAATGCTTTTCAATTTGTTCTGCCTGTTTGGTGAATTTCCAGATTGTGAAATGATTGATTTGATAGTTTTCTCCGTATTTTTGTTGCTTTTTTTGGGAGTGCTGACTCACTGAGGCCCTCCCTCCGACACTTTGGAAGTCCTGCCTGTCTTCCTGTCCTTCTTGAGCTATCAAAAAGTGCCTTGGGTGATGACCAGGAATTCTCTGATGAAGAAGAAAATATACTGCAGTCCTCTTTGGCTTGCCAGGCCAACTCACACTTGAAAGCCAGACTTTGAAGAAGGAGTCTTTGCACATCACATCTCTAGTAGAGAAAAAATACTCAATAATAGATCCAAACCTTGGTAGAGTAGAGAGAGTATTCAAATCAGAGCTGGCAGATCCCCATGCTGCTTCTGGCCTGCTGCTTGTTCTGTGTGATTGTGAGCAAGTCAATAACACTTGTCTGTAAGCCCCGTCTCCTCTGTCAAGTGGGGTTAATATTGGCAATTCTGGCCATGGGACTGTTCTAAGGTTGAAAGTGTAAATCGAGAGGATATATGTAAAAAGTCACTTTGGAAAGTACGAAAGGCCGTTCATCCAGTACTGTTATTGTGATTTGGGTTTTCTGTTTGTTGACAATGATGTGTCGTGCTAGATTGGGAGTTACTTTCTCAGCTCTGATGGGAAGATAATTACCACAGTTCCAAGTCTCCATGTTCTTCTCTGCCTGGACTTGATAGGCACCTGTGAGCCAATGATTCAGTGCTCCTTAGGGATCCATATGTAAGAATACACTTTTGTATCAGGAAGATCACTTAGAAGTGTCCGTCCCTAGCTGCCTCTCTGCCTGGAGCTCCAGGGGCAGCAGAGCCAAGTGCCTGGCTTGAGTTACAGGGCCCTGGCTGCTCTTGCAAAAACACAGTTGTTCAACAGATGTAGACAGAGCCCTCCACTGCCCTGGTCACCACTCTCCCCAAAGAAACGCCTCGCTCTGATGGTCTATCACCCACTGTGCTTTCTGAATGTGGCCATTATGCTTTCAAATCCCTAGTTCTATGGCTCCATGCTCTGGTGACGCAGCACGGTGGCGTGCTCTCTGCTGGCTCATGGATCTGACGGTATCTGTAAAGAGCGCTCCTTCTCAAGTGAGAAAGCTCCAGAGAAATCATCAGAGAAAGAAAAGACACGGAGCCCAGGCCAGAGCTGCACAACTTCATCTGAAGTGGAGACAGAGTCATTGAAAGAACTTTTGGAAAGGTGCTCACCTCTCTGCAGGAAAAACCAGCATTCCAGTCATGAGACGCTCACACACGGACACTCCACACTACTCAGAGCCGGCCTGTGACAAAGGACAGAAGCACCGCAAGCACGCCCCATGCCGGGCAGAGACACAGTCACGTCGGGCATCAGCTCTTGGGCCGTCTGTGCTCCTGCTGTGACAGATGGTGTTCAGTACTCACGGCTCTTCCCTTGCTTTCCTTCTACGACACTACTTCTTTCTCTCAAATTAATAATTAAAGGGAAACAAGCTAACGCCTATGATTGGGGGGTTGATGGGCAGAAAGTTAGTATCAGCTGAAAGCAGTAAGACTGATTCCCCTCCAAGGACGCAGAAAATAATCAGGCTATACAGCAATACTTTGATTAGAAATATAGTGTAATTCCAAGCATTTCATGCTTGTAGTTAACATCTACAAGTAAGAATGGAGAAGAGTGCCCAGAACCTCACAGACATCGAATCTCCCACGGCCCATGAGCAGACCCCCCCTCCTCCTCGCCCTGCTGCCCATCGGAAGGAACAGCAGAGGCTCCAACATCACAGCCCAGCAGGTTACGGGGCTGGGAGCAGCACAGGCATGTCTGCACCCTATTTATAGAGAGCCTTACTCAGCAGCCGTCTCAGAGTCACTGCTGCCTTTCCCCTTCTGCCTTGACGAATGGCGGCCTCCTCACCGCTGCTGTCCTGGCGTTCGGCAGCAACAGGTTTGCAGGGGGAAGCACGCTCCTCCTGAGACAGCAGACACAGGGCTTGGGCCCTGCCTACACCCAGCTAACAGACACTCGTCACACCGACCAACAACTTCTGCTAACTGCTGGGTCACACGCAGGTTTAGGTAGACGAAGACTAAAATATCTGCATATCGGTGCGACCCCCTGCAAGGCGCACTGTCCCTGGAAGCTCAGTTCCGTGTGTCCGTGCAGAGACTGCTGTCTCCGTGAGGTGCACACACGGGCTGGACAGGCCTACAGGGGCCCCTCGAGGTGCCCAGTTACCTAGCAGGTGAGCAGTCAGAGTCTCTGCTCCACAGGCAGCAGCTCAGGCCCTTCGGCAGGGCCTCCAGAGAACCCATTCCCAGAGCCTGCGGCCCACCACGCCGACAGCAGTCTGTCTCCGGGTGGTGTGCGGTGTAATTTTTGGGCCTGGAGACTCCCCAGCGGATACGCAAGTGCATTAAGGACCGACCCTGATGAATTATTCGCATGGCTGAATTCATCTATCCATCACGCAGTAGCCGCCGTCCACAATATTAACGACTCCGCATGTTTGATCACCGTGATACAGACTCTTTCCATCATCATTAGGAACGGGGAAGGCCCCAGCCTCGGGCGCCAAGCCAGGTCAGTAAAACTTTCCATGAGGAAAGATTTTGTTCTCTCCCAGAGCAGCCTGGGCTCGGGGGGGGGGGGGGGAGCAGCGCGGGGGGACTCACGGCCCAGACTCGGGCAGACACGATCCTGGCCGCCTGGTCCACCTGCTTGTTGTTTTAATGACATGGAGACTTCTGGAAACCTGAGCGCTCCTGGCGGAGGCTGAAAGGGCCGATTGTGGTGGAGGCTGCAGGGCGGTCGGGGTGACAACGGCAGCAAAGGCGCAGACGCACCAACGGCTGGCGAGCGAGCGCGTCATTTGCGAAGCTCAAAGGAGGTGCTTCGTTTCAGCAGTTACCCGTCTGAGCGGGTCCCCCCGCCCGAATCCCGGGACAAAGCCCGTGCCCTTCAGACGCGTGTAGAACACTTTTCCAGCCAACGCTACGCACGAGACCGTGCCCTAGGGCGTGAAAGCACCCACGTGTGTGCACGTGTGAACGGCCCGCACTTCACGTCAGTGAGAAAGGACAGCTTAACAGCACAAGAGCAGTGCTGTCACATAGCTCGGATCCGCACACGGGCGACGCACGGAAATCAAACCAGAGAAATTGCTCACATGGAGCTTTTACGGCCTATTTTTAAAATCTACATTTAGGGGCGCCTGGGTGGCGCAGTCGTTAAGTGTCTGCCTTCGGCTCAGGGTGTGATCCCGGCGTTCTGGGATCGAGCCCCACATCAGGCTCCTCCGCTGGGAGCCTGCTTCTTCCTCTCCCACTCCCCCTGCCTGTGTTCCCTCTCTCGCTGGCTGTCTGTCTCTGTCAAATAAATAAATAAAATATTAAAAAAAAAAAAAGAGAGAAAAAGAGAAGTCTGGAAGGTGGGCCCTTCCGTGCTGGTGGGCATCGCTCAGCACAGCAGGCCGTAGGCCAGCAGCCGCTTCACGTGTGAACCAGGCTGCTAACAACACTCGCGTGCCCCAGTGCCCCGGCTCTCTCCACTACACACAGCACCCTATTCTTGCCTTTTTCACGCTACATTTCTGGAAAACAAAAAACCCAACTAGAACTCCAGCGCGGAACCCCAAACCGCCCCTCATGACTTCTGGAACGGTGGTTTGGATGCAGCGGGCAAGCAAACACCTGACAAAAATTAGTAAAGGTCAGAGTGTCACTGCCGCTCTGGCTCCCGTCAGGCAAACAGAAGGGCTCCAGAAAATGCTGCTCCTTCGGAGGGAAAGGCCAGGTGGAGAGTCTCCATGCTCCCCGTCATCCAGTTTTTCACCACAGGGGCCAGCCCTCCACAGACCAGGCCCTGTGTCCCTCCTCCTGGCTGCTGGAGAGCTGTGTGTGAATCCCGGCATGCGGCCCCAGCCTCCAGGAACCCACGGTGCCCGCGTGCCTCTGGGAGAAGGCCTCACTGCCACCAAGTTGTCACGGGGCCTGCGGTCTCGCTGTCCCACCGCTGGTCTTTCCAGGAAGTGGGCACCTGCCTCCGACCCGAAGGTGCCCCCGGCTCCTGCCTCTGCTGGCTGGTGCGGAAAGCTTTCACGTCAAGACAACTTCAAATCCACAGCATCTCATTTTCTAACTTAGTTTTTGCTGTTGTTTCCATTTCCAGGCTGCAAATTCAGACCCGAGCCACAGGGAAGACCCATGCCCTGCAGTGGGTCCCGACGCCCTCGTCCCGTGCCACCTACCATCACCACTGCCTGCCGCTGAACCCGAGACATGCCCCACACACCAGAAGCAGCCCCTGGAACAGCTCACTGATCACAAGGAAGCAGGGCGGGTGAGGAGGGTGAAGGAGGCTGAGACATCTAACCGCGGAAGGGCTACGACCTCAGCAGGGAAGCGTGCCCGCTCCAGAGAGGGGACTGCGGGCTGAGCTGGCGGGCAGCTGGGGCGCCAGCACTGGGACGGCTCAGATACGCACCGCCACTGGCACAGGCCCTCCACCCCACCCCCACCCTGCCCCAGGTCCGCTCTGGCGGAGGTGGCCCCCTCTCCCACCCAGGTGGCTTGCGGATATTCTCCAGAAACTTCTCTGCCTCAGAATGGGCGGGGGCTTTGACACTGCCCCGGTTTGGCAAGTTCATTTTCAAAAACCCCAATTATGCAGACTATTAAAATGGGGGGCTAGCAAAGGATCAGATCATTGGTGTCAAGTCAAGTCCTGCAGGCTCTCCAAGAGTGTCCCGAGGTAAGGCCCACACCACCCATGACACCTACGAATCCCTCCAATCAGCCCCGTTGAGAGGGCGCCAGTCTGAACCCACCCTCAAAACTCCCTTGGAATTCAGGTGGGGAGGCTCGGGGTCAGGGTCCCGCGCGCATGACGTAGGCCTTTTCCTGCATTAAACAGCCTTCCGAGGACTAACTTGGCCCAGACCACATCCGCATCACCGCTCTCATCAGAGGAGAGGTCCTAGGTCCCAGGGCGCCAAGGTCAGCTGATAGAGTCACCCAGCCTCTCACGAGGACATGGTGCTTTCTCGTTGCTCCCACGGCAAAGAACAGCCAGGCCTGCTCTGTGTCCTAACTGCCTGTGGCCTCGGAGTCTCCAGTGCTCAGACAGACTGATGGACGTTCCGTCTGCTTTCCTGATGGTGGACAGACGCCCAGACCAGACCAGACTACGTGTGTGTTCTGGCTGCTAGGGGAGAAGCCCAGCACCCTCTGCTTTCCACGGTCACCTTCGGTGCATGGCCATCCAGCTTCTGGGCCTGGGAGCCGTACTGCAGCGAAGCCTCAGCCGGCAGGAGGCTGTGTACTCCCCACTGGCCTCTCTCAGCCTCAGAAAAGGCCACTCCTGGGGGCGTGCTGGCAGCGCGTTGTCAGCCATTGCCCCCCACACCAGCTCGGGAAGGACCACGGGGAACATACTAGGGTCACTTCCGTAAGGGGTCCACGGCTAGCACGTGCTGTCAGCAGCTCGAGGCTTCTGCCGAGACCCACTAGAGCAGCCCTGAATAGCACACAAGGGTGCGTGCGCAGGAAAGCGTGTGCACATTCGTATAAACACGTTATCCACTTTCGGTGGAGCTTTCTGCTGTACTTGCCTTAACCACAATCCACGTTCTGACCAAAACACAAAAATAACATGTAAATAACAACAAGGATCTCTCGTGAATGCTCTCATGAGCTAAAATGGAAAAGCTTTGTTTATAGCTGACCTGGGATTATGGGGCCTTCTTGGAAATAAGGGCCCATAATTCCAGCCCCAAACAGGGGCAGAGAGAACCTACGTGCACGCAGGCTCACTGGGCCAGGCCTCAGAACCTCTGCTCAGGCGGCCCCAGGACCACAAGCATGGCCAGGAAATGCCAGAGGGCCCACGGCTGCTGTCAGGTCGGGGGGCTGAGGCTCAGAGCAAGAGATCAGGTGACACCACTGCTCTGGAGACACAACCATGCTCCCAGGGAGACTGAGGCAGAACATATGGGGGGCCTGGAGGGGGGGAAACCGGTCGGAAGGGGAGCTTACAAAGTGGATGGAGGCGGGGAACCCTCCAGTGAGGGGGCAGCAACCAGGCAACACGGGTGTTCGTGATGTTGGAGGGGAGCCCCAGGACGGGTATGGGCAGGTGGTGGGGGAAGGGCAGGGCAGGTGCCCGGCAGGGAGTCAGAGCCGGGAACCAGCACAACAGTGCTGCACCACGAGACTGACGGCCGGGCACCTGTAGACGGGAGTCCATGCTGCAGGGTGTGTGGCCCGTGGCCCTGCTGGACCGAAGGGTCTGCAGGGGGACCGTCCCACTTAGCTTTGCCCTCCCCACCAAATCCAGTGCCCACACAGGTGAGCTCTGGTCTACAGGGGCCCAGAGACTCGCTGGGGCCATGGCACCTTCTCGGGCGAATTCAGCAGTGGTGGGCTCACCTGCAGCGGGACACCCCTATCACACACACCACGTGCCCCTCTCCCCACCCTCACAAGGCTGCCTCTCACCACAACACGCTCAGGGCAGCAAGTCAGACCGGAAGGCCTGCCCGGTCGGTCACCTGAGCTCGTCTGAAAGCTCTAGAGGCTTGGCCAGGACCAGGAGAGGAGCACTGCCCATGCTTCTTGGGCCCTTCCGGCCGCTCGCGGGGCCACCCTACAACTCCCTGGGACAAAGCTGAGCGCGCAGAGGAGCCAGGCAGGGAGCACGACTGCCGTGGGCCTGACGGGCCTCAGCAGATGGAATCCAGAACAGAACGCCTCCTGAAGCCACTGAGGTCAGCTGTGGACCCTGAGTGGTCCTGAAGCAGGAAGCTGCTGAGTTCTGGGGTGTCCCTGAAAGGCCTGCACCTCAGGGAGGGAGGAAGGGAACCCACAGCACACGCTCCGAGGACGTCTCCAGACTCAGGGGTGACCCTCTATGGAACAAAAATATCTGAGAGCTTGCAGCCCTGAGTTAGGGACTTTTGGAGAAGCCTAGAGCCCAAATGTGCCGTCCCCTCCTGGAACAGCAGCCTCAGGAGTGCACGCCCTTTCCAAAGGACTCCTTGCAACACCGTGGCCCAGGGAACCTCGCAGAACACACACACAGCGGAAATGCGACATTTACAGAGACAGCTGTACAGTGGGAGAAACAAGCCTTTGACGCTTGGCTGTTACTTTCAGGGAAAACAGCTAAAGGAGGCCCCCGGAGGGCCGGGGAGGCCAAGGTGGTGTTTCAGGAGGCTGGGGACCGTGTGCCCAGTGCTGCCCCCCACTCTCAGCCCCACCTGAGTCCAGCAGCAGGGCACATGGGCATCCGGCCCTGGACAGGCTTACACCGAGGAGCCGGAAAGCATCAACGACGGGGGGGCGCAGCTCTGCACACACAATCCATGCGGAGCCCATGAAGGCGCGACTGGACGGACCCTCCCAGGCGGCCCACGGGGCCTCTGGTCACGGGGCTGATCCACAAGCAGTCGGGGGACCAACGTGTGAGAGGGCCGCCCGCCTCCACACAGTTCAGGCGGCACCTCGTCCCGGAGGCGCGACCCTGCACAGTCAGTGCGCCAAGAGCAAGGGGGTGTCGTCCGCGGATCTTCTATGGACACAGCTCAGCGCTCAGCAGACGCTCACACCACGAGCCTGCCTACAGGCGTGCAGAGGGTGCTTCCTTCCCAACCATCCCAACCGTGCACACACGACTGCGTTTCTGCACTGAGGGCGCCCGTGTGCTCGGGGGGTAAGGTCCCACAGGGGATTTAAGTCCCAGTTTGGGGGCTGCCATGTCGCTTACTCTCCCTCCCTGGGGCACCTGCCAGGCGCATCACAGCGCCACACGGAGGGAAATGCTAACCACTTTCAGCTAAGCCACTGTTGACACATCCTTCACGCAAACCAGCGAAGATTTCACAATGCTCAGAAACAGAAAGCCGACCCGGAGCCACGAGCCAGGACAGCCTCCTCTAAGGGAACTTGGCTCGCGTGAGGTGCCACTGTGCGGGTCTACAGCCACGGGCTCCGCGCACGTCCGGCCCAGGCGACGGCACAGAGCTGCGCGGCAGGGGGCCGGCTGGCGGCAACACGCGGCAGGCCCCTTGTGCACCAACGCGCCCCTCCGCCAGGTAGCGCGCACACCCCTCCTTGCCATGTTCGCAGACACGGCGCCAGGCTGTGTGTGCACCTAAGGCCATGGGTACTTACCGTCATCCAGGTACAGCTGGTCCAACTCCTGAGGCTCTCGCTTGACCGTTACGGGAATGGGGGCCAGACTATGATTACTGTCCTCACGCACCTCGGGCAGCGGCAGAGGCCGGGGGGCTGCGGACTCGCTCCTCGGAGCCTTCGGCAGTCGGTGCTGCTGGTGGCCCATCTCGGATGGGTGGGTGGGGCTGCAGGACTGCAAACAGGTCGGCTCTTGGGTACCGGACGGTGGTGAGGAGGAGGGGCTGTCGGGACAGAGAGCTGGCTGGCGGCCCGGGGGACAGCTGCTACTCAGCTCTGCACTCACCTGTGGTCGCAGCAAGGCGGGAGGCGGCTGCTGGGGGGGGCCGGGGTGCGCGCCCACAGGTCTAGGCGTCTCTGGAACGGCAAGGACGCCTCCGGCTGGCCGCTGAAGTCCGAGGTGACTGTGGCCTGGGCTGGCCATGCCCTTGCTGTAGGTGGCGGAAGAGAGGTCGTGGAGCTTCGGGCTGGCGCTGGGTGGCGGTGACACCATGGTGCTCCTCTGCGGACAGGACGGGAAGCCGGCCACCAGGCAGGAGCCCGGGTCAGGCGGCATCGCCAGCTGCTGGCTATAGCACGGCTTGGGGAGCGGGCTCAGGCCCTGGCTCATTGGTCCGCAGGTCAGGGCAGGCTCGTAATCATCAGTGGGCTCTGTTTTTATGGTTGGAGCTGCAAGAAGGAAAGAAGTTGAATAAACACAGGCTGCAGATGGGTGTGATGGACGGGGCGGGCTGTGGCTAGGGCACCCTCGGAAAACAAAACAGCGTCTTGACTGAGTCCCCGCGGGTCTCCGCCTGGTTCTCCCACCCAATTAAGAGGAGGGCGTGAGTCACCGTCTCCAGGAAGCTGCAGCTGGTTCTAATACTGAGAACACTGTTTTCCTTGGAATCCCCCCCAGCACTAATGTGCTATAAAAATCCATTTGCAAACTGCAGTACAAGCTTTGGACCCAAGGGCCCATGGATTTGTAGTAATCAAAGCAAAAATTTTAACTTGGATGTACGACCGGGTTCCTCCTGCTACTGACGCCCTATCTGATAAACGTCTGCACATTCGGTGACCTCAAACACGCACTAAGATGGCGCGTAGGTGTCCATAAAACCCAAGAGAAACAGTGCGCGGCGATTACGGTCGGGGGGCGGGGGGGCTCTGACGTGAGGGGAAAACACGCCCACCCAGGCTCCACGTTGTGTCAGCTCCTCTCGGAGGAGCTGCATTGCAGGGACAGGCCACCACAGCCACGCAGCCCCTGCACAGCTCTGGACGGCCTCCTCTCCCTCCCTCGCCAGGAAGTGGGGCTGCAAGGCAGACCGCAGGAGAAGGGCCCGTCGAACTCTCCGCCAGGCCTCAGCCCGACCGTGCCGACGGCCTCTGCTTCGAAGGGAGCGACGGTAGAAAACGGGCGTGCATGCCGTGGGGTTTTCGCAGGACCCGAGGTCTCCCCAGGCATCTCCTCCTGCCCCCGCACGCTCTCCGCACCTCGTCTGCTCGCATGTGGAGAGAAGTCCACTCCAAGCCACTGCTCCCAGCTCACGTGGCGCCACACCAGGCACCCACAAAGCCTCTGAAGGTCTCGTGGGTAACGGGCTATCTCGGGACCTTCCACCCTGCTTCTCCCTCGTCCTGTGGCGTGGAAAGATGCATGGCGGCTTGGAGGCCTCCTACGTGGGGCCCCAGCCTTCACCGTAAATAAAACAAAGCACGTCTATGTTCTGACCTCCGCCGGCAGCCGCGAACAACAAGCAGGGGCTCCCTACACAGGAGCGCCTGCACAGCACAAGTGTCCCTCATTGCCAGCTTGAGGTGGCGCCCACACTACATGACCAGCAGGCTGCTGGGTGGCTAATTCCCCCAGCATCACGAAGTCCTAGCACCCAGCTCCCGGGCTCTCCACAGGATCATTCTCCTTTGCTTTGCCTTTCTGGGGGCAGGTGAGCCCCACGGGGAGCAGCCGAGCAAGGAGTGGTCTTCACACCAGGCACCGTGGGGCGTGGCGCTGTTCTGCCACCATGTGGCCCCCACAGTGTCTGCTAACTGCCAGCAGGGGCTGGTGCACCCACGCTATTCTCATGCTCCTTCGCGGGGAAAGGGGTTTCTCTCTCTTTCCCGGGACTGGGGGGGTCAGGGCTCTGGTTGAGGGCAAGTCCCAGCAGAGGAGTGTCTGGGGAAGAGTCCCGTTGGCTGCAGAAGGGACCTGAGAAGAGCTGGCTGTTCCCTGCGTGGCGTTTTATCACCGTGTGTCCATCACACATGCTCTGGGTCAGCTGACGTGGGTCTCCGGGAAGAGCCAGGGCCACTGAGGGCCTGTGCCCATGTCCAGAAGAGCCTGCTTCACTCCTTATGGAGGCCGAAGTGACCCCAGGCCCCAGCGGAGGGCATGCAACTGGCTTGAGGCAGCAGGGTACCGGGGACTATGGAGAGTCCCAGGCTGGCCTCTGCCTGGGAGGCAGCGTGTCCTTCAGCCGTGGCATCCGTGTGCAGAAACACTGTGGCTGTTGTCAGGTGGCCCGTCAGGAAGCCCCCGTGCCCCCACGGACTTTCTGCCAACCTCCAATCCACCCAGCAGTGACCCCCGCTGACGCTGGAGATGCCACAGTGCACGCGGTCCTGCTGTCGAGCCGCACCTCAGGCTGCAGCCTCCAGCTGGGCAGCGCGCCTCGGGGAGGCTCTGCCAGGTGGGGCAGCCCCCCGGCCCCGTGCTCTGTATCCACAGATGGACCCCGGGGCTGCCGAGCCACCGGCACGAAGGTGAGTGTCCCCACATTTAGCCGAGCACAGAGCTGGGACCTGATCATCTTACACGGAGACACACAGCCGTGCGGCCGCCAGAGGGGCCACCCACCCAGGTGACCGTCCCCCACCCGTTTCCAGCACATTGAAAATCCAGAAATGGCAGAGGGCTCAAAGTCAGCCCTTGAGAGGCAGACGGGCCTTCCCTTCTGACGGGGCCCCAAGGACCCCCGGCCCCCATGGGTCCCCCCGTTCACAAGAAGCTAGGGTGAAGTGTGGGCGAACGGAATGGTGAAGGTTAACTTCTAAATTAGTCTGGTAATTTTCAGAGTTCATGATCTTAAGGATATATACACACACACACATATGTCTGGCAGATTAAACTGAAACCCTCCTGGGATTCTGTCTTCACTGCGCTGGATTTCCAGCCAGGCACGGGGGCCAACTCGTCTCTCTCGTAAGGTGTCCCCTGAGCTCTTTAAAAACCCCTACCCGTCTGCACTGCATGCACAGCTGGGAAACGCCAGCACGCGTGATTTCCCTGCCACGTAGGGACGGCGCACAGAGCAAGCGTGAGCGGCCAGAAACAGCAGTCCCAGGAGGCTGGTCACAGGCCGGCTGCCTTCGGCGGGCAGGAGTGAGCTGGCGTCAGCCCTCTCGTGCGCGCCCCCCGGTGTCTGTCGTTTACGACCTGTTTAAGGCTGCCCAGTGGCTCCGTCACTAACTCCCACGTCACTGGGCTCCCTGGGACCCTGTTCTAGAAAAGTCCCCACAGTGCAATCTTGCAGGGCCTCTGTGCAGGCCCACACCTGCCGCCGCGAAGGGAGGACACAGGACATGCATCACCTTCCGATGGCCGGCATGGGGGTGCAGAGGAGAGTTGTGGCAGGGCCGACACAGTGAGGCTGGACCCCACCCTGACAGCCCTCCAGGTATCGCCGAGCTGGGCCTTCTCTAAACAGACGTCCCTCTGTGTTTGCAGCCGCTGCAGCCCCCAGACAGGCACCCTCGAGGAATAAACATGGGGGCCCTTAACTGACAAAGTGACAGCCCTGCAGCTCGGGGACCCCCAGGACGACGGGTTGTGAGGAGCAGCAAAGACAGATCCTGATGACTCAGGGCCAGGTGGTGGGGTCACAGGATGAGCCAGCTGACCGCAGCAAAGGGCAACGGACAGGAGCCCCGGGGCCACGGGGACATGGGATGGCCTGGAAAACAGCGCCCATGGCCCCCGTGGTCCCCACAGAAGCTCAAAAGCACTAAAGCGCGGCGTCTAGATTGTATTTCTCGTGTGGATTTCAAAGGAAACGAGCACCGTCTCTGTAAATCAAGCGAGAAGATGCCTCCTGTTTCCTATTAGCGAGGGAAGAAACAGGCCACGTCCTGCGCGGGGGCCTTGGGCGGTGCAGAAAGCTGCCGGCGGGGCCTCGTCCACGGAGAGAGCAGCTTCCTTCCAGACCTGGCGCTTGGTGTGACGCAATGTCTGGTTCCCTCCCGGCCGTCCACCTCGCCGGTCTGGGCGGCAGGCATGGTGACAGGAGACCGTGCCGCTGCGCCAGCCGCGAGCGTATAATCCAGATTTATTACAGCACGCAAACGTGTGAAAGATTAATGCTAATCTTGACGGCGGCTGCCGCGGACGAAGCCTGTTCTCGTGGAAAAGGTGGGGTGCCCTCCATGCCGAGCTGGTGTTCATACCCTGAAGGGCTGGCGCGTAGCACAGCGGCCGCGCTCCGTGCAGACGGCACGTGTGGAGGAGACCAGGGAGAAGTCCCCTCAGCTCCCAAAGCTACAGGCCCCTCCTGGGTCAGAGGGCAGCTGCCCCAGGGAGAGGCCTGGTCCCTGAGTGGGGACCCCAGTCCCTGGAGCCGGGCGGCGGCACCTTCTCTCCCGAGCCACACGCGGACGATGCGTTTGGCGGCAGATGCACATCATGGCAGGTGGGGCTGGCCTCTCCCTGAGGATCCCCCCTCCACCCACAGCCCCCACAACAGCAGTCTGTGGGCCAGAGAGCATTCCAGAATACCCTGGCTGGCTCGAACAAACCCCGCGTCTGATGCATGGGCTCCATACTCCACGGCAGTGGGTTCCTGTTCCTGGGAGCAGAGCAGAGCCCCTCCTGGGCACCTCAGCTGAGGTCTGGGGGTGCTCACAGCAGGGCCAGCCGCCTTTCCGAATCCCCCTGATCGGGTTCAGGGGCCATGCGGCTGCGTCTCACACAGGTGATCAAGAAGTGTGTGCCTTGCTCTGCAGGGCTCAGGAGCCAGGTGGACTCCCCATCCCACCCCACTCACACGTCCCGTGAAACTGAGTGTGCAGCACACACACCCGGCCAGGCTCAGGGTCTCCCCAGGACGGCTGGGCCTTCGGGTTAGCAGCTGCCTCTCACCCAGGGACACCATGCAGGTGGCGAATGGTGGGGCAGAGCCGGCCAGAGGCCCCAGGCGACACAGCTGTAGCGGGACCCAGGAGCAGGGTCAGAGCTTTGGTTCCCAATCGGGCCTTGACCTCCAGGACCCCACATGGATGCAGATGGCAGTCGTGGCCAGAACCAGCTCCCACAGGTGGCCCAGAGCAATGTGATGGGATTCCTGCCAGGGAGCGCTCGGACTGTCCCAAGGCCTGTGGGCTGTTATGGATGCACGTGACTGCCATCCCCAAGCACACAAGGGACTCCATCTCCTCTTACACGTGCCGATTCCTCCCGTGTCTTCCCAGTGTCCTGCCCGTCGTCAAACACACCCTGTCTTCTTGCTGAAAGGTAAAGGTGAGCCGTTCAATTTCGACATGCTGTTCGGTCTCCCATCCAAGTATAACCAGGCCCGACCCTGCTTAGCTTCCGAGATCAGACGAGATCAGGCGCGTTCAGGGTGGTATGGCCGTAGACTTGACACGCTGTTCGGGCCAGCCCTCCAGCCCAGGGCCTGAGGTGAGTACGAGACGTCTGGCGCCTGGGCCCCACTGAGCACCAGAACCTCACGCATCCCGCTGTTTTCTCCAGAAAACCATGATGGCACTTAACCAACGGGGAACGCCGATCCATTCTGCGAGTCCTGGACTTCAGCACGTCCGTGATCTCGTGGCCCCAGCACCGGACACGGAGCCCAGATGCCAATTAACAAAGGGGTACACGACTGTGAAGTCTTCCCGGTTCCAAAGCTGCGTGAACAGAAAGCACATATTTCCATCCATGTCTTTTCTTTCAAATGTTCCTTCTCAAATGTGCAGTGTCCTGCACACACGGACGGGCTGCAGCCATAGCTGGGGGTGAGAGGTCCATACTTCGGGGAGAGTTCCCACTCTGTTGCCCTGAGCTTTCTGCCCGGAGGCCCGAGTCCTGCAGGGACCCACAGACTGCAGGGCCCTGTGGCCATGGAACCTCTGTGGGCCTCTGTCCCTGACCCCAAGACAGACTCACATCTATCCAGCAGATGGCAAGGCATACACACAAGAAGTCCACGTGCCCCCGTGTCCAAACACTGCCAGGGAGAAGTGGGGGCCAGGAGTCAGGGTCCCACTCCTTGGTCTTGGACAAGCCAGGGATACTGGTACCGACTGAATTGCGCCCCCCAAATCCAGAGGTTGAAGTCCTAACTGCACTGTGGCTTTATTTGGAGACAAGACTTTGGGGGTAAATATGGCTAAATGAGGTCCTGGGAGGGGGGAGGGAGGACCCAGATCCTATAGGGATGTGGTTTTGAGAAGAGGAAGAGAGAGATCTCTGCCGTGTGAGGATTGGTGGGAAGGTAGCATCGCCCCCTGGAAGCCGCCCTTCCCAGATCTGAGTCACTGGCCGTAAGCTCTGGGACATCCAGCCTCCAGATTCGAGCACGGTGGACGTCCTGACACAAATTCCCTTTCATCTGCAAGGGCTCCGGGTCCGCCGATCGTAACGTGTGCCGAGGTGCCTGGGATGCGGCAGGAGCACGCGGCGGGAGCTGCCCCTGCCACTCCCTTCTCCCCAAACATGCACACCAACCCTTCCCAGGTACCCTGCACAGTCCTGGACAAAAGGGTTTTGTTATAAACCCCCGAGAACAAAGCTCAGATTGTTTTCTGTTTATTGCATGACATTAAAGCCCTAGTTTTACCATCAATATAAACACCCACAATGATAACTTCAGGGCATATATGCCTTTTTTAAATAATGAGAAAGGAAAAGTAGTAACTGGAACCACCTGGACTGCCAGCCCCAAGGGGCAAGGCCGCATCATCTCTCCACAACCAGAGCCCAGAGTGAGGTCTGGGGCTAGTCAGGGGAGGAGGCACCAGGAGGCAAGTGAACCCACAGAGCACATTTCAACTTGCGATCCCGTCTCTCTTGCTGTCTTTCCCACACAGCTTAACCAGCATCCACGCCGAACATGCCAGGTTTCCAGCAAGGCCCAATTCTCCGGGGTCAGGGGTCACGGGGGCGTGGCCATTCCCATTCCGTGTCCTGGCTCTGTGGACGCTGGTGAGGACCGAGTGACAGGGGGGTGCAGGTGTCAGGGACAGGGCTGGCTCCCCATCCGGGCGCCTGCCCCCATCTCCTCCGGGTTCCCGCACATGGGGAGCTATGACCCACAGGGGCTGACTGCAGACCATGGTCAGAATGAGCCACACAAGCCAGGAGATACAGCAAACGTTTTCATCCAATAGTCGCCAAAACTGCCTTTGAAGGGGACGAGATTCACAGTCCAGGTGTGCTGGCTCCAAGCAGCCGCTCTGAGGGCGTGATTCTGGGCAGAGCGTGGGGACCGTGCCTCCCTGACAGCTGGCGGGACCAGGCTTCCAGGGGACGGGACGCCCATCTGCATCATACAGTTGTCAGGTCTTCTCCATGCGTGTCCCTCTGTGTTTGGTGGCCCGTGGCCCCCCCTGCCCCCTCGGCCCCCAAGGGGCTGCACAGATGCACCGTGTCCTGGCTCCCAGCATCCCCCCAGACACGCTCCCTGGGGAGGGCGCCTGTCCACCGTTTCCCGAATGGGCCAGACTCCTGCTCTTTCACAGGGGCTCAGACCCAGGCTCCCCACCCCACAATCTGCTCTCCCAAGTCTCACACCGGAGAGCAGGGCCGGCGCCATGCACACCAGGGGTGGAAGCCACATCCAGGTGATGTAGGAAACAGTCTCTACTCTAGTGCCTCAGACTCTCACCCACACAGGAGGAAGCCAGCTGCCTTCCTGAGCCAAGGGTAGGTTCCTGAACCCCTTGCCACTCCTCCTGCGGCTGGTGGGGACACACACCCCCAGACCGCCTCTACACGTGAGGTTGAAGACGGGAAAGGGAAAATCAAGACACGGGTCCCCCATTTTCTGGCTAAAATAGCAAGAGAATCAGCAAGAATGGGACTTACTAAAAACAGCGTCGCAAGGGGTGTGTGGGGCTCTAATGAGGAACGTCAGAGCGTCTCACCCGACAGCGCTCACCGCTGCGCGTGGACCCTGCTCCCATCGCCGACACGCTCACTCGTGGTGCACTCATCACACAGCTAAGCTGACTTGGGGAGAATGTTCCAGAATGTCTATGGGGACCAGCTGTGCCACTGACCACAGCAGGCCTGCAGGCGGGCATCCTGAGGTCACGGGAGGCCCTGTAGGCCCGCGGGCAGCTCCTGCATGGGCTGGGGCCATGTTCTCCTTGCCCAGCAACCCCTGCCTGCCTCCCGCTGCCAACGCTGACTCTGTTTTGCCTTTAGAAGAGAGTCCGGGGTGGGTGGGAGTCCCCAGGATGGACATGCCCCTGGCCACCTGGGCCGACCTGACCTTCCACAGCTGTGGCCAGAAACGTGGCATAATCTGCTTTATCTGAAACCTGCAGGTCTTCTAGGACAGGTGACGCTTCGGCCCCCCTGCCCACGGGGTTCAGGGGCAGTCTCGGCCTGGGGGTCCCCATTGTGGACCCCGCATGGCTCCCCAGGTGGCGCCCCCACAGCTCCTGTCAGGTGGGGTGAGAACACTCACCAGGCAGGGCCTTAGGATTGAGGACCACGTGCTTACACACCTGGTGGCCCTCTTCACGAGAAATGCGGGGCACAGCACAGAAAATGGTGCCCTAGAAACCGTAGCCCCTGTGAGCGCTGCGCGGGAGCAAGCTCACTTCCTCTTCCATGGGAGCGGGCGCCCAGGCGAGGCCTGGCCCGGAGGAGCCTGTCTAAGGGCACCCTCCCGGCCAGCCCGGGCAGGTGTGCCGTGAGGGTCCCTGAGGCATGAGGCTCCCCGAAGCTTCTCCCGACAGACTCACTATTCAGCAACGTACTGATTTCGTGGAGCTCATCACTTGGGGAAGAAACTTTGAAGCTGAGGTCTGGAAAAGGCGACGAGGCTCGAGAGAAAAGGTGGACCCAGAGCTGGCTGTGCAGACGAGGCCCCTGGAATGACTGGCGAGATTCCACCCACACCCCCAGCCGCCCCTCAAGAGCTGGATGTGTGCACAGAACAGGAGTGAGGACCGTCTTGGCAGTCAGGCCTGCAGGCCGCTCCAGGCCGGCTCCTCCCACTGGCAGCCTCAGCTCTGGGGTCTGCTGCTCAGGGAACGCGGTGCTGCCTGCCGGGCCTGACACCTCGGCACTGGGGATACTCGTTTCTGGACTGAACGATGCAAACAGAAAACAGAATCGACCCGTCTAAGCGTGTTTGCCATCAGCTCCCTGTCTCACGAGAGCCACGTACGACCGTAAGCGTGTTTGTCCCACGTGAGCAGGGAAGCTCGAAGCTCCGCTCCTCCTCCAGCTCACTATCGTTGGGCCCGTGGAGCCCGTGCCCGCCAGGCGTGGCCCCACCTGAGCACTACCTCTGACAAAGCTGTGTCCCTAAAGCCGTGCCCAGCTGATCCCGGGTAAGCTCCAGGACCCTCACTTGCCCACCTGTCAGCAGACAGGGCCCGGGCGCCGTCACAGCCCTTCTGGGAAAACAGCTAAGAACACCTCAGACACAAAGATGTATTCTCCAAGACTCAATAATTTGTCATGATTTATTGTCTCATTTTAAAGACAGACTGACTTTGGAACATAACCGTGAGGCCCTACTTGGAATATCATGTTCCTTCCTGTCTGAGCTCCTGCCCCTGCCCAGCTGGTCCCAGGCACTGGGCAGCCATTGGGAAAGTGAGTCCACGGAACCACAGCTGGCAGACACTCTGCCCCCTGTGCCCAGGAGCCCCTGCCCACATCTCAAGTTCTTCTCCATCCCTCACTCGAGCCGGGGAGCTGGGACAACTGTGGACCGTGCCTGCTGCGGGCAGAGTCTGTCTCCAGGTCGGCACCAGGGCACCCACAGCCCACACTGCCCGACCGGACAGACAGGACATTCTCCTTTTAGAAGACTGCATTTAGGCACAAACAAACACCGCGACAGACAAGCAACAAGAAAACCTCTCTGGCTCCATGTCTGCATTTTGCAACATCTCCCGGAATCATACCAAATGTTTTCACTGCTGCTTCAGCTGCTGCCCCAGGACGCCGGATGGGCAGTGACTCTGTTCCGTCTCTCATTCAGCCAGAAACGTGTCCCCCATCGAATACTGGGCCAACCCCAGAGAGGGGTGAAGGAGCCCAAGTGTCCTGGGCCCCACTGCAGACCAGCAGCCGAAGACATGGGCCAACCGGAGCCTGCAGGCCCTCCATGCTTGGCCTCGTGGGCCTCATTCAGGCCAACCGCTGACAATCATGGTCAAATGGGGGGCCCCTCAGACGGCAGCTGGTGCAAGTGGAAGGCAAGGTGGGCGTCATCCCACCAGCTGAGGTCAGTTTGCCTGCTGTGACCAGAAGTGGGGAAGGTGACAAGAGGGGGACACAGGACTGGTCCCACATCCCCCCAAGCAACAAACACTCTGATCCTCTCACTTCCAACGCCTGCACCCCTAGGGGCCGCATGGGGACAGTGCGGGTCCCCGCCTCTCTGTTGGAGGATGGCCTCCCCAGGGCACTGCCTCTTCGGGTCACCCCTTTGAGAGCCCAGTGCCTCCCACCGTGGGGAGGGGTGGTGCCCCACCGTCATGTGCACCCACAGCTGATCTTGATGGACAACCTAAAATGGCACTTGATTTTGCATATTTGTACACGAAAATGGATTTTACAGGTAGGGTTTAAGTGGATTTACTTCCAACACCTTGCACGTTTCGACAGCATGTTTAATAACCTTGACGAGAACCTGCCGTTGGAATAGGCAGGATGGACCACTGAGCTAGAGCTCTGCTGTGCTCACCGCCAGACGCGAGCACACCTGCAAAGGGACCCGCCGCCCCGTGAGCACAGCAGCACCTCACAGACAAGGTCTCCGAGAAGAAGGAGCGCAAACAAACAGCCCAGAATCCGCCTGATGCTAACTAACTGTCCCCTGCAAAGCTGTCATCCACACGGCAGGTGTCTTTTGACCCCCAGCTGACAATCTGGTGTCCGGGTGGGAGGCTCAGTGGGCGCAGTACAGTGGGGGACACTCTCTAAGCAGCACGCCAAGATGCAAACGCGCTGGCAGTAAGCACAGGTCTCTGTGCCTGCTCACGCCTGGGCGGGCCTGGTGAGTGCGCGGCGAGGAGAAACACCAGACTGAAAACCAGACACACGAGTGCTAGTATTTTCATTTGTTCTCTTGTTTATTGTTAAAACCACATAAGGGTAGCCCCTTGTGATTCAGCCACGAAGTCAGACGCTGGCCGAGGTCCCTGCTCTTGGGAGCTTACAGTCTAGTGGTGGGTGGGCGTGGTCCCAACCCCACCAGACAGGCCAGACACGAGATCAGCCACCCCAGGAAGCCAGGGCGGGGCTGGGGTGCTCCCGGGAGCCAGCAGTGAACCTCACGGACAGAAGTGTGGAGGGACACGGATACTGATGGAGGCAGACAGGCCACCAGAACAGCAGGTGTGTATATAGCCCAGACTGACTGGCTGCTGCTTGATGGACGGACTATGTCTAGGGTGGGGCATTAGCTACAGATGGGGGGTCCACGTGGGGAATGTTCTAGAGCATGGGTGTGAGAAGCAGGGGAAGAGACAGTGTGGTGACAGGGTCCCAGGGCAGGTGCAGGGCACGGTGACGGGGTCCCGGGGCAGGTGCAGGGGGTGGTGACAGGGTCCCGGAGCAGGTGCGGAGGGTGGTATGGGGTCCTGGGACAGAGGGCAGTCAAGCCCCTATGGGGTGAGGCTGCAGGATGTGATTCCCACTGCAGGGCAGGGAGACAGGATGGTGCATGCACAGCCCTCAGCACCTCATTATCTCAGTAACACGTCCTTGGGGGCTCAGCGTCCCCACCTGTAAGAGGAGTGTGCAGGTCACAGGCTTAGGCCCTCCCCCGCTGACTGGAGAGTGTGTGTTATGGCTTGGTGCAGGGACAGCAGAAAACATTAATGTGAGAGATATTTTCTAAACGCCTTTAAAAAGCAATTTTTCTTATATAAAGTCTGGTTTTCTTTAAAACATTCAATTTTTGGTCAACCATGCTTGAAGTTTAATTAGGACAAAATCATTACATTTTCAAAAAATGACTAAAAATTTTCTCTAGTAAGATATATTGCCCCTCATTCCAAGAGCAGATAGAAAGGAGCACGTTGCAGAGCACAGACCCAGGAGGGCCCCAGAACACGAGAACACACAGCCCCAGTGGGAGCAGCTCACAGGCCACGCACCTTGTCTGCAGTCCTCGTTTGTGTCCCCTCTCACGAGGCAGTAACTTTACAACAAGATCATATCACTCAAATCTCGAAAGGCACGGCTAACATTTGCCCAAAAAACAGTTAATTCTAACTGACATCAACGCAGATATTCTAGGCCTTCCTACTGTCTAGTCTACTTTATAAATGACATGTTACGGTTAAAAAGAGCTAAACCTTCAGAGAATCTTGATTTTACCAAGAAAGCAACGTGGCTGCTTTCGCAATAGTTTTTAGTGTATAATTAATTTCTCTCTTAAATCATACGAATCTTCTAAGTTTTTAGAACAGCTACTGTACAAAAAGACTGTTGGCAGAGCTGAGCTTACACAAAACACAACTGAACTCAGGATGACAAGTGATGCCGTGGTCTCTGGAGTATGTGGGCCAGGCAATGCTCTGAGCACAATGCATAGCACATTATCTACTAGTTTGGGGGGTAAAAGAGAAAAACATAGTATTTTCTTTAAGGAAACACTCTGAGAAGCAGAAAAGGCGAACTGATTTTCCTAAGTCCTAAGCATCTATCCTCCAAGTGTATAAACAGTCTTAGTGAGAATAGTTTTTAGTTGAGTAAAAGGGGCTTGGGCCTGAAAGCCTCATGGTCACAGGGAGATGCAATTATTCACGGAAAAATGTGATGTGGGGCATTAGCACGAGCACAGAAATCGTTAATGTTAGTTAATGACCACATCAAGCACTAGCCTTTAGGCTCAATAACATAGGTTTATTTCTAAAGGCACCTGCAAAATAATTATAACTATTTGGTTTTCCACCTTAAACATCTATAGAATTTAAACACACACTTAGACCACCTCAGCTTTTGAGCACAGAAGGGCTGTACTTTTTCTCCCCCTGGGCTGTTCTATATTTGCAAGCAGCCAGCAAAACGGTCAGTAATTACCCCAATATGCAGCCCCCACCCACAGCAGTAATGAAGGAAAATACACTGAAAGCTTCATTTCTTTTTTAAGAATTAAGGACGCGATCTTGCTAACAGGATGGTGATGCAGCTTGAACGTACAATGCAACCACACTTTCATGGCAACAGCATCTCGGCCTTTCTGTGTCTTTTAGAAAAAGTGCCCCCTTGGTTCATTTTCAGTGCTTAAGGTTAGAAAGAGAGCGTTACCGTTCGCAGGAAGGTAGGTGAAGTGCTGGTACTGGCTTCTCTTTCTCTTCCCATTGCAGACATAGAAACTGACTTGGACGGGGCTGGTTATTCTCTGATTGCGAAAAGGTGGGATCTCGACCACCAGCGAGTTCTGGTGAGAAACGGCAGAGAGGAGGGAGACGGTGAGCATCTCACAGACAGAATGCAGCCCACACACAGCCCCTCCAGGGCTCCCCAGCAGGGAGCAGCTCCCTAGCGGCCATCCCAGCTGCTTACAAAAAGCTGCCCGCAGAGAGCCTGCCCATGACGCGGGCACACATGTGTGCAGACTGAACCCGTCAGTCCCACGTGGGCAGCCTGTGCATTTGGAGCTGACGGGTGGTGTGCTCGGGGGAGGCAGGCTGGGTGGGGACTCATCCCCGAGAGAAGACGCTGATGCTAATCTGAGAGCAGAATGGCCACGTGGCAGGAGAGGTCCTTGAAAGACCCCCACACGTCCGCCTGCCCGAACCAGAAGGGCCAGTGGCCTTTGGAAACTAGAAAAGTCCCACTCTGGGCTCATGAACAGAGTCGTGAGCACCTTTTCAGGTGACGTGATGAAGACCGAGGGGAGGTGTTTCCTGGAGACATGTCTCGAGGACAGACTCTGTGACGAAGGCCCAGTGCCCATCATGGCCCCCCAGACTCCCTCCAAACGAAAGGTGGGTGAGCTCAACAGGAGCAGGATGGGAGAGGGGTGGACAGAAAACAAGGCACTAACAGGGACAGGATGGCTTATGGTGGGCGCTGTTAACCTCTTATGGTCCAAAGTACAAATTGGCAACACTGTCACAAAAATTATGCTCCTTCAAGTACAGGTCTGAAACAAGTCAGGGGGGCGCCCGGCATTACGGGAGACACAGGCTGGCGGTCAGGCACCTGGGTCCCAGCCAATGTTGCTGTGCGTGGGCACCCCTCAGTGCCCAACGCCAGGGCCCGAAGTCAGGGGACAGGTCTTCACGGGCACTGCACCATGCTCGATTTCACGGGAGGGACAGGATTTCACATCCAAAATGTTCCTTCAATTTTTTTTGCCAAATGATTTAAGTTAGCAAATAGAGTAAACAAATTTTAAAAATCCATTGTATCTGGTTTTTGTTAAAGAAATTGTAGCTTGTTACCTAGTTTAATAGCAAAATCGATTGAATCATGTTAGTAATGGACTCTTAAGAACATTAAAACAAAACTGAAGGGGACTTCATGCCCAACCTTTCCCTCTTACAAAGAAACCGAGGCTCAGAAGCCTGCTGCTGAGGGTGCGCAGACAGCAGGGTCCCTCTGGGCTCCATCCCCTGGGGCCATGCTCGCTCCAAGCTGGTTTCACTGCTTCGATGATTGCATCCCACTCGAAGAGGCAACGAGCAGCCTCTCCTGCCTGTGCATCTTGTCCCCTTAGCATAAGCAACCCTGCAGACGTGGAGCTGACGGGGCAAAGGGTGTGTCCCGGGGGTGGATGTATTGCCAGGGGCCTGGCTCCCAGTCACTCTGAGTCTCAGCTTCACCGCAGGCATGGGGAGCATAAAGAGCAGGGAGGCTACGTCTGAGGACTCGACCATATGGAAGGGGAATCTGCAGGGGATGCTGGCCCTCCCTGACAGCGACCCACTGTGGAGCACAGAGTGCATGGGGTCCGACCCCACGGAAGAAGTGAAGAGAAGACACAGAGAGGAAGAGGTCCTGCTTAAATGGAGGCTCAAAGTAGAGTGAGCTGCAAGGAGCCATCAACAGGAGAGTCTGCAAGGAAGCGTCTGTGATATGTCACACGGGGCAGAAGCAGGTGTCCTGGGTAGGACAGTGCGGCCCTTGAACCAGGTTCAACTTTGTGGGTTTGGTTTTTATGAATTCTAGGTGACTGGGGGCCCTGTTTTGATGCGGGCATGGGCTGATATGCCTTAGCTCTCCAAATAGATAAACTGTGCACAACACTGTCCTCGTGGGAGCAGTGAAGGAAGATGCAGGAAGAAAAACACAGTAACGAGACATCTGTCGTCACAGGAAGAAAGCAGGGATTACAAACAGCATTCGACACACACAACTTGCTTTAAGAAACTCCACTGTCTACACTGCGTACAACACGATCCCGTGTGGTTTTACAAAGTGCATGTGACATAATGAGTGCATCGTGTGTGTGCAAATGTGTACACGTTCACACACAGTGCACGCACCACACCCAGACCCCCCACACGCATGCACACACGTACATGCATGCACACACATACATATGTTCACGCACACGTACCACTCAGACCCACACGCACACACGTTCATGCACACACACCACACCGACCCCCCACACGCATGCACACGCAGTACATGCACACACGTACACGCACACATGCACACACCACACCCAGACCCACACACATGCACACATGTGCACGCACACGTGCACGCACCACACCCAGACCCACACACATGCACACACGTACACGCACATGTGCACGCACCACACCCAGACCCACACACATGCACACACGTACACGCACACGTGCACGCACCACACCCAGACCCACACACATGCACACACGTACACGCACACGTGCACGCACCACACCCAGACCCACACACATGCACGCACACCCACGTGCACTGGGGAAAGCCTGGCAGGGCTCGACATTAGCAATGGTAAAATTATACGAGGTGCCTTTCTTTTTTATACTTTGTTATATTTTCCAAATTTCCAAAATGAATACAATATTCCTTTATAGTTAGAAATAATATATAAAAGTAAACCTTGATCAAGAAGGATGAACTGTAAAGCTAAAGTACATCTTCATTCACACATACTATTACGTTTCTTTTAAAACCTCCAATTATCAACTGTTAAGCTTCCTTTAAAATACACAACTATTTAAAATAAAATAAAAAAGTCAAGGACACTAAACCTGAACGTGGACACTTGGCAGGAATTGTCTTGATTTGAAAAGCCGCAGGATTTCTGGTCTCCCAGCTCAGGGGAGACAGGTGGGCCCCCTCACGGGCCCGGGCACACACGGGAGGCTCCTGGAGGAGGCCCGTGGCTGTCTCTCCTACTGCCAGGTGTCTGTTTACGACAAACCCATGAGCCGGTTGCACCTGGTCGGCCTGCTGAGCCAGGAGCGACCCGTCCGGAAGCTGTGCTGCCCGGAGCCCACGGTGCTTCCTCAGGGCTTCTCGGGCAGGTGGGAAACGGGTCAGGACCAGAAGGAGCCCGTGTGTGCGCGTGTGAGGTCCCGAGCGTGGGAGGGAGGCCTGGACATCACGGGAGGGGAGTGAGCTCCAGAGCACAGGTTTCTCCCTGGGGCCAGGGAGGAATCTTTTCCATCTGACACCAGTTGGAAAGTCTTCTGGCAAATGGATTAGAGCTTTGGAAAAGGAAGCTAAAGTCCCAGTAAAGATGCTTTGTCCTGATACAGCCACCTGTGAGGAGCAGGGCGGCCCGGGCCTGCCGCGAGTGAGCAGCCATCAGACAGCTACCTCCACGGAAGCCGGGGCTCCCCTCATGACTCGGAGTCCTACCAGCCCCGGGGCAGAGACAACTACCTAACAGCTTCAGAAATCCCACCACCCAAAGGCTCCCTGCAATAGCCCAGGGCCCCCAGGAAAATAGTACGGTCCCGCCCTGAGCCCTATTTCTGAATAAGCCAACTTCCCATTTCCCTACACTGTTAGAACGGCCACACACATCCGTCCACAGTCAGCGGGGTGAGCTAGGGGCCACACACGCCCGTCCACGGTCAGCGGGGTGAGCTACAGATCTTGGAAGAACTTTGAATTTCTTTAATCACCTGCCGACCATGTATACTTTATGTTAGCCTGAAGACTCCTGCTGCTTTTCTAGGATCAAACAGCACACACACACATACACTCGATAGGAAAGGTTAACGCCACGATATCAATATCACTTTGAACACTGAACAGACAGACCATCAGACCCAGCTACTCGCTGTCTATAAGAAATCCACTTTAAACGTGAAGGCCCCACAGCGCGGTCCGGGGATGGAGAACGGCATGCTGGCTAGCACCAGCCGCAGAAAGCTGGAGTGGAACATCCTCCACCAACGACCACGGGACAGTCACTACTTCTCAGGTACCTACAAGTGCAAACAGCGCCAAGCTGTGAGAGGCTGAATGTGTGTGTGGTTGCATGCACGCCGGGCGTCTGTGGGCCCGAGAGCCGTGCAGCGGCCCCCACGAGGCCAAGGCCCCGGCTCAGCGGCCTGCCAGCGCCTACGAGCACACCAGCTAATCGGCAGACAGAATGAGCAAACCCGAGCGGCACAATGAGACCTGACTTCACATCTAGTTCATGTTCAAAACAAGAGTCTACTAAGTGACGGGTGCCAAGTACGTTGGTGGAACCTCGTGCAGCCCGGCATGCCGAGGCAGGTGAGGCGTCCACTCACACTGAGAACAGCCGGCTTCCTGCGGGGCCCCTGGTGACGACGACAGCCAGAAGGTAGGCCCAGGGGTGAGCGCAGGGTCCCCGTAGGTGACGGGAGCGGTCAGCGTTCAGGGTTTACAGAGCATCTCCTGGGGGCAGGGGCCTGTCCTCCGCGGTCACACCACTGACCTGCCTCGAGCGGGTTTTGTGTCCTGAAAGCACCTGTTTCAGGAAGCGCTTTCCCAGAGTTTCCATCTCGTCTGGTACTGCTCGTCGCTCCTGCGAGTGAGCAGGATGCCCCATGTGCCGCCAGGAGCCCCCGGCCCAGCCTCCAGAGCTGCCCGGTGCCACCATGAGCTGCATGTCCGGCCGTACTTACCGGCTTGCACAGGTCTCTGTCCAGCTTCGCCTCCATTTCCCAGATGTGGTGACCGTCTAGAAGAAAGGGGCAGAGGGAAGCGGGTCACTCTGGGTGCCTGGTTGAACCCACCACCCAAAACCACGTGCCTTCGCCATGGTCTCAGGGGATCCCGGAGACTGCCGCCCTCTGATTAGCTCCGGCCATCCTGGCTGTTAGCCTGTAACAGCCCAGATGTGGAGGCAGGGAGTCTGGCGGAGCCCAAAGGCCCCCAGCTCTGCGGGAGGGAGCCACATGCAGTGAGCGTCCCAGAAGTCTGTCCCCCTGCCTACACCCACAGGCATGCCACCCCAGCCTCACGCCAGATGTGGGAAGATTTCCACATGCCACCTATGTCAAGGCAGTGCGAGCCCATGAGAAACGTCAGGACCCACGGAAATGCAGGGTCCTCAGACCTGGACCCAGGTCCATGTCCTGGCTCTTGTACCCGCTGGCTCCAGCCTCACCATACCTACACTGGGAAGCATGGGCTCAATGACCGGGTGCCTGAAAAGCCTCTGTGTGTTTTGGGAGCAATTTTTCTAACAAGTGAAGGCCCAGGAGCACGGTCCTGCCTCTGCTCAGAGGAACTGCTGGCTAAATGAGAAAATCCTTTCTGTGACGACTTCTTGCCACATCAGGATACAGAAATGCAAAACATGGTATTTTTAACCTTACCCCAGTGGCCGTTTGCATGTTTAAAAAAAAGTAAAAAGGCTCCAGATAGGTAGTGAAAGGACTCAGTGTTCTGCAGGCCCAGGCCTGCGAGGGAGGGGGCCTCAAGAAGCCCACTGGCGGGAATGTCTGCAAACCGAGTTCTTGGCCTCTGGAAGCCCCTCTACGGGCCGGCCAACTGTGTGGGGACTGGCTGGTTAGTGACTCTGAATTAACAGAGGTCAGTCTCCTGCTGAGGTCTCCCTCCGCCCCATCTTCTACAAAGTCTGTCCCCAAACGAACAATTACAGCGAGACATGCTTAGTTTTTGCTACAGCTCTGTTTCCAAAGTAGAGACGTATGTGTCTTGCAGACCCTAAATTATAAATAAATCAGACAAAATCTCCTTTTTCTTCCTGACAGTGAGGGCGGGCAGGGGTGGAGGGTGGAGACAGAGGGAGGAAATGTGAGTCACACAGAGCCCAGAGCAGCGGCGGCTGCCAGGACCACACCAGCTTCTCGGGACGCCCGAGGTTCCAGCACAAGTTACCCACCAGATGAACCCACTCGGGGATAAAATGCAGACCAGCGGCCCAAGGGATCAGCATCCATGTTTCCTCCAGGAAAACAATCAGAAACTAAAAATACGCTGTGCCGTTCTCAAAGGCACCAATCAAGACTTCCACAAAGCCGCTCACTTTCTGGACCCCAGAAGCACCCTTAAGCCCCCGATCCCCCCGAGCTGACGGACGATCGTGAGCCGTGGGAGCTGGGGATGGGGGTTCCAGGTGCCCTGCATGGGGACCCACCTTGGGCTGGTAGGCAGGGGCCCCACCCACCACTTGCTCAAGGAAATCGAAATTATTCTTCCTGTAAGCAAGTCTCTCATGTTCTTGGTGCCTCTAAAAAAAACTCTAGAGAAATACAGCTTTAGGTGTTACAACCTGGACAGCTGAGGGCAGCCCTGGCCGCTGCCCAGTCTCTATTGGTGGAAAGCACGGCTCAAGTGTCCTTGAAGAATTCTCAAGAGTCTCTGGGCCTCCCGTCGGAGGGGGACACGAAGGCACAGCGAGGATGAGGGGGCAGGAGGGAAACCGAGGCCCACAAGGGGCCGGGGCCAGGGCGTTTAGCAACAAAGGGGCCCTGCACCCACCATCTACCCTCCAGAAGGGGTCAGAGCAGACCTGGCCTTCCTGTGAACACATCTTGTGGGCTCATCCACGTCACAAAGCTGGTGGAGTGCTTCGTGGGGCCCATTGGCCAAGTGCACCAGCAGAGCCCCCCTGCTCCAGACTCTCCGGGGCCTGTGAGCGCCAGTCCTTGTCAGAGCGTCAGCCCAGGGCTGGCAAGCCACATAGGCCCACTGTGCATGCTGTGTTCAACTTTCCCAAACACCAACCCTGCTACGTGCAGGTTCATAGAGCACAAGCAGACACAGACAGATGCTCCCATTAAACGCTGGGCTTCTGGAAGGCCCATGGTGCCGGAGCCGGTCCCTGCACTGTCCTTCTCACCTGCGGACTGGGAATCAAGT
Source organism: Ursus americanus (assembly GCF_024610735.1). Classification (NCBI taxonomy): domain Eukaryota; kingdom Metazoa; phylum Chordata; class Mammalia; order Carnivora; family Ursidae; genus Ursus; species Ursus americanus. The sequence continues at coordinate 680,946 of NC_142145.1, forward strand.
CTGGGCTCTGGCCTGTTTGCCCTGACTCTTTGTATCTGTGGTTGAGACACAGCCCACGGAGGCAGGCACATGGCCCATGTGTACTGAGGGTCCTAAATGAGCTGCTGTCCACTTATGTAGACACAGAAACGTATACAGACTGTCCGAAGATCGCAGCACTGAGGCCACTCAACGTGGCTAATCATCGTAGACACTAGAAAATTACAAAACCACTTCCCACGTGCACGAGCGCCAGAGGGACCCCGTCGCTGGTCTCCCCAGGAGCTGGTGGTATGAGGCCCTGACGTCCAGCCTCTGGCGTCCGGCCCCTGGGTGTGGGCTTCTGTGGAGCTCCGGCCAGAGGCAGGCCCGGCCTGGGTGCCAAGCAAAGCCCCAGCCTGTGCGGGGACGGGAAAGGCCAGCCCTGCACCAGCACTGGCACTCCAGCTTATCAAGCTCTCCCTGGGTCCTCAGTAGGAAACTGCGCAAGCCCAGAAGTAAACATGTTCCGAACCATTAGGGAATTCCCTGCAGTGTGAGTCATCAGAAAGGCTTCCCCGCCACACCCGCCCGCCCGGAGGCTTCCACAGCCCGCCTGCGGCTGGTGCCGCCTCCAAGCCCAGCTTTAGTCACACAGCTCCCGGAGCGGCTCGGGGCCGAATGGGGCCACACGTGGAGGCCCCCGGCCTCTGCAGGGACACGGCAGCTTTCCCGAGACACAGTTACTCAAGCCCCCGGCGAGCAGGGGTGTGGACGCCCAGTGACGGGCTTCCTACCAACTTACAGCAACAGCTGAAGGGTTTGCCGGCCACGCATCCGGCGGGCAGGATAGAAACGGCAGAGGCCCAATCAGACCGAATCGCACGTCTGCATGGCAGGACACGCATTTCCGGGGCCCGCAGCCACACGAGCGCGGTCTCCTCCTCACCTGTCTGCCGGCCGTGGGAGGATGCTACACGCCGAACCACAGCGCGCTGTCACCAGGGAAGGCAGTGGGGGAGGCGCAAACAGGGGGCCCCTCCACACTCCCTGGGGGCCACGGAGGAGACGGGGTGCTGACCCTCAAGCAGGCGGGGTCGGCGGTGGGGGGAGTGCTCTGGGCTGTTCCGGCCAGGCTGGTCCTACCCAGGGGGAGTGCCTCCACACAGCTGGTCTTCACTCCCCTCATGCCCAGAACTCCCCCAGCCTCACACTCTGGGGCACCCCCAGCGCCACTCAAAGCGGCCTGTTTCCTGCAGAAGAGACTTCGGAGCAAGAAAGACATCGGCCTCCTACCATGGAGCTTGTGCGGCTGTTCCCCTACGCGGCCGAATATGGCATTCCAACAACCGGGACTCTGCGCCCGGGCAACGCCCAGGGAAGGGCACACACGTCCACACACAAACCTGCACACAGCTGTTTGCACCAGAGCCAAAAGGTGGGCACAAGCCCCAGTCCACACGGCAAGCAGATAAGCACAGTGCGGTGCATCCACACGACAGAACGCTACCAGCCTTGAGAGCGACGACGTTCCGACACCCGCTCCTGCTCGGACACACCTGAAGACGTGCGCTCCGTGCCCGAGCCAGCTGCAGCAGGACCACTACCACTGCTCGAGGGCAGTGTCCGCAGCCAGCTGCTCCACACAGAAAGCGGCTTCGAAGACTCCAGGACGGGGAGACCGGGGCGGATGGCGTTTGCGAATGTCTGGAATTAGTGGGGTGGCTGCCTGGCTCTGAACATAGCAAAGACGCCGGAACTTTAAATGGGTGAGCTCCGTGGCCCGTGAGTTAAAGCTCAACAAAGCAGACATGAAACCTAAGTTCTCCAACCCGCGTGTGCGTGTGCGTGTGCGTGGCACAGGCAGCCCTGACACAGGACGGAGCCTGTGTGACCTTGTCCAGCAGCGTCCTCTCCACACCCACCCACACCCACTGCCCTCCCCTTCCCCTCAAGACTGATGGCTGCGAGAGGCCGGGATCTGGAACAGAAAACCACCCCCGCTGGGGAGGGACCTGGGCCCACTTGCTGGATGTCACCTCGGTGTTGACCCCAAAGGATCCTCTCACAGCAGGGATGCAAGGACTCTGGTCTGACTCGGGAAGTCCCGTGGGGCCCTCAGAGAGGCCCTCTTGTCCACGCTGGATCCTCTGCGCCCCCTCCAGCACGGGTCACCATGCCCCAGGAAGGACTGGGGGAGGCCCAAGGTCATGCTGACCCCCCACTGGCTGCCCCCATCCCTCAAACGCTGGGCCCGGAGACCATGTTGGGACACCAAAGAAAGCCCAGCAAGGGAATGGAATTCCCACCAGGCTGGGCTGAAGTCGCATCTCCCCAGTAGGCACCAAGGCACATCCTGGGACATCAGTAAAGGGAAGCTCTTGAGCGGGGGAGGAGGAGGGGTTCCGGGACATGGGCAGACCCCGCAGGGCCTGCTGTGCGCCATCCACCACACCTCCCACTTTCCTTCCCACGGGGCTCCTCCCGAGACCACTCGAAACATCCCGTAGTTTACAACCATGGGGCAAACGTTCAAGGCTGAGACCACAAAGTAAGAAAAAGCCTTCTTGAAACCACATGCTGACTTACTGCCTCCCCTCCGCTCGCTGGAAATGCACGTGGCTTCCAGAAGCGTCACTCCTGCATACGGTCACAGGGGGCGCTGTCCGAGGGGGCGCCAGCTGTTTCCGCCACCTGTGCAGCCAGGCCCTGGCGGGCTGCACCTGCTGCCTGTGGCGAGCTCACCAGAGTGGCCTGAGAACGCTGCCCTTGGAGGTCACCTTCTTGGCATGCTGACACGGGCAAGCAAAGGGGCAGTGGCTGTCCGTATGGACAGATGCGCCCTCCCGCCGCCTCCCACAACCACCCTGGGAAACTGCAAGGAGACCTCTTCCCCCACACATTATGACCTGCACGTGTGTGAGCCGCACCGCCAACCGGCGGTGCCCATGTCTGCTCAACATCCAGAAACGTTTCAGAACCAGCATGCCAAGAAGTGGGACCTGCAGCCCCGTGGCCATGGCCCTGGACCACGGTGGGAGAGGAGGTGCGGGTGCTGGCCAGGCTGCTGCTGCATCCTTGCTGCCAGAGCGCCACTGGATGACCAGAGCCGCGGAACGCACCCCTGCTGGATCTGCCCAGCTGTGGCCAGACTGGAACAGAAAGATCACAGGGCACCTGGGGCTCCTGGGCACACTGTCCCTGCCACACGACGTGGCCAGGAGGGCAGGGAGGCTGCACCACCACAACAACAGAGGAGGTCCTCACACACACAGCCCCCACTCATACTCACAGACCGTATACACCTGCTCACACACCTGCTTACACACGCCCTGACACACAGCCACTCACACACACTACCTTACACACACACACGCCTGCTCTCACACACCTCACACGTCTTGCCAGGTCCCCATAGGCCCTCCTCCTGCCTGGGCTGGCCCACAGGGACCCTCCAACGCCCACCAGAGGGGCTAGTGTCACCTACAAGGATGCTGAATGCTGCTCTCACCACAGGCGCCATGCGCCCTTCCTTCTCCGACCCACTCCTCCCAGGAGGGGAAGCGTATCTCCCCGGGAGGCACAGTAGCTGTGGCCGGCCCCCCAGGCAGAAAGAACTACTCCTTGAAACCCTCACAAAGCTCTAGATTGCTAGTGTGTAAGCCCAAAACGACTGCAGGGAGGCCCAGACATGGGGTGGCGGGCACCCCGAGACACCCAGAGCAGCCGGACCGGCAGGACTCACATTCAGGACTCCTGGGACGAGGGTCTCCCTGGTCACATTCTGGCCTTGGTGCCAAACAGCAATTTAAACACTGAACTTTGCAACAGACCAATGATCTCATCAAAGGCTTCCAAGACAACTAGGCTTTTAACCTACATTGACTTCAGTGGTTTCTCCAAAAAATCAACTAAGAAAAGCCTAGTTACGGTTACAGAGCACGTCGGGACGCGTTAGGAAGGGCACGAGTGCCCCGTCTGCCAGGAGTCGAAGGTGAAAGGGATTCCTTCTTTTGGAAACATGACTTGTGTGTACATATGAACATGAAACCACCTTATTTGAATACAAACATGAACTAGCGACCGCGTCTAGACGTGTAACCATGGGGTTTAGACCCACTTGTGATGTGCACAGCCTGCGACCACATTGCCACCCATGCCTGTGTCTCACCGGCCTTGCATGGGGCGCTGGGCTGCAGGAGGGGTGGCGGGAGGGCCCCCGGGTGAGGACGGCACCGGCCATGCAGCCATGGACTAAGGTCCCCACACTGCGGGCTCGCGGCCAGCCTCCACGTGGCACCACCAGGCCATGGAGCAGAGATCTGGGACTGAGCCTACCCTGCAAAGGGAGCCCCACAGGGCCCACAAAGCGGGGAGATGCCCCATGGTCCCATCCTGGCACCAAGATGATGACCAGTGAGGGAAGACAGGGAAAGAAGCATGTGGACTTCTTCACGCTGCAGCCAGAAAAGCAGTGACCTGGGCCACGAACCAGCACGTTGCCTCGCTGCACGGCAAGCAGAGCCCCACGTCTGGTGACCCTTCCCCCCAAACACTTATTCATGCATTTAAAGCTCAAAAGGTTAAATCATTTCAAAATTAGTCTCCTCCAAAGAATGTTCCAGTAATGCAAATTCTGATGATTATGCTTAGTCGGTTTTCTCCATAATTCACAACGTTTTCCAATTATGTGCATGATTACACAGGCAGACCACGCTGAACAAGCCGGACTTTCAAGCCCATTTTGATGAAAGCACTTAAGCTTCCTGCTCTTGGCACAAAATCAAGACCCCGTTGTGGAGGCTGAACCTCGCCATGGGTTCCAGTGGTCAGCGCGGGTCCTGCACTGGTTCCCTCCGGAAATGGGGAGGAGAAAACACAGGCCAGCAGCAGCCCAGTGGCAGCCGTCCTGCTGGGGACAGGGCGTCGTGCCCGCAGGGCACTCGGCAGGGACCTGGGTCCAAAATCAAAGCTGCAGAGAGCTTCAGAGAGAGGCGAGCCCCACACACGCTCTTGCCCACCCTTGTCTGTTATCTGCGCCAGTGCCCAGGGGCCTGTCCTCAGATGGGTCAGGTGTCCTGGGGCAGGAGCTGGGGGCTTATTACCCAAACATCAGAGCAAACACAGTGTTCACCCTGGACGTGCAGCAACCCTGCCCCACAGCACACACAGGGCTGCACCTGCCAACATGTCTATACGCGCAGAGAGGTCTACACACACCTAATGGCTGGGAGCCCCGGAGGCCACCGGTCACACGGAGAACAGCAGCACCCAGCTCTGCACCCCGGGGCGGCACCCAGAAGGGGGCCAGAAGGATGCCAAGGGGGTGTGGGAGGCCTCTGGTCCGAGTGTGGGTCCCACCGCCTACCACGGCCACAATGCGTCCCCAGGCCCGCCGCCAAGAAGGCTGTGGCTCGGACAGGTGAAAAGCCCTCGTCTACACAGAACAGAACGGCGCTTCCCGAGACGACCCGGGCAGCAAGCGGGGCCGGCCGCGGGCAGGGGCAGAGCTACGTGACCTGCTCCCGCTCCCCCCCCCAGGAAGCACCCCCCACCAGCGCCCAAAGCGGGACAGTACCTGGTGCTTTCTCCACAAAAATGACTTTGGAGTCCTGCAGGAAGTTGTGGCCGGACAGCACCATCTTCTTGCCGCCGAGCACGGGGCAGCTGGCCGCGCTCTGCTTCTCCACGAGGGGCAGCTCCTGGGCCGACCGCTGGGCTGTGCGGGCAGAACAGGGGCAGTGAGCACGCGCCCGCGGCCGCCTCGCGCCGCAGCCCCGAGAGGCGCCGGGGCGGCCAGCCGGTCAGGAACCCGACGTCCGGCGGCTCCTCGGGGGCCGGGGCGGGCGGGGCGCGGACACGGAGGCCACCTGCGTCAGACGCAGCCGCCGCACGCAGGCTCGCGTCATCACGCAAACACGAGCGGGGCAAGCGCACATCGGGTTGGTGCGCGCGGGAAACTCCAGACGTGGCGACGTGCGCACACGTGCGGGTGTGCGCGTGAGCCTCGGCGGAGGAAGCTGCCGCCCAGGGGCGCCTCGGCCTCGGCCGGTGCCGCAGGTGCTCCGCGTGGACCGGACGGCTCCGGCTGAGGAGACGCGTCTGCGCGCCGGGTCCTGGCGGAAGGGAGCGCGGGTGCCGGCAGCGGGGAGCCACGGTGAGACCTCACCCCGGGAGGGGGGGCGCCGCGTGAGCCGGGGGTGGGGTCTCGGGCGCTCGGTCCGGCAGAGCCAGGGGCCGCGGACAGAGACGCTGGGACAAGGCCGGCAGTGGCCAGGCAGCCAGGCATGGAGCGCAGGGAGGTCGGCTCATCTGGGGAGGACAGGACGTGCTGAGGCCACCGACCCAAAGTTTCTGGGCAGAAGCGGCAGCGGCAGTTTCTGTGGCCAGCTACGCACGGTGGTGTTCACCCACCCAGTGGGTCTGGAGGGAGGAGGCCACGCTTCAGACACGTGGAGTGGCCTGTGGCAGACCCCTGGGCCATGCTGAGGTGTGGGGACAGGTGTCTGTGGGGCTCCATGAGGGGGCCACGGGACAGACATTGCAGGGAAGGAGTCCTGGGCACTGAGGTGGGTCAGACGGTCAGGTCAGAGGTGAAGGAACCAAACCCAGACCCTCCCACTGAGCCAGGGGGCAGGAGAGTGTCCTGTGACAGCCACATCCTGAGAGAGAAGGAAGAGGGGCCGCTGGGCAGGAGACATTCTGGCAGTGGCCAGGGGGTGGCCAGGCCGGCCGTACCTCCTACAAGAACACGGAGAGGCCTCCCAGCTGTCCCGCCCCGAGGCCTGGGCATAGGGCAGCTTGTGGGGTTTCCACCAATGAGCTCATGTGCTGACAAAAATCATCAAGGTCACCGCCAGAGGACACTGAGTCCTCGCTGCAGCCAAGCCCCTGCGGGAGCAGAGGGCTCAGGCCCAAGGCTGGACGGACCTGAATCACGCCCACGACAAGAGAAGGGAAAACCAGGGGCTGGCAGGGAGGGCGGGAGAGCCACATATGGGCCGACCAACTCAGGATCACTCAACCCCAGGGACCAGATGCCAAAATCCTGCTGCTCAGGCTTCTGAAATGCAAGGGATTAGCTCACACGTAGCGAGCGCAAGCATCTTGGGGTTTCAGGACAAACTGTCCTCTTTTCCCCACGGGTGCCGGGAGCAGGTGGGCTGGCCGCACGCAGAGCCCGTGAACCCAAACCCAGCGTGGCAAGCTCCTCCGGGGTCTCCGTGACAGGCAAGGAACGAGAGTGACACACACGTGAGTATAGTCCACGAGTTGCCACGAACCACAAGGACAGAAAAGGTGCCAAAAAACAGAGCGTGTGACACGGGGCCGGCTCTGATACTCACAGCACTCGATGGGGTTCGAGGCCACTTGCAAGGACAGCGTCCGGCCGTTGGGCTGCGGGATGTGGACACGGAAGACCAGCCTCACCCTGGTGTTCTTCCTCCCTATGTCCGTCTCCCCTTTCCGCAGCTCGATGTCCGAGTTTCTGAGCTTCAAAATCCCAGCACAGTCCACACTGCCCGGAACAAGAGTCCACACCTGTCTTTCAGTCCCTGACACACAACACAGGGCGCCCTGCTCTGCCCCTGGCCCAGAGGTCCCCATACAACAGCACGCGAGGGAACAGTCCCGTACTTCATACCCTGGGAGTGGAGTGCAGGGCACCCAAAAGTTGTCAGAGGCGGGGAGGAGGCCGCGAATACGGGCCTCTTTGCACACGAGAAGATCAATCGTCAGCTCAGAGACAGCTTCCACGGAGCCACAAGAGCAATCCGCAGGCACATGAGAGCCACTCGCATCAGTGACAACAGAACCTCCCAGGGAGAACTCTGTCTCCAAAGACCACGCTCCTTCCATTTCCAGTGTCTGTATGTAGTCACCACCGAACTCAGAAATAAACGGGAGTCGTTGTCAGGGGGTAAATGCAGCACGAGGGCGGACTGGCCACGGGGAGTGAACTATTCAAGTGCCATATGCACAGGGCCGGAGGCCCTACAACCAACCCATCACCCTATGGATCTGTGGTTTACGTGGGTGTTGAGCTTAGGGCAGAGATGTGGGGGAGAGGTGGGCAGGCAAGCCGCACCACCCAGCGCCCTCCCCAAGTGCCCTGGCCACACGCACAGCTTACATGGCTCGCATGTTGTTCTCTGGCAGCAGTGGGATTTCCAGGACTTTGGTGTTGGAGAGGATGGCTTCATGACTGGTGGTGGAGACGGTCTTGCCCGTGATCCGGTGGACCTGGTAGAAGGCGTGGGGTCTCAGCAGGCGGTCGTCGGCCGTCCCGATGAACAGCTGTAGTGTGAGTGGCTCGTTCTCCAAGTAGCCGTGTAGCTGGCAAGAGAACAAGATCCCCCATTAAGCACCCTACACACGGATGGCTCAGAGCCAACGGAATATTTATAAGCAGAGGCTAATTCACAAGGAAATCGTGTAGCAGGTGCTAAGTGCTAAGTCCCCTGGCAGCCCTGCCCTCGTCTGTGTCTCTGTGACAGACTCTTGGTCATGTGCCGCTGTGAGCACTCCTGTCTCCTCCGTTCAAAACACACACCCACATGTGCCCCCCCACACCGTGTGCCCCCACATGCACTGTGTACCCCCCCACACCATGTGCCCCCCACAACCATGTGTGCCCCTCACGCACCCACGTGTGCCACACACGCAGTGTAGCCCCCACGCACCGTGTGCCCACCCCACAACCACATGTGCCACACACACACCCATGTGCCCCCACATGCACCGTGTGCCCCCCACGTACCCATGTGTGCCACACACGCACCCACGTGCCCCCACGCACCGTGTCCCCCACGCACCCACGTGTGCCACACACGCACATCTTGCACACGTGCCATGCCACCACCGTGAGCAGCACCCAGCGTGCAGTTGGCGGCGATGCATGGCTGTGCTCAGCTCCTCCTGCGGCGGCAGCTGCTGGGAGGGGCCCCCACCTCCCCACAAAGCCTCCCCCTCCAGCCCACCTCCTCCCTCCGTGTGCCTCCCTGGCAGCTTGTGACAACGCCGTCTACACTTTGCCTGGCAGATGTCTGCTGTAAGGACCACGGGTGGCTGGCGCCATCCAGAAAACTAGGATGCCAAGCTGTTTGCAGAAAGTCTTTCCGTAATAAACACAGACATGCGCCGGGCAGGGCAGGGTCCCCTTTCTCACTCACAACCCGTCCTAACAGCAAGGAGGACACTTGCAGACAAACAGCCATAAACACGGTGGGTCCCTTTCTCCCGGCTCAGGGCCTGTCCCCTCCAGGGGCAGGTGACGGCCAAATGCAGCCCCGTGCCCGCCAGCTCGCACCCCCAGAGCCTGGAGCCTAGAAAGGGCCTGGCAACCCCACGCTGTTTTGCTTCTTCTACTTTTCATTTTCGCGCTCACTTTCCTTGACAACAGGCAGTCACTCTCACACCACCGTCCAGTGTGCCTAGTGATACTGCGTTGCGGTGACAGGCGTAAGGGAATGCTACCAGTGCTTCCAGATAAGCACAGAGGCCAGGGCCGCCTCCCCATGGCAGTGAGACAGCCAGCGGCCAGGACCCTGGCCCCGCAGGCCTCTGAGGTGGGGCTCTCCGAGAACCTATGGAAGGACAGCCCCGCGGTGCAGACATACATCCTCGCCACCCCACCCGCAGGGCCCAGACGTGAGAGCCAGACGCCCAGTGAACACCCCGAGCACACTGCTGTGGTGCCAGCACACGAGGTGCAGGTGGTGGGGCCAGGAGGGGTGAGGGCGCGAGGGCACCCGCGCTGACACCCAGGCTCTGTCTCTGTGCCGTGAGGAGGCCACCCTGAGGGTCACAAGGACCTGCCCGGCGGCACAGGCCCGGACACGGGGGCGGGGGCGGGGGCGGGACTGGCGGCCGCCGTGCCCTCGGCGGGCCAAGCACAGACAGCAAATGCCAACGGGAACAGACGGAGGGCATTCCTGGGAGTGCGGCAGCCAGGAGGGGACGAGGTGAAGGCCGCAAACGGGGTGTCATGTGGAGAGACAGAACTCTGGTGTGAACACAGAAGGGCGATTTCTCCGCAGGTGGGAGGGCCGTGGAGGTGGCGCTTAGAAGCCCCCGTAGGCTCTGTGCATGTACCTTGGCGCACGCGTGATTCCAGCCTGCTGTGTGCAGGTTTTTAAACTCATGTTACTGTCCCAACTTGAGAACAACAAACTTCAGAAACAGACACGAACACCTGTGGGGGCTGTGGGGCTGGTCTCCGCAGGCTTTCCAGGCGCAGCCGCGGCTTCCGGAGCGATGCAGGCCGGCCGTGCACGACCACTGCCATCGCCTCTTCCGCATACCAGGTGCTGGCCAGCGAGAAGCCATTGGAACATGAAAGGCCCGCTGGCCGCACGCTCACGTCTAAAGGCTCCTGTCTGCACCCCTCGCATGTCCCCCGCCCTCGAAGGAAGCTGCTCTAGGTCTGGGATCAAAGGTGCACATTCGTCAGCTGCCGTGAGGAGGTAGGAAGGTAAGCTCTTCCCCCGCATCGGGCAGCAAACATTTCATTTCCTGGAGAATGCAGGTGTCCATGTGCAAAGTGCACGCACATCGTTTTCCACGTGGGGTGACAGCCCAAGCCTCCCCGGGGTGCCCCAGCCTAGGGATGAGGACACAGCCGCACACCGGGCCGTGCCACTTGGAGGTTGGTGAGAGCCAGCTGCTGTTTCCATCACCAGCTTCAGGCACCACGACATCTGCTCCAAGTACGTGAATGTCTTCGTCCTCAACCCGACTTAGATCTTCAACACGAATGTCTGCAATGCCGTACCGAGGACTGAGAATGGAGATCCAACCCGAGAATCTATTAACCTGGAAGAGCAACTACCTGCTGCTCAAATCAGCAGTGAGCTGTCAGTCAAAACCACGCTGACAAAAGACTCATTTACTTACTGTTTTGACTTACTTAGAAGATAAGTCACTTATAAGTTGGAGTTCTCAGAAGAGGATCCGCACAATGATTGTTCAGGAGGCAGATTTGCACAGTCAGCAACCTGAATGCCAGGGCCCGGCCTGCCACCCACCACAGCAGAAGAGTACCAGACGCTGGTGTGAGAGGCCACTGGGTGAGGCTGAGGGCCAGGGCACCCCGTGTGCTCTGCGTCACAGCTGGGGCACAAGAGACTCTGAACACCACCTGGGGAATCTCCGGGAGACAGAGGTGCTCCATGCAGGAGGGTGTGCATGGACGGGGAGCAGAGCAGTGTTCCCAAGTGTCCCGCCCACACCCACACACCTGTGTGCTCACACCCAATCATGCAACACGCGCACACACACACACCCCACGTGCACACATGCACACACAGCACACACCTGTGCACTCACATTCAATCATGCGACACGCACACCGCACGCACATGCACACACACTCAGACCCCACCCACATGCACACACAGCGCACACCTGTGTGCTCGCATTCAATCATGCAACATGCACACCGCACGCACATGCACACACTCACACCCCACCCACACGCACACACAGCACACACCTGTGTGCTCGCATTCAGTCATGCAACACGCACACCACACGCACATGCACACACACCTACATGCACACACACACACGGCACACACCTGTGCACTCACTCATGCAACACGCACATGCACACACACTCAGACCCCACATGCACACACAGCACACACCTGTGCGCTCACACTCAAAATGCAACATGCACAACATGTATGCACGCACACACAGAACCCACAGGCATGTGCACACGCGCACACACATCAGGGCTTTCCAGACACAGTGCAGAGCGCTGTGCTTGGTCGGGAAGTCGGGAAAGAGACACAGGCATTGGGCAGGCTGTTTTCATCGTCTTCTGCCTGTGACAGGGTCCCACGCATCCAGAGACGTGGTCATCGTCAAAGTCGTTTTTTCATATTCAAACGATTGCACTTCCATCAGATCCACAGGTGTCTGACCCACACTCCACACGTGTCCGACAGGCGTGTGCACATGGGCAGGGAGCAGAGCCTAGAGCTAACGCCTGCCTGAGCCTCTGCAGAGGGCCTGGAGATGCTGCAGCCATGTGGTCGGCATGTGGGAGAGGCCACGAGACGGCTTCTCTCAGCCCTGCCATGGATTTGCTGTCCTGTGACCCCATGAACACGAGGACCTCCACCAAGGCCACAAAAGAGAGCCTGCACACGACAGCCGTCTCGACGCAGTTCTTGCTGATGTTGCTTTAATCCTACAGAAACGAAATGCCTCTGCTTTCCCAGCTGAAAAGCTTCCTTCCCATGTGAACACACGAGTGTGCCCACATGAACGGTGCTGGGTCAGAGTCGGGGCCCAGACCCGCCTGTCCGGCCCGCTTGACTTCCCGCATCCTTGCTGGAGAGGGTGCTTCAGTCCTTTCTTAATTTAACGAGCTAAGAGACCTTTCCGCCGTGCTGGACTCAAATCTACATTTTTTTTAAAAAGATTATTTATTTATTTATTTGACAGAGACAGAGAGGGAACACAAGCAGGGGGAGTGGGAGAGGAAGAAGCAGGCTCATAGCGGAGGAGCCTGATGTGGGGCTAGATCCCAGAACGCCGGGATCACACCCTGAGCCGAAGGCAGACCTTAATGACTGTGCCACCCAGGCGCCCCTCAAATCTACATTTTTATAACAGAAAATGTAAAAGTGAAATCAGAGCCTGATAAAGGGACAATTTTTTCCACTAACGGCTTTGTCCTGTGACACTTAACACAATCAGACGTAAATGAGTCTTTGGCCAAAGCGGTTTCTCGTGTGGCTAAGGTGTGTTCCACGGGTGAGGAGGCAGCCCCGCAGGCTCAACCCGCAGGCCCCGCGGCAGTCACACGACTTGGAAATGACAGTCTGCACGTCCCCCGGGACCGCACAGTGGCGCCTCTCTGGTAGCGTGCAGAACACGGCGGATTGTGGGTATAACTTCGTCCTTTTAAAAACATGCCATTTCAGTGAAAATGGGAATATTTAAGGTTTATCCTGGGAGATAAACATCTATTATTTAAAACACGAAGTTCATTTTCAGGAAAATCATTTGAATACTTCACATGCTCCCCTGCACGGGCTTTCTGCCTCTGGCACGTTTGGTGTCTGTCAAAACAATATTTATAAAATTATCTGTCATAACAACGAACTCTCTTTGCTTCACCTAAACAAAATGTATTATTCCGTTTTCAAGGTGTAAGAGCTGCTAAGTTTTCCACACGTAAAGATGTGTGTTTTTAGCTCCTGTGCTGACCTCAGCACTTACGGGGCAGGTGACAGGCGACTGACAACTGGGGCAAGTCCTTTTGAGCAGTGCCTCGGGCGCCCGCGCGGCTGGGTCATGGGGACATGGCCAGCTGAGGTACACTGCCCACCTCTCGGCTGGTTGTTTGGGTCGGCTCAGGCACAGCCATCGTTCAAAGGGAAATTACACGTTTCACCCCCGTGTGAAATCCGCGTCTTCACACGAGGCCCAAACAAGCCATGTGGAGACGGAAGCCCAGCTCCACGACAGGATTCCCTTTTTACCCCCAAACCTGCGGCGACCACAGTGACTTACAACCCTATGCAGTGCGAGCGCTGCTGTGACGGGAAGTCCTGAATCCTCACCCAGGGCGGGCAGGGAAGCCGCGCCTGCTGCCACCAGGGGTTCCGCCCCCAGAAGCGTTTCCTGCATCCACACGCGCTCCCTCAATAACGAGAAGGGAAGTCGCACGGTCCCCTGACATGGGAGGTGACCACGCCACAGTGGCAGCATTGGGGCTGGTGTCCACGTGGGACGGGGCCCAGGGATCAGCCGTCACGCCGACCCATGCCTGTGATACCACAGTGCACAAACACACACCACGCGGCAAAGACACCGACCTGCTGCCCTGGAGACCTTGTTAACGGGACTGGGAAATGAGAAAGCCAGGACCAAGAGCACACGGAGCCGGCGGTCAGAGACCCTGATCCATCTGAGAACACACACGTGACAGGTCCACGCCGGCCTTCGCTGGCCATGCCCCCAGGCACCTGCCAAAGACAGCGTGGGCAGAGCCTTCACGGCAGGTATGAGCTCCGTCTGCTGAGACATGAGTGTGTGGGGGCCCCCAGCTTCGTGACGATGTCACCAGGTAAAGACACTCAGGATCGACCCCGAGAGGCTGGCCGTGTTGTGTATGCAGGCCTGTGGGTGTGCATGTGCACAAGCGTGCACATGCAGAAGCGAGTGCCTGTGTGCAGTGTGTGAGTGCAGATACGGACGAAGTGTGTGTGTGGACATAGGTGCAGGTGTGCGTCTCCCGGGATGCACGTAAAGGGGGCTGCTAGCACGTGGCCTGTGGCCCAGAAGGGGCTCCTGGCCAAGCGGGCACTGGGGGAACCAGGCAGGCTGAGGAGACTGTCCTGCAGAGGCTGCAGTCACCAGCTGCAGGTCTCACCCCCAAAACACCTGCAGGAAATCCCGACAGTGTCCGTGGAGCAGAGATCCGGGGCCCCACAGGCAACACCACGCCAAGTCATTTCAACAGCTCCACTGAGGGATCATTTTCTGTGGCAGAAAATTCACCCATTTTGAACCAGCGAACTTAAAACATGAAGTCTTTGCTGTAAAAGAGCCCATGGACGGAAGGAGAGCCGGTGAAACAGGCTTGTTTTCTAATGTGAACGTCGGTGTCGTGCTGTCTTCTCAGGAAAAGCGAAGGGAGATTCAGTCGTGGGAGGACCGTGTGCCCCGTAGGTTCCGCTGGGTTCTGGGAGCCGCTGCTCACAGACGGCCCTGAGTGGGGCACACACAGCACATTGTCCCCACGAGCCCCAGCTTCTCCGAGGCAGGAATGTCTGCAGAGTCTGTTTCCTGTGACAGCCGTCCACACATCCGTGGTCCATCTGTGCAGCTAACCTGCTCGGACTGGTCCTGTGTGCAGGCAGCCAGCCGAGTCCTGGCCAGGCGTGACCAGCAGGGTGTCTATCCCATACCTGGGCCCCTCCCTTCTCTCGAAGACGAGCATTCCCACGAGGCAGGTGCCGGCCCCTCGGCTGACCGTAGCTATGTCTGAATGACCGAGAGTCACAGAGCGGGTTCTAGCTCACTTCTGAGGAAGACAGAAGATGGAGAGGTGTCGCTCTCACCAGAACATCAGACGGCAGTAATGGGCGAGTCCAACAGTCTCCATGACAGCAGCTGTGCCATTGGAGGAGGACAAAGGACGGCCTCATGCATGACAAAAGCAGGAGTGGGGGACCTCAGGACGGGTCCAGAGTCTGTCCCGAGTCCAAAGCCTCTCTGACAGACTGCAGCGGCAGGGCCAACTGCCCTAGGCCCCATGGCTTCAAAGGCTTCGATCTCGGTCTGTCTCCGTCCCCTCTCTTCTCAGGCCGCGTCCAGGGCGTCCATCCCAGCGGTGCCTGGCTGTGAGATCTGATTTGGGGTGTGGTCAGCAGACCCCTCCATGGGAGAGTATGGATGGGGAGACCGACGGTATCACTTAAGGCTAAGCACACGGTTCTCATGGCCACACTCTGCAAAGACTGGACACGTGGAGTAAAGGCTAAGTGTCCACAGTGGGGAAAGCAGCTCACAGACCCACAGACAGAGCTCCTTATGGCTCCAGGCTCTAAAATCCATAAGCCCTTCCCAGCACCTTCTCTGGGTGCCCAGGTGTACCCTTCAGAAGGGATCCGTGCAACCTGGAGATAAAGGACCTAGGAATGGATGCCCCGTATCCTGTGCCACAGGAGGGAGCCAGGGGGGTGAAGTCTCTCCCTCCACACACATGCATGCACGCACACACCAAGTACACAGGCTCAGGCATGTGCACACTCGCATGTCTCTATGTGTGCGTGTGCATGCACGCCTGTGTGTGTGCATGCATGTGCACATGTGTGCGCTACAGCCAGCAGCAACACTCAGTTTACACGGGCTCACTTACACTCTCCTGGGAGAGAATTTAAGAATTCCTCCTGGGAACGAACAATGCGAGGAAGGTCCTGCACCAGGTTCATTCTGATTTAGGCAGCACACACGCCTTCTGGGGATGGGTTCACACTGTGCTTGGTCGCACACAACAGAAGGGTTCTAAGGGGCTGCACGCTGTTCCTTCCAGGAAAACGAGCTAATTTCTAGAGTTTCTTGCACTTTGGCATATAGAATTTTTCTATCTTTCTGAAACAGTAAAAAATAAGAAATGAGGGTCTTGGTTAATGAGTCTGCCGTGTAAGTATTTGGAGAGCACAGATGCCGGAGACTGTGCCCCCTCAGGACCACTGGCCACCGCCCACGAGTGGCACGGGGACAGCGGTCGGCCTCTGGGCTCAGACTCACTTCCGCTAACAGGACAGTTACGGTTAACAACAGATTTGAAACTTTTCAAGGACTTTAATAATCAACTGTTCACTCAAAGTGTCCCTGTATTTTATTTCACGCGACAGTGGGATCACATCTCAAACAAAACACGGAGGAAACAGAGGCGACCAAGAGGCTCAGAGCTCGACCGTCCCTCCGCTTCGCCCGCTCCTGTCTCCAGTGCTCGGGGGTGCTGGCCGGACGCACAGACGCAGGAAGGCGGTGTCTGAAGCAGCCTTCGGCGTGTGTGCCATGTCTGCTCTCATTGGTGGACGTGCCGTGTCGCGGAGGCTGCAGGTGGGGCTGGAGTCACACATCTCCTGGCTGACCCCCCGCATCCCAGGTCGGGACATCGTCTCCGGGAGGAAGGTCCTTGTGTTCTGAGAGGAAAAGCTGGGCAGAGTCTGGCGGCTCTGCGGTTGTGAGGCCGTAGCTAACCAGGTTCCTGGTCTTGACTGAGGGAAACGGAGACCCCATCCTCGCCCACAACTTAGCCCTACAGACGCCCTGCCTGTAGAGTGACCTGAACACACGACCCCTGGGCTCTAAGAGCCAGATCTGCCTTCTTCTCCGGCCCTGGCAAAGCAAACTTGCCACCGCCCAGGACGTGACATTTCACATTTCCAGGGGGTCTGGGGTGCCAGGCGCACGCCGCACGCAGGAGCCGGGACAGCCCGCCGCTCACCGCCCGGCTTGTCCTCTTCACCAAGACCTCAGACCTGCCCCTGCGGACGAGGAGAGCAGGACGGCAGATGGGACGGCTTGCATACACCGGTCAGACGAAGGTACGAGAGTGCGGTCAGCGTGTGAGCTCTGCTCGCTTTGCAGCCTCTGCCACTTGACTGGCGCGTGTCTGTGAATCAGCGACGGATCCGGACGCCGGGAGAGGGAAGGTTCCGGTCCAAGGCTTGTTTCCACTTTCAAGCAGGTCGCCTTGAGCTTTTCCGCTGAGTGGTTCCTGTGCAGCCTGTGACCTGCCCCTGAGCACAAGGAAATGGGCAGAATCCCCGCTGCTGGAACAGCCGTGCCGTAGGAGCACCACAGGGCTTTCGCGGAGGGCATTTGGCCGCAGGCGAAGGGAAGCTCGGTGCACACCGTCGCTACAGCGGGACAGTTCCCTGCTAGCAACGTGCACTTGGACCTGCTGCCCGCTAGCACACAGGTGTCTCGTCCCACAGCCAGAGCAAAGCACCCAGCACCACCCCCGTTGGCCACCCAGCCCCGACCCCTGTGGGCTGACCCTGCGGACGGGACGGTTCATACTTCAGACGTGCCCACTTTGGAGCTAGACGTGACCGGGTGCAGGAGACCCAAAGATGTCACCCACACTCTGGGGACGACGGGATGGGATTCACACAGACACGCATGGAAGCATCCAGAGAGAAGAAATTACATTAGCTGTGGATCAAAGAATGTTTTGCACGGAAACACTACATTTAGCATTTCTAATTAAAAACACGCTGAGAAGCCCCGACTTTCTGCTGAGGGAAAAAATGATCTAGAAACGGAGTGCCTGAAAGCCCCAGAAACCATTAGGAAACATTACACTGAACTACAGCGACAAACACACCTTTGGTGATTCCAGAACCCAGAGCAACCCCAGGAGCCTGGCCACAGAGGAGAAACAGCAGACTTCAAAGAAAGCCCCATCCACCCACACGGCAGGTGTGGACTCTGCAGAGGCATGCGGCTCGCGGAGGAACCCGTCCAGGGGCTCACGGGGGACACGTCCAGGGGCTTGCGGGGGGGAGATGTCCAGGGGCTCACGGGGGGGGACACGTCCAGGGGCTCGCGGGGTGGGGGAGATGTCCAGGGGCTCGCGGGGGGCGGGAGACGTCTAGGGGCTCGCAGGGGGGAGACGTCCAGGGGCTCGCGGCGAGGGGCACGTCCAGGGGCTCCCAGAAGTTCGCGGACCTGCCCTCTGGAGACCTAGACACACAGGAACGCCCACTCCCACAGGGTGGTACCCCTACAGAGGTCACTCCCCCAATGCCTCCTGCCCGCTCGCCACACACACGTCCACAGTACGTAGGCTGGCAGGGGGGCATGCCTGCCACGCAGCCCTGGTTGGACAAAGTTTGTGTCCATCACCTCCACTGACCTCCCTCCGCCCAGAGACCCACACTCAGGGTCGGTCAGAGGCCACTGAGGCTGTGCTCCCTGATCTCCTTCTTCCTCAGGGCAGCCCCTGTGAGTCCTAGCAGGGCAACACCCAGTCAGTTAAACTGTTAATACGATGCGAGGAGGAGGAGGAGAAGGAAGTGTGGACAGAGAGATGGCTGGAGGTGAACCTTCCAGAAGCCATGCTTGGCCTTGGTGTTTGCCATCAGTGACCCAAGGGGCACCGAGGGCAGGGCCCCAGCACAAAGGCCGACAGCGGTGGCATGCAGGCAACATGATGGGACATTGGCCCGCGGCCTGGCCAGCACCCCCTGACACCCAGTGCTACGGAGGGGACGGCCACCCGTGTGGCCGGTCAAGGCGCAATTGTGCTTCCCGCCTCGGCGCATTTGGGCCCACGGTCGGGGCGAGCGGCATCTGTGCTGACATAGAGCAGAGTGCTCTGCCACAGACAAGAGCCCAGTGTTCTCCTGGACGAGCTCAGGGGCCTGGGGGAGCCCAGCTCGGCCAGACCGCGCCCACCGGCCCAGAGCAGGCGGCCAACGGTCAGGGACAGTTACGTAACAGCCGCTCAGGAAGGAAGCATCCTTCGGTCCAGAGACTTCTCCCTCAAACACAGGACAGCCTTTAGAAGGCACAGCAGGACAACGGAGGAAAGCCCGAGCATCTGCACGGGTACTCACTGCCCCCTGCCCATCCCGGCTCCCAGGACCCGCGTGCAGGAGCCAGGCGGCTCCCAGGACCCGCGTGCAGGAGCCAGGACGCACGGAGCTGCCTGCCTGCTGCTCCGGACTCCACTGTCTGCCTGTCTGCAAGGGAAGGCTGTGTAGGGGCTGCACCTCTCCCCATGCCGGCCTGCGCTCAGGGGACCCCAGGGAGACAACACCCAGCATTTCCTCCTCAGGGGGAGAGCTCGGCTCATAGGCCAAAGACCAGGCTCCGCTGGGCACCACATGCTGGGCCAGCCAGCAGGAAGGAGGCCCAACCTCGGAGCACATAGAGCAGAGATTTCCCACCAGATCCAGCCCTGCAGGCACTGGGCACCTGTGGCTCGGCCCCTGTAGGGAGGGACAGCTGGGGTGTGGATTTCCCTATTTTGACATTAAAGATGGTTACTTTTCACCATTGTGTCCCTGACAACCCCATCCCGCCTGCACCGGGACCTGATATTTCGGAAGCTCAGCTGCAGTGAGCACGCAGACACCTGTCTCAAAGTGGAAAACGGTCCCTCAAAGGACGTTTCCGGAACCTGCCTATGACAACCAGAAGACTGGGCACAGTGATGGGCGGCCGGCACAGGTTCTGGGCCCGGGGCGACTTAATTCTAGAATCTCTGCAGCCTGAAACAAGGGAGCCGAAGTCCTGAGCTGGAGGATTTCGGGCAGCTTCCACTGCTACACAACTCATGGACTTTATTCCTAAGGAGTGTCTGGGCTGTAAGGAAAACCAAAACCATGCTTCCACCAGCTTTGCTGAACAGCAGAACGCACACAGGTGTTTAAAAATCGCTGTTAGGGACCTGCCTGAGCTCACGTGTCTCTGCCACGTGTCCAGAGACGGCAGCACAACGCCACGGATTCCCTCAGGATGACAACATCTGGTCAACCCAACACCACTTACGGTGGCATGCGCCGTGGAGCGTCTGTCTCAATGGCTCTGGGGAGCCTCTCTGGCTTTGCTGTAGGGGGTTAAGCCCTCGCTGGTCATAAAAGCTGACAACACATTTCAGGGGGTGCTGGGCAGGTGCACCGGTTGAGACCCGCCTGTGTCAGGGGCGCCGCGAGACAGGCATTTGGCCAGACGGCCCCCACGTGCCCAGCAGATGGTGGGTACGGAGAACGAGGTGGCGCCTACGGCGTGTGTGCTCGGCAGACCCCCTGCCTGGACACGGCTGCAACGGAAGGCCAGCCCCGTGACACATGAATCCACGCCCTGTGCATGTCGGCCACACTGGGCCGTGGGCCGGCTGCAGTTGTGTTGGGGTCAGACCCACACTGTCCTTCCCGCCATGCGGTGTCTCGGCTCCGTGCACGGGGCCTGGGCTGCTGCTCTGTGGATCCTGACGCTCGCACCCTGCTGGCCCGACCCAAGTTTGCCTTCAGGTAAGAACTGACGCTGGGAATGTCCATCTGTCTGCCTTTTGTGAAAATCCTGGCTTTCCGGGTTAACAGTCCTGTCCTGAGTAGAAGGTGGTGCCCAGTACGACTCAACGTAAGAAACAGGACGGGCCTCTGGGTGAAAGAGAACGTGATGTGAGCGCAGATACACACGTCTGAACACCCAGAACTGTTGTTCACACGACAGCTCTGCAGCCCCGTCCGTGCCAGGGGCGGGGAGGGGGGCACCTAAAATGAATCACGGCAGCGGCGAGTCTCTGCCAGCTTCCCTGCTGTGTCCATCCTGGGTTTCCGCTCTCAGAGGCCTTACGTGGCAGCGAGTTCTCGCCATGCTCTGTGGGGGCCCAGGTAGGCCTAGAAGCCAGCCCTAGGGAGACACTCTAGCTGCGCCCGAGGCCGGGACCCCCGCTGCCTGTGCCCGAGGCCAGGACCCCCACTGCACATGCCAGGGTCGTCGCCACGTCCCTCAGAGGCGCCGGAGCCAATTCCTTTATCTCCAGAAGGGGTTTTCGCTGGCCCCTCGACACTGACTGGGAGCCGAACTGACAGCACAAATTACAGACCTGAAATGGTGTTTCCAACTTCACGAGACTTTCCCTGGGTTTCCTGTTTCAGAGACCTATTAATTATTCACGCGGACCTAGCCTCCTGTGTGGTGGGCTAGATGCTATCGAGCAGTTATTTTGGTAACTCGGTAAACAGAACTTCATTCTTTGAGCCCTGGGTCAGAGATTAGCGACATCCCCGGGGTCGCTCCTTGGGCCCTTGCAGGGCAGGTGGGAATAGAGGACCCTACTCTGTGGACTGGGTGCCAGGCACTGCACGGAGGGCAGTGAGGGTGGATGCCGGGGGACGTGGAGAAACAGACGGGGAAGCCAGGACTAACAGAGTGCGGGACTTTGGCAAACCAGCAGCCCCTGTGAGGGGCCCAACGGGCACAAGGCTCTGGTTTATCAGATGCAACGCTGGAGGACGACCGGCCTTCCCGCACCCCCTGGAAAGGCGAACCCCAAGGCAGGCCCTCCCCAGACCAAACGCAGACAGTCACCTCCCACCTCGCCCAGGACCCAGGGACCAGGCCTCCGAGAACCTGGGAGACCTTGCTCCTGTGCACATGGAGGTGCCAGCCCCCCTGACGGTTGCAGACTGACCTCCCGGGCTTGGGACAACAACCGGGGTAGAAGGTGGGCCTCCTGGGAGGGCCCCGGAGCGCTGGCCGCTGTCGTCCTTCACAACTGTAGGTATGAACGCGGGAGCTCAGGAGAAACCGAACACAGGCTGGGGTCCTATAGGCCCGCTCCACCACCAGCCCGCTGAGCAACGCTGGGCAGGCCGCACACAGAAACGAGGGCGAGACCACGAGAACGCAGAAGGTTCTTCCGGCCCTTCAGTCTGGCGTGCCGGGCAGCTCCTTTCTGAGGTCCCTGACGCTCCAGGAAGAGGAGAAGGTCCTCCTCCTGGGGCCCGGCTGGGACACTTCCATTCTGCAGAAAATGACTTCGGTTTGATGGAGACACTTAGAATTGGAAGTCTGGGAAACGGCGGCAAGATTGGGGACAGCGTGTTTTTATCGGGCTCCCCGGCGCACGTGACAGCTTTCATCTGAGCAGTAACAGTCTGTCCCAGACCAGAGCCCACTTTCCGTGGACCCACCGGCCACAGCACGCTTGTGGGGTGCATGGCTCCCCCAGGAACTGCCTGCAGCGTGGCCAGGCTTCTGAAGAGGGAGGAGCGGGCGTGGTGCTGGAGCCCCACGTCAGAGGATACGCTAAAATAACTCAGCACAAAATAAAACCTTGTGGTTAGCGTGCTTTCGCAGCAACTGAGAGACTTTTCTATTTTCATTTGTTTTATAATTGTGCACAATTTCTATTTTTATACCATTTGTGGTCCACCAACTGAAAAAGAAAACAAACCCCCCAAAACCCCCTTTGTAACTGCTTACCTCACACTTGCACAGACATAAATTCACTCTGCCGCAGATCCATCAGAATACCCTAAATTACTAATTTCTCGCCCCTGAAAAGTGCTGACAGCACCTGACATGTTCCGTTGATCACCATTTACTTTTTGCATTTCACTTGTAAGGTGGGGGGGGTGGCGTTCATCCCGTTTAAACCCACAGCGAGCCTCTTCCATGTGCCTTCACTTAATCTGAAATAATCTGCAAGGTATTTTAAATACTATTTCAAGTTTTGTTAATTTCTCCAAACACTACCCTGAGGCCCCGGGGGGGGGGGGGTCCAGTGAGGGGTGAGCGGCAAAGGCGGGCGCCAACACCCTGAGATCCAGGGCGTAGAGGCCGCCTTCCCTCATCCCCTGGGAGCCCTCAATTTCAGGAGCTGAGAATGAACAGAGAAGCAGAGAAGCGGAGTCCTGTGCTTTGCATTTCAACACAAAAGGCGTTAATGTTTGCAGGCCGCTCCCCCAGTGCAGGACCCCCGCCCCTTGCTGCTCTAATTTCAAGAAATGGGGCCATTGCCATTACTCCTCTGGGGCCCGATTCTCTCTGCTCCTGGAGCGGCTGTATTTCCTCGGCTTTGAAACACCCTTCCCGTCTGCAATAGCGCACTTGTGTTCCGTGTGGCAGCAGCAGGAAAGAGAGTTAAGTATCTGTAGTTACAGAGCCCGGCTGATGCAGGCATTGTTTGACCTTTACCCACCGGGAAGGCGGGAGCTGAAAGCGTCCAGCCGGCTGCCGTGTGCTGACAAGCCACGCAGCCAAGCAAGTGGGTACTAATTGGCGTCAAGCGCACGGCCACAAACATCACCCCGCACCTTCCCACCAGTGCCATGCTGCTGATTGTCGCCTGGGCAGAGGGCCTTTCTCGCCGGAGCTCCTGCCCTGGCAGGATTTCTGTTTATCTAAATGGCATAAAATAAAAACGCGGGTGCCCTGCGGAGCACACTTCTGACTGGCCTCATTCCCCTGATGATGGGTTGGGGCCCACGGGGGGAGAAACTTGCCCTGCCCACCGTCTGGAGCTCTGGGCAGGAGAGCAAACCCGTCCACGTGGGCCGCCCCAGAGTCCCACCAACGGGCTGGGCAGGAGGCTCAAAGCTCGTCGGGCAATGTTTGACTGAAGTCCACTGATGTCCACACAGCAGGCAACCTCCATGCCCTCACATCCTCCCTGGGGTGAAGGGTGACGTCTTTGGGTTTGTGCGTGATCCGTGTGTTGTGCCTCCCGAGGTGCCCCCGGAGCACCCATGACGAATGTTCCAACTCGAAAGTCAAGTGAACCTATTCCCCTCCCAGTGTCTGGGGTAAGAGACCAGCACTCAGAGTCACCCCGACACGTGGGCAGGAGACCCCAGCCCAGCCCCGACTGCAGGTGAGGTCTCTTCCCTGACGTCCTTGCGCCTCACAGCAGGTCCTCTATTCCTGTGTCCTGCTGGAGGAACCCCAAAGCACGGAAAGGGACAGACGCCATGTTGGGAAGCCGATGGCACCAGACATTGGGCCCACCCAGGAGCTCCCGGCTCTGTGGTCTGTGTGGGCCAGAGGTTCTGCATTTCTAGCGACTCCCAGAACAGGACCACACCTTGAAAACCTGTGCCTTTTAGAAAGAAGGAAGTCTTCAATCAACCACTGAAAATATCCAAATCAAGGCAGCTTCACGTAAACAGAATTCCCCTAAACATTGGCCAAGGGGCCTTTCATTGGCTCTTCCTGATTCGCTGCTAGGAGATACAGGCTGACGGCCACCCAAGGCCGAGCGGAGGAGGGGAGGAGGCGGGAGTGAGGCTCTGGCAAGCAGGCACTGCCAGGCCATGCGGGCTGCTCTCCGTGGTTCTGACAACACTTATCTCCTCAAAAACAAAACGTCTTCATGTCAAGATTATATTTATTTCTTTTAAATTTGCTATTCCGAGACACCTTTAAAAAGGAATAACACCCAGGGTCACATCTCCTAAGAGGCACAGAAGACGGCCCACCACTCACACTGCCTGCCGGCACCACCAGGAACATGAGGCAGACCCTCAGGGCCTCCCCAGCTTTCCCACACTGCCCGAATCAAACGTGTCTGCCCGGGAATACGAGGGGACAAATGGTGTCTGTCTGGACGAGCAGCCTCAAGGCCTCAGCCACACACACGAGTCACAGGCCGAGGCCCCACCAAGGGGCACCGGCCTCCCGACCACGGCCTGGTGCGCGGACCGCTCCCCGCGGTCTTTGGGACTCGCTGGAGGATTCCCATTTTCACACAAAGCCTTTGGGTCAGTGATGGCGGCTAACTCTGAGCTGCAGAAGAAAGAGCTATGGCAACCCCCCCACCCCCCGCATCCTCGCTAGCACGCACATCGAGGAGAAACATGCCCATCTGTGCCCACGCTGCTGAGTACAAGCGTTTCGTGGAGGACAGTTTAAGAGAAAACAGGAGGAGTAGAGCCAGCTGTTGCCGCAGCCGAATGAGCCCCAGGCTCCGCCTCTGCCCATGGGCGCGTCCCCGAGGGGACAGACCCCAGTACCTGCACGCTGGGGTGTCCTCCGGCCGACGCCTTCACAGCCCCCCGGCTCCCCTCCGTCTCATAGTGGGCTCTGTGGTGGGGCTTGGGCTGCACCTCGATCCTCAGCTCATAGGGTCCCGAGCGCGATGGCAGCTGCCAGTCCAGGGCGGGGAGGGACGGGCTGAAAGGGAACACACAGGGAGTTAGACGCGGACGCCAAGCGCCTCCTCAGCGACCATGGCACCCGCTCACCACGCCAGCGCCAGTGTGAGCACTGCACCGCTTAGCATCTTACGGCTGACGTCCTGTCAGTGAGGACAAGAAAACCCAATGTGACTGTGACCATCGGCCACAGCCTGTCAGACCTTCGGGACGAGGTTCCAGAGCAAGAGGGAAACATCTTCCACACATGACGTTAAAATACTTTCCTTCCTTCGTGAGAGGCCGACATTAACTACTTAACCTCCCTCATAAGACAGGTTCCAGAACTAACTGAAGGTCTTCCCAAAATCACCGAGGTGAGAGCCTGACCTGAGAACCGGGAGCACGCCCACCCCCGCCCCACTGACCGGCCATGCGCAGGACTTCACAGTCGGGGCGCAGCTGGCCCCTTCTGCACGGTGTGTTCACAGCAACCCCAGCCCAGTCCCTCAGTCCCGCCATCCGT
Organism: Ursus americanus; assembly: GCF_024610735.1. NCBI lineage: Eukaryota > Metazoa > Chordata > Mammalia > Carnivora > Ursidae > Ursus > Ursus americanus. The sequence continues at coordinate 706,557 of NC_142145.1, forward strand.
TCACGACACACGACGAGCTTCTAGTCAAGACCACAGCACACAGGTAAACCACGGGCGCTGCATGACATCACTTGTGTGAACTGGTTTACCATTTTGGCACGGGCGAGGGGAAGGAAGGTGTGTGGCAGGGGCCAGATCCTGTGCAAAGAGCCCACAGGAACCACGCCGCCCTGTCACAGCACAGCAGTTTGCTGTAACGGCCCCATTTTACAGACGATGAAAGTGAGACGTTGCAAAAGGAGGCCATCTGCCACTTGAATCCAGGTCCCGCTCTCCCTACAGAGTACACCTCTGGGTCTCATCCTTCAGAAGGATAAAGGTCGGCCATAAGAAGCTAGAGGCCACAGGTGCTGGCCGTGACGTCCCCGCAGGACCAGGGTCTGGCCCAGCGGCTGCCTCTCTGCTCCCAGAGCCTGCGTCCGAGGGCTCCACGGCCTCTGTCTACGCTGGGCGTTCCTGCCCGCTGTGCACATTTTGATTCTGGTTTCAACGAGATAAAACCTGAGGCCCAGGGTCCTGCTGGCGTGTTTCTCACTGTGTCGACAAACCTCAGGGGTCTCTAGAGAAACTGATCCAGTGACGTGACCAATTAAGACTGGGACAAACACACGTGCACGGGGGGAACGACGTCTGCCCACGATGGGCCAAAGTCTGCGTGAAATGCCAGCATCGCTTCTAAGCGACTTACGGAGCAAACGACACTTCCTGACAAAGGAAACACCACAGGCGGTCACAGGCATCTCCCAGACGAGGTATCAGCCACTCGCTCGGCTTCCGGGGACACTGCCAGGCAGAAGGAAAAGGCCCTCCGGGAGCGCTCCTCAGGAGAGGGCAACAGCACCACAGGTCACTCCCCCCGGAAAGACGGAAACCGGGCGTGGGGACGCCCGACAGCACGGCCGCTGAGAGCACCCCAGGCGCAGGCTGTTCTGTGTGATCTCACACACACTGTCGATCTCTGCAAAGATCACCTAACACCGTGAACAGAAAAAGACACAGACGCTTCGGTCCACCCACCTCCCAGAAAAGTAAAACGAGAGAGAGAACGGAAGGGGGTGGAAGGACGGGGAACCGGAGACAGTTCGGGCAGAGGACAATGCACTTGGGTGTTACAGAGGAAGAAACCCACGGCAATACCATGCTCGCGGACCGTCGGCAGAGTCGGCGCGCAGCGTGTGCGTGGCCTGGACTCGGCACGGGCCCCACAGCGCCATAGGCCACAATCAAAACGACTCTGTCGGCTGAGATTCTTCCGCGTGCATTTGGCGGCTCCAGCACAGCGGCCAACTGTCCCCGGCTCAGAGACGAGGCCCCAGCCCGGAGAGATGCTGATGCCCCAGAGCCCTGGCCCGCGGGCCCCACGACCCCCACGACCCCCGAGGAGCGCCACCGCCAACACTGCTGCCGGCCTCAGCCCCAGCTCCTGGGTTTCCTGCTGAGCCTACATCCAGCTGCGAGGCGGTGTGATTCACACTGAGTGCCGTCAGGAGAACACGGGCCGCAGACACATGACTGTCCACGGCCGTCCATGTGTGCGTGCTCGTGTACACACAAGATCATCTGGAGAAGTCCTGTCCACCGCTGGGCGCGCATCTGTGAGCGTTCTCACAGAAAAGGAGTATGTTGTAGCAAAATGAGATACGTGATTGCATACCCTGGCTTTTTTAAAAATTGAAGACGTTTTTGGCATTTTAGCATATTGTTAAAAAATGGTTGGATCACAGCACCCTGCTTTGTCGCCATTGCTTTGTGCCCCACAGTTGGGCTTGGGGCTTATTCCCATATGTGGCCACTATCCGCTCCGGACAGGTGAAGGTCGCAGTGTGAGGTCCGGGCCGCCTTCCTACTCATTTCCTTAGCCCAGATTCACAGCCTCCGTCCAAGACACATCTCCACACGGCGCCTGGAGACACTCGGGGGCCCCTGGTGACCTCGCGGGCACGGGTCTGACAGGCACCGATCTTTGCCAACGCTTCCCACCAAAGACCTTGCTGATGCCACATCTTCACGGACATTAACACTGAGTGCAAAACAACCCATTAAGTATTAGTAATACTTGAAAACCACCTGTGAAAATCCCCGGAGTGCCCCACATCCATCTCTTTCACCAAAGACGACGTGGACCCCCGGCCTCTAGGCCCAGCCCCCACCCCACAGAGAGCCCGCTCCTGCACCAGCTGGCCGTCAGCATCCTTACCACGTCCTTACGACGTCCGCGGCTCCTGCAGCACACAGTACCCACCCCTCCCAGCCTGTTCAGCATGCGCGTTTTAAATGTAATGATTTCACGAGCGGTGGGATGTGGTCGTGTAAACTCCACGTGAAGTACAAATTCATAAAACACAACAAAGGACAACACTCCCGTGAAGGGACGCAGAGCAGCCAAAGCTGCTTTTAATCCGAGGAGCCAACACATTTCATCCCCAAAGACAACGGGTCCAGGTCCAGCCACCTGACCTGGCGCAGGGGGGCTCTGGGAGGTCTGCAGCCACAACGGTGCATGAATCCCTCCTGGCCTTTTCTTCTAGAAGCATCTATTCCAGGCAAGAGCCTGAGCGGCCCCCAGCAAATTACATGGTTTTCTTGAACTCTGGCGGGGTTTTCTTGCTT